>NC_137866.1:10460350-10882166 GCF_963924005.1 Protomyctophum bolini
ATGATAGTCTGTTTCTAGCAAAAATTTAACTAATTCAGTTGCAGTAACAAATAGCGTTTTCTCTCAGTCAGTTGATTCTTCATATCCATATGAGTGAAGCGGCCTAGATGATTTGTTTATTTTTCAAACACAGTTATTATATGAGGCGATCTAAAATCCCCCTATGGGGATTACAATGTACATGAACCCGTGGATTTGCGCCCTCTACCGATATTGACGTCAGACTTCGGTGCTCTATAATCATTAAAATGAGCAGTCTGCCATCATGTATAGTTAACTAAACTAGTTAACTTAAATTTTTCAAAAACATATTCATACAGTATATGGCTCTGTTGCACTTCTTCTGTAATGTGCTCTAAATCAACACTGAAAGTTCCTGAAACTCTTGCAATTTCTAGCCTCCAATAAGATCACAAAGACCTATTTTCTATATAATGAGACTCGTCGACAAGTCACATTAAACTCCCGACTCCGAGTCGGGGGACAGTGCTAACTAATGGATTATCCCATTATATATTAAGGAAACGTCTGTCCGTCAGTCAGTCTCTCTGTTCTGCATGGTTGTCCAAGCAGTGGGATGAGCAATTGATCTGAACTGGCACACGGGCATTGACCATTAGCATAATTATGAAGACAATGAAGGAGCCCTTTTACTCAGTTTCCCAAAATTTAAGCCGTTTAGCATTTTTTGTGTAAACACCGGACATTCAGAGTTCGGGCTATGGGATCTGTCGGACTCGTCATGGTTACAGACAGCCCTGTCGGCTATGGGATCTTTAGCTGCTGGCTACACTGCACTTGGCACGCTCGCACACACACACACACACACACACAATATAAGGAAAACGCTATTGTCCACTAAAGACCGTGGTCCCCCAGGGATGAATAGAGAGATCATACTTTCGCTGTTTTTGTACACCACCATTGTGCAACGAAGCATAATAGAAGCTTAAGTGGTTAATCAGCCTAGTCGATTACAGAAAATCTATTAGAATGTTTTTACCCTAACCCATTGCTTTATAAGAAACAAAAAATAATTAGAATCCTCCGAAAACTCGTGCATCTCGATTATTCAATTAACCTACATTTAACCACAATTAAGTCGGTTATTGGTTCTAAATTTCTTTTTCGATATATTTTCTGATAATTACCATGAAGACAAAGCAAGAGAATCCATTTAAGGCACTATTGTAATGTGCACACATTACAATAGCGAGTGGTTTAAACAAATTCCTGTGTTTGGCTAGTTGGGCCAAAAGTCACAAAATGCCACAAAAGTCTCTGCTTGCGCAAGCTATCAGTCAGTATATAGTGTGAAAGTGTGAGTTTCAGAAAATTCACTGAATTGAGTTTGCCGGCAAATGTGTGGTTCACACTGCACACACACCGACACACACAGTTCCCAGCTGGAGGTTAATTCAATCCCAGAGCATTCCATTTTGAGGATACTGTCAGGCTCAGGTCTGCAGTGTGACATTGTGAGGGAGAGGTAATTACATTTCAGACCAGTCCTGCGATTCAGCGTCTATACAGAGGCTGCTGTCAGAGGCCGCCCTCCCAATACACAGTCAGCCACCAGAGGAATGTCCAGCTAGTGCACCAAGAGAAGACAGGCTCCACTACCAGAGGAATGTCCAGCTAGTGCACCAAGAGAAGACAGGCTCCACTACCAGAGGAATGTCCAGCTTTGGAGTTTGGACACACAGTGCACCAAGAGAAGACAGGCTCCGCCGCCTCAACTATTTCCAGCTGCACAGTAAAATCAGTGCCTTACTTAGTGCCTTAAATAGCAGAGCTACAAGCTTAATTTAAAAATATTTTTCAAAAAAGTAAAAAAGGCAAAGAAGTTTAGGGATAAGGGTTAAGGCACTGATGAAAATGCCGTGAGAGTGTAAACATGTACCCAACGGACCAAAGACATCAAAATCTGGCTTCCGTCTTGGACCTTTACTACTGTATGTCCTGTATGACCTTTACTATGTTCTGTCACAATATTTAAATAAAACAACAGAAAAACCCTGAAAGCAATATCGAATAAAATAACTGCGTTCAAACTCAAAGTGTTTGGACTTGCATATAACAAATAATTATCTAGTGAAAATCTTCATTATGTTATGATTATCCATCAATATGTCAAACTCTTGTCAATGCTAATGATTATTTATAACTCTGCACTTGCACAGGCTGGAACAAGTGTGTGTTTAGTTTTGCTTTTTGAGGGCATTTTCATTTGTAGGGTGCCAGCACTGCAATAGGGTCCAAACTGTACACTCATGAGTGTGTCATCTGCAAAGAATTTACCAGAGGAACACAAACATGAACACATGTTACCCTTGGTCACTGTGTAGCAATATAGACATTGATAGCGCACTTTTTTTCACAAAAAAGTGTTTTACAAAAACCTGGTGGTGCTATAAAAGGCAAATGTGAAAAATGCAGGTCAAATGTTTTTCCTTGGCCTCTAGTCTAAGGAGTGTGCATGCAACGTTTCAAGCAGATCTGTGAAGTTAAAGGGAAACATGTGAAAATCTGCCTCATGGTGGCGCTATAACAGGCCGTTCTGGAAATTTTGGGGCAGAGGCTCGTCATCCAGGGAGTGTGTGTATAGAGTTTGGTGTCGACCGGGTTAACAGTGCCGGAGATTAGCTGTACGCAGACGGACGGACGGACAGACAGACATACACACGGATGGACAGAGTGCAAAACATACTCTCTCCCCATGCCTTCGGTTTGGTGGAGACAATAATGCTTACAAAGCAACAGCCACCTTGAGATGTAACCCTTTAAAAACTGAACACTAAACAATTTATACAGATTATTAGTTGCATAGCATAGTTTAAGTTTTGAACTGTGATTTAATCCTGTGTGTGTGTGTGTGTGTGTGTGTGTGTGTGTGTGTGTGTGCGCGCGCGCGTGCATGCATGCGTGCGTGCGCAAACTTAGTGATAGATTCAACGCTTTGCTGATGCTCTCAGTTCATGTATGGTCATGTCGTACTTGTCCATTGTGTACTATTGATCAGGCTCCTGGTGAAACTTGTGACTAAAGCTTAGTCCCGTCCCTGTAGAATAAATCACAGTATTGACCCTGTGGTTATCAATAAAGGTAATGACAAACATCTGGCCCCACCTTTAATGGAATCGACAGAGTCTTCCTGGCAGCGGCCCAGCATTGGCCAATCATAGATTGCCTTGATCTTTCTAGTGGGGATCGCACTCTTACTATGCAAATAAGGACGGGAGAAATGCCGTTTCTGTCTAAAAGCTAAGCAGCGTTCTATTGAATTAGTCCCCCACCCCTCCCAAAAAAAAGAAAGAAAGAAAGGAAGAAAAAAAAACACTCTATAAACACCAAAGTAAAGAAGGAGCCTGCTGACAATAGGCCTGTTTGGGGTTCACACAGAGTAAGATATATGCCATGGTGGACCTCTTGACACAGTGTATCTGTGTCAATGGAGGAATAAGTGAGGAGATCAAATCAATGATGGTTCCACAGAGGTCCAGAGGTGCTGAGCTGGGCTTTTGGAACAGTGTGCAGAGGCAGCACTCTCTCTCTCTCTCTCCTGTGTGTGTCCTGGGTGTGTCAGGCCTGCATGGCCATAGACAGGATGTCTCATTACAAGGACCAGAAGTCTCTTCTCTGACAGTACACAAAACGCCTGTCCGCCTGGAACACAGATAGTATCCACCGGCCTAAAGAGAAGCGAGACCACAGTGGTGTGTATGTGTGTGTGTGTGTGTCTGTGTGTGCATGCGTGTGTGTGTGTGTGTGCGTGTGTAAAATAAATAAATAAAAGAAGCCCCAGCATCCTCCTAACCTTGGGATCGATAACTAACTGCGAGCAGCAGACTGGAATAGATGGCTCCGTTTCCTGTTCTTATTGTCAGGAAAGAGAAAGAGGGGAAATAAAGAACGTCCTCATATTAAATGGACAACATCATTATTGAAAAACACAACCCCATAATGCAGGTGGATACTCCGCAGCCCAGTTACCGTTTGCAGTGGATGACAATCGAAATGGAACATGCTCGGTGAACTAGTAGTGAATGACACAGAAGTGCACGCTATTGACAGTATTGAATTCCTGAAGGCAGCGCAATGGCAAGCAATTACAGCTCTCTATCACATGCAATCTAAAATAACATCATTTTGCCCTAATGGAAATGTAGCCACTGACATTTGCCTTCAGAGCCCTAATGACAACACAAACAAATATTCACAGAAAGAGTAGCCAACACATATTGTAAAGTAGAAAGGTGTGCTCTTGCTCTGCAGAGCGCACATCCCCACCAGGATGCATGCACCAATAACAATAGCAATGTATGCAGTGACATTTACTACGTAATTACATACAGCCATGAACACATGATTAGAAGTCACATACATTGTCCCTACTACAGTATGTGTGTATCTCATGCACGTCGTTCATCTACCTATTTGTCATTAAAAATCACCCAAGTGTGATTGTTAAAAGGATCCCTGGCTAATAAGACAAATATACCTTAAAATATTATACTTGGCCTCTAAAAATAAAAATAAAAAATAAAAACACCTTCAATATTTTATTTCTTTCATGGAATTATGGAATGCATATGCTAATAAAAAACAACTTAATACTTCCTAAAGTTAATATGAGCATCAAAGCAATATTTAAATTATTTTTTATTAGCACGTGCATTCGATAATTCCATAGGGCTGGACCACACATGCGACAGGAGCAGTTGTGAAACATTCTCTATTTATAAAAGAAATAAAGTATTTAAGGTGTTTTTATTTAAAAATGTTAGTAATAGAGGGCAAGTATAATGTTTTAACTTGGCATTAGACATAATTTGTCTCATTAGCCAGGGTTCTTCCCTGCGGATCACGACATTCCAGACTTTTCTTTTCATTGTTTCATATGCCGTTTTTAAGACTTACAAGGTTTCCCTCGGCCAGAGTAGCATACAGTACGTTTGGATCATGTGACCAGACCTAGTTCAGATTTTTGGACTTAAAGCTGTAGGAAATACTTGCAATTAATAGTGATTGTAAAGGTATGAATCTCGATGTGGGAGTTCTGGTCTTATTTTGTTGAATATTAAGTAGTTCCGGTCATTTGGTGGGGGTCTGGGGGTCACGCATTAAATAAATGAATCCACAAAACTAGCGTCATTTGTATTGTTGACCTATTTCTACCATATCGTGCTACTTTCTTTCAACTTGGAACCCGTCACATGGAACAATTTTTTGTGTCCAGTATCACTAAACCAGCAGCAGCACAAAACCATAGTTCCATGTGACAGGGGCGTCAAAGTTGAACAAAAGTTGCACTATATGGTAGAAATAGGTCAACAATACAAATTACACTAGTTTTGTGGATTCATTTATTTTTTATGCATGCCCCCCCCCCCCCCCCCCTACCCCCCAAGTAACCCCCACCAAATGCCCGGAACTACTTAATGTACCGACAACGCATCCCTTTGCATCAGTGTGTTCAGGGTTCTAGGGCCGACCCAAAACATTTGAATATAGGCTTTCGTTCGTTGGCACAGGATTCGAACATAATCAGTTAATCTTTTATCAAAATAGCTCAGATCTGCAACCCGTTACGTTGTTTTTACGTGCGCACGCACACACACACACACACACACACGTGCTCACGCACACACACACACACACACACACACACACACACACGACAGGCTAACACTAACCCTCTAACTGGCATGAAGCCACAGATAAAACCATGAGAAATGTAAATCTAAGCTAAGCACAATGATGTATGGGACAAAATGCTGTGTTATCAGTGACTGTTTCTTTCCATATGGATATGTAATCAAATGGATTATTTACAACGCGCCACAACGACACATGCCAAGTGAACATAGCTTGAGCTGCACTATTCATGAATCATTGACTCATTTTCTAACGCTTATAGATCTGCTATTTTCACTAGTTTGGGTCCCTGCATGGCAAACGTCTAATCTCTCTTTTGGGTATTGACCTGAAAAGTTGGGAACCACTGCTCTATAGCTCCGCCAATAATTTTTTTCAAACACACTTTTTGTTACTACTACTACTCCTACTACTACAGATTCTATCCAAAATTCACACAAATTATGTGTTATTATCTCTGGAGTACAGGTGATCAAGATGTACCAGTCAGATTTTTCATGTTCCATTCCGATTGGCTGTGATTGACTGTTTATTTTGTTTGGCCTAGGGTAATCAACCTGGCCTGGTGCAGATCTGCGCTCTAAGGAGTGCACATTTCTACTTTTCTAGTTAGATATCTTTTGTGCAAAGTTGCCATTTGGGGGGGGATGGGGGGGCTAGAGTACAGGCCATGAGGTCATACAATTGGTTAGGTTTCATCCTCCGGGAGCATAAATGTGCGCCGCAAATTCAAAACCCAGACAGTCGTTTTTGAGATATCTTATTTGGAATTCTAGTGTTCGGCGGATGGATAGACTGACGGACGGACGGACCAGTGAAATTGTATCATTGCATCATAAAACTCGATCAAGTGTCTCCCAGTTTTCATCATCATTTCTGTTAGGTTTCCACTTCATTTAGTGGATGGCCTGGAACACAATGAGGCAGTCGTAAAGCAGGACCCGCGCGAACGTACACGCACACACACACACACACACACACACACACACACACACACACACACACACACACACACACACACACACACACACACACACACACACACACACACACACACACATATGCACAGGCGCACGCGCGCACGCCCACACACACACACACACACAAATACATAAAGGTTTAATAGTACAATTTCATTATGAGAGGGTTTAAGGCCCCCTGTGGCTTTGATCAATTCATTTAAACTTGAATAGTATCCAAACACATGGCCACATAACACACACACACACACACACACACACACACACACACACACACACACACGCACCCAGAGAGAGAGAAACATACGCATTCCCTGAAAATATTCATTGGCTAGTGAAAAGGTCTCATAACTGGCGATGCTGTCAATACCATCTGATTGTGGTGGCAATTTGTCCCACACAGCCGTTGCACAACCAGGGCAAACAGAAAGATGAGCTCACAGTCCAGTAAGGTGGGCCATTTAGCCAGGGCTGTCACGCCTCCCAAACTGTGTACAATCTTATCTGAATGCAAATAGAATGCAGGCCAAGCCTGAAACACAACTTGTAAACAAAATGCTGCAGGATAGCTCGCCTCAACCAAGGCACAGTGAAATCCTGTTAAATTAACACTCCGGATTTTACTGTGCAATATAGTGTATGTACACCGAATTACACAACTCAGTGAATGGAAAAGCCCACCTGGCATGTTTCTTATCGAGATGAGAATGGTACTTTCAATTGCCCATTGGATTATCCATTTGGATCAGAAAGCGGCAAAACCCTGACTACCACAGTTCAATGGGAACTTTTTCATGAGATATTACTATAAACTATTTACCGTCCAGTTCAACTAATACACTACTTGTGGAATCCCTGTTGTGTGTTGTTTTGTTTTTCCACTGAAGACAAATCACATTTTAGCCAAAGAGCAGAGTCCAAAACTCAGGACAAGCGAAAACGTTATTTTTCATTTACGGTCAGGATAGGCAGCCCGGGGCCTCCCAGTTCCCCTCCAATCCTGTTACAAGAGGGATTTGTTCTGCTGGGCCTATAAAAGATTAGTCCTCCAGGAGAGAGAGAGAGAATGGACTTGATTAGCTAGACAGCAATTTAATGGGATTGTCAGAGGACCTACAATAAATCAGCTTTTGTGATTAAATGGGATCTCCAGTAAAACTTGTATGTCTCCAAATCAATAACTATTGAATGTTTCTTCCTTTTTTCCAAGCAGGAGGGGGGGTAAAAAAAAAAAAAAAAAAGCTGGAGAAACAAAACCTGAATTTCCGGTGAGCTAATGATCCTGCCGCCAGTGGTGAGAAGCAGCTTACATGTTCTTCCAGGGAAGAGCAAAGCGCCACTCAGCCTGGCGACGAAAGGAGAGAGAGACTTATGTTTAGAGTACAGAACAAAGCATAGGGGAATAGTTGGAGCATTAAGTAAAAGCAAATGGACTTAAGCAGAGAAGGATATATTTCCATAATTGGACTGATACTGTAAAAGCCCCTGGCTTATAAGGGCTAACCACAGACGGCACCGATATTATGGGTGTGTGTGTGTGTGTGTGTGTGTGTGTGTGTGTGTGTGTGAGTGTGTGCACGAGTACTTACTACTTACACGTGCGTGCGTGTGTGTGCACTGTGTATGTGTGCCTGCGTGCGCCTCACTAGCATGGCTCTACAATATGTGTCTGCGTGATTTAACACTGGGAGAAAGAGCTGGGCTTGGTCTATTAGTTTGGAAATAAAATGGTGTGGAGTCACAATGTCTCCAGCCAGTCCGTGACCCCGTATAGTGATGGAGTGCTGCCCTGGACAATTAAGCAGCTCTGCACTCCGATTTCTCCATACATATTAACCACCAAACGCACACGAGACACACAGACCAGCACCCATAGATCACGACACAGGTTAAATGGAAAATATCATTGACCAGTAGGTGTTTTTCCATCTAAATAGACATGGGATTTGAATTTTGCACGGGGTATCATAAGGTTAAAAGATTTATTGATGTGCCGAGGCCTGTTGTGCTTTTTGTGCAAAAATGCAAAAAGAGGGCATTTATCAAAGCATAGGAAAAACAGTCACACAACAAAACATGCTCATGTAACAAAAGATATTCTGACAACTAATCAAAAAATTAAAATAATAATATATATATTATCTTTAGTAGCGGGTGACTGTTTTGAAGAGTGTGAGTCTGGTAGCCAGCTGTACATGGATGACCCTGGCCTGTGTATTGTGGGTGGGTGTTGTGTTGCAGTGCTGAGCTCTGGCTCACCCCCTGCTCTCCACACATCAGATCAGATCAGATCAGAGCCCCTCCTCTACAGAACGTTCCAGGTTCTACCAGGCTGCTCTGCATTCCTGCCGCTTTGATATTGGGGGGTGCACTCCCCCATGTCTGTCCATCATCATCCTCGTCTCCCCTCTATCCCCACCATCTCAGAACCTCTGCTAATCCCCTGCACATTGCCCGTACACCCCGCCACCACCACCATCCACCCACCTTTGTCCTCCCCCAGCTCAGAGGAATTCACCACTTCTGGATAGTGTTGCATTTTTCCACAGGCCACATCCTTGATAGCTTAATGGTGCCCCTCACAGAGGAGAACATTTGCAGGGAATCCGGGAGGCTTTTAAGTCCAAATCCTCCATGTTTTAGTCATTGAAGAGGCTGCAGTGCAGACTACAAAGCTAAAACACAGCAGAGCATATTCAGCTTGCGCACGGAAACACTTTCCATTCGCCTCATGTCTGTTGTCTGCCTGTATTATTCGAAAGTCTCTGTTCGCTACAGAGATGGACTGCTCTCGCGCTCACATGTTGCAGCTAAGTGCCACAAGGCCAGCATACAAGGAGGCAAACAACCTTGAGCATTGTCCATCGTCTAACAAAAACACTTCAGCACAATCAATGTGTGTCATAACCCAGTCCTCTGTGCATCAGGCCTGGCCGCAAAGCAATTCCATCTCTCCATTCAGCCTGTGATTCTTCATTCCGTGGCACTGCCCCTGCTCTTTGTCAGTGCCATTTCACTAGCTTTCATTTTGACATCTTCACAACTGTGCATGGTCTATGCGGCCCTCTATGCACCTTGAAGGTCTGTTCATTTTCTGTGCTGAAGGGAGAGCACAGAAACAGGGTGGCCATGCACACATTGATTTCTTTCATCTCAGACTGATGTCTTTCTTTGCCATGTGAAGAAATTATAAAGTCTTTCTGGCTGTGAAACCCTGGCATTCTGGAAAACATAAGAATGCGTTGTATTCAAATGGTTCTTCACATGTAGTAATGATATATTGATTTGTTTTTGTAGTCTGTTCCGCACCAAGCCCCTACACATGAACATGCACGCACGCACAGACACACACCAAACCAAATCCTCCCAAACATATTTCTCTTTGCCCTCACCCACTTTCCTTCTGTCCTTAATCTCACCTTTACGCCATTACAGTAATAAACATGTACGGGGAAGGCTCATAACTGTCGACAGGGTCAAGGGAAATGAAAGGCCAAATACTACGGCAGATTTAAATAGATGGAAATAAATAAATACTTTTCACACAGCTGTTGCGGAAAGCAGACTGAAATGGGGGGGGGAAAGTAGTTCACTGATGGGAAAAAAATGAAGTGGCACTTGACTTTTGAGGTTTTACATCACACGACAAAGTAAACAACTGGATAGAGAACACATTTGAAAGATCAAAACAAAAAACTTAAAAGCCTCTTAGAGGGTTGAGAGACGGGGAATGGGAGCACTACTGGAGGACCCCCACTGGGCCAGTGCAGTGACCTTCAGTGGCCGTTTCAGGGGCAAGTGAGTGATGCTGCTTTTACAGCACCCCTCGCTCTGTGTGTGTGTGTGTGTGTGTGTGTGTGTGTGTGTGTGTGTGTGTAATGGCATGGCTTATGGCTGTCTCCTGCTACTATACAACTCTTTATGACATCCATAGCTATGATTGCAGGCCAGGCTGATGCAGCCGCCACCACAGCACGCAGCAGTATGGCACACAGGGCAGGCTGACCCTGAACCAGCTCTGTGCTATTGGCCTAGCCCTGTGGCCAGGGATATGGGGGGGGGGGGGGGATTATGGCAGGAGAGCTGGGAGCGTGGGTTAATCTCAGGTGTTGTGGACAGGTTTTAATATAGATGGTCAGCAAGGATGTGATAGGGGATAATTGCTTTTGGGGTTGTCACAGATGGTGCTGGTTGATCTGTTAACCGTGGCCGGGCCAGAGCGCTCTGTCAAGGACAATTTTTACTGTTCCGCACACCTTATCTTGCCCTCATAGTACTGGCTGCCCGTCTACCGTAGGATTGGTTTGATTTCTGTGCTCCATCCATGCTGCAGGCAGTGTTTCACAGAGTAACAGCTGACAACATACTGTTACTGTATGATACAGAACTACTGGAAAATGTTAGTAATAAGAAGTCTTAATCACTATACACACACGAAACACAATTGTTCCTAATTAAAGTAAATTGACAATCATAGGCAATTTACCTAGTCCCACACTAAAAGGCACAGGTTTGTATTTCTTGTTCATTAAAATATTGTTTCTCTCCCATTTACAGATGACATGATATAATCAATAAAATACACAAATAAGTAATTCATTACAATCAATACTGCAGTGCACAGCATACCAACATAAAAGGAACATCGTTTTACATAACATACCTTTATATTACGCAACTTCCTAATGGCAACTTACAGAACATGCAATATTGCATGGCGAAAAAAGAGAGATAGAGAGAGAGAGAGAGAGAGAGAGAGAGAGAGAGAGAGAACTGGCAGTATGATGGAGGTCTGAGCTTGCCTCTCATCAGAGCTATTCCAAGCGGCTGCCCTGTCAGAACTCGCCCCAGATGAGGCATCTCGTGGTTGGGAGAGAGCTGTCATAACAGGACGCCTGGAGGGCTGTTAGATCAGACAGGCAGTTCTGAGAGGTGTTAGGACACACACGCCCACTCGCGCACACACACATGCACGACGCATGCACACACATACAGTGCATACATACATGCATGCATGCATGCATGCACACACTCTGTATGTGAGTGGTCCTAGTTATAAGACACAGGACTACAGTGTAGCTGACAGTCAGTCATCATGGGCCTGTCTCGCTCTCTGCTCTGTAATACATTCTGAATGTCTCTTTCTCTCTTCCTCCTGACAGGAGAACATAGGGAGGGGCAGCACTGACAGGCTGACTTAAATATTTATGCTGACAGGGGAAAGACAAGAATGTTATCTCCACCAAGACGCTCGTCCCTATCACCACATGCTCTGACTGAAGCCACTTACATGAAACATACGCCCCCCGCCCCCAGCCCCCCTTAAGGCCAGTAAAATCTGGAGGGGGTGAAAGGTATGTGCAGCAGTGAAAAGATTGAGTGTCCAGATAACGTGGACTCACATAGCTGCTTTCACTGAGTGTTGTGGATATTAGTATCATCTTACGAGGATACTACCTCAGATAAGATGATGGAAAAACAAGACCTTTTGTAGAAGACTACAAAGTTTCATGTAAAGGCAAGGGAGTGCAAGATCTAATGTTACAATTTATCTCTGACAATTTGAATCCTCGCCCTTTTTGTCCACACGCGTGCAATGCACCCAGCCGCCCCCCACCCACCCACAAGCACAGTGTCCTATTCTTCCCTACTCTCTCTCAATCCAATTGACTCTCTTGACACTTGCAAACATATGGACTACTGTTGTTACAGTGCGCTGGAGCCCCTGGGACACGTGTGAGAGAGAGAGAGAGAGAGAGAGAGAGAGAGAGAGACATGGTAGTGCTGTACACAGATGCCACCTCTCCTGTCATCCACATCCCATTAAAGGAGGCCGGGCGGCTACTCCAATCAACAGATCACCTTTTCAAGCAGCCCTTTGTTCTCCAACCCCTGGCAGCTGGCAGTAATTAGCTGGCAGGACAGGACACAGCAGTCTCAGCTTGCCAGTTAGTCCATTATGGTGCCTGGATGGGCTATGCATGTGATGGGAGTGGAATCCCAAGCGCTGCGAGCAGTAAATTAGATCTACTATAAAGGCAGATGAATCTCCTTTCCCACAAGCCCTCTGGTCCCAACCCGCCATTGACCTTTGAGCACTAGTTACACCTAACGCTGTACATCACAACAAATGTTATAGTCAACTATATGCCATCAGGATTTGGGTCTGTACTTACATTAAAGTTAACTTAAAGTTGACAGTGTGGGCGCAGGTGTTAAGAGTCCACATGCAGCTGATTTTTGCTTTGTCAAGTTGGCCCCGAAGAGGTGATGAGTTTGATGATGAGACTTTCCAAGTTTCCCCTTGAAAGGTCTTGTTGCTGACAGCAATAATAAATTGCAATCTGACTCCAATCAATCGCAGACCAGCTTGAACCCCTTAAGTCCTTAAGAACGGGAGGCCGGGGAAAAAAATCAATTTGCAATTTACATCAGGCTGTGGAGAGAGAGACTTGAAAACGGCGAGAAAGAGACAGAGCCAAGAAACGGAGTATAATTACATCCGAGCCAGTAAGCAGAGCCACAGCCTTAACATTACAAACAGATTTGGGTGTGATAATCAATGGTACTGAGCAGCAACATGCAGGCTCACGGGTATCTAACGGGTAAGTCTGCCATTCATATGCACATCGGGTCATGCAGTACACTGCTAGGTATCAACCAGGGGAAGTGATTTGTGTCGCATCAACAGGCAGCGAGCGTGCCACGACAGTTTCTCAGTGGCTTGGCTTCCTGGTAACTGTGCTCTGCCTGGCTGACACACAATGGAGGTGGCAGGAAGAGGACACCATTGAGGTGAGGGAGCGAGCAGGACTGGCTCAGGGACGTCACTATGGTTGCCAGAGGCTAATGCCGTGTTGTGTTATGGGCTGATTAACTCAGATGTGGCGAAACCAGAGCCGTGGATGTGCTGAGTAAGCACTCTTTCATGCGCGCGCTTGCGCGCACGCACACATGCGAGCACACGCGCACACACACACACACACACACACACACACACACACACACACACACACACACACACACACACACACACACACACACACACACACACACACACACACACACACACACACACACACACTATAGAGTCACCACACGCTCACTCAAAAAACAGCACAGCTAGAGATGGAGCCAAAAGTCATAATGAGAAACAGAAGCAGAGGGAGGTGAATGAATAGACGCAGTTTCGACTGTGTTTTGTTTTCCAGTGGAGACAGAGAAAGGAGGTAGCGGGAGCAGGCTCCGAGGGTTAAACGTTGGCAAAAAAAAAATGCGGGGAGGGGACAAAGGGTCCATTGTAAGGTGCAGAAGTGTCCCCGGAAAGGAGGGGAGAGAGAAAAGAAAGCCACCACTGGCCTGTCCCCTGGCCCTATTGTAAGCCAAGGGGAGTGCAGCCACGCATGACAGATGTCCCCAGCCATTGTTCCCCCATCAGCCTGCTCACTCTGCCTCCTGCTCTGGCTCAGGAATTCCATGAGACGGCCTCCGTCAGGCCTGAGAAAGGCGTTCCACACGCCTCGTCCTTCGCCGCGGCGTTCCCCGCCACTGCCCTGCCCGGCCACAGCGGGTGTGTACGGAGGCACATAAGGTGTGTGTGTGTGGGGGGTTTGACTGCGCAGGGGTGGTGGTGGGGAGCTCATCAAGAGGGGCTCTTAGTAGGGTGCCAAAAGTGATGCGAAAAAGACAGCGATGTTCCCATCAGCCTGTCATTTATGCTGCCGCATACGCTAAGACGAGTGCATGAGAGTGCATACGCATATACTCATTAAGTGCGACAGGAGAGGAAACTCTTCATTGACAGGCAGGAGGACAAACTTGAAATGCGTATGACGGACGATACTGATATTGAACAACTCACCAAGACAACTACTTAAGAACAAATTTGACATCACCAGCTTGCTTTTTTATCAGTCAATTAAAAAGACAATCAATTGCATTTGGAATCACATTAACAGATAATAAAACACATCTTGGTTTAACTTTAGCCCCAGGTGTACGAGCTGAGGCAGTAAAATCAATTACCAAAGTGTTAAAGGACCACTTCACCACTTTTCAACCTATCTTCATATAATAGGTCCTCACTAATAATCATGATAAAATGGCACAATTCTTTCCTACTCAGTCTGTGTCTCATAGGAGGGCTGTGGGCAGTTCAGAAACCCATCCACCAGTGACATCATCATTAGGCAAGATTGTTTTTACAAAAATGTTTAGATTTGTATTATCGTGAGAACGATAGCTTCCATTTTCGCATTGCAACTTTCCAGGACTAGAAAGCCTGCAATTTCTATTAGCTTGGATTCCCCATCGATGTCACTGGTTCTGAACTGCCCACAGCCCTCCTATGAGACACAGACAGAGTAGAAAGAAATTGTGCCTTTTTTTCATGATTATTATTGAGGATCTATTATACATTGGGTAGGTTTAAAAGTGGTGAAGGGGAACCTTTAAATGAAGTGCAGCAGGTTTCTACCCATGTCTGTTCTTTTTATATTATTTCATCAAAAAAAAAAGTAAGACTGTGGCGTCTTGCATTCTCCATTCAGTGGCTCACCATGTGGCAGAGTGGCTTGTCGGGCTGTCAGTCACACAGCAACAGTGTGCCAGTGGGGAAGGGAGCACAACAATGGCTGTCTGGTTAATGGGTGAGAGATCTATCAGACAATCCTTCATTTCCATGCCTTACTAGCACACTGTCTGCTCGCTGTCCTAGCTATTCTCCTCTCAGCCTAAACTACATTCTACTCACTCTACCTCGCCCCAATCAGTTACCCCACCCCCGCCCGCCTGTTAACATTCATTTCGAACATGCGCGGGCACACACACACACACGCGCGTGCGCACACACACATGGTCACATTCCAAAGCATAATGCCTTCTCAAGCTGGGGAAGAGAGACAGAGAGAGAGAGAGAGAGAGAGAGAGAGAGAGAGAGAGAGAGTCAAAACAGTGGGGGGGAAATCTCTTGGACGCAATGGATGTTTACCACATGGATCAATGGTTGGCTGTTTCATCATTTGGTGAATTAAATCAGTGCTGAGATGAAGCTTCTGCTCTGTAACACACCCAGCAGGACAGTCTGCTGCAATGTCCAAATCCCTGCCACTCTGACCCCAAAGTGCTGCTTCAGCACAACTCAACCAAATACATGTCCATGACAGATCACCTACCTCTGGGTCACCTACTGTAGGACAACAGTAACTAGTCACAGAAAGGCGCCCCTCCAAAAATAAATACATAATTCTCAAGTTAAGTTTGTTGTCCTTGGCCAGTAGGAAACAATGCAGTGAGCTACATTTCATGGCAATGCCCCATAGTTGGGCAACTACATCTGTGTGTATACCGTAGTTTAGTTTTGTCTCCAGTATCTGGCATAACGTCTTCTGCCTTAATTTGGTGCCTTCTCTTTTTCAAGCCGTGGTATGGTAGTTCATATGTTTCTGTTCTGTTCTCTGCCATCAGACCTGGCTCCAAAATGAGTACATACTGAAATTGAAGACAGTATATTGACCTATTTCTCCTTCATGGTCAATAGCTCAATATGTCAATATGTCAATAGAGGAGCCACATCAGTGTCCTAGATGTTCATTAGTCTCTACATGTTAGGGACTATAGCTGAAGCATCACAGATGAAACCTCAGAACCACCACACTACTAGATAAGGGTCCCATCTGGAGCCCAACCGATGCTGATAGATTGCTTATGACTGATTTAAAAAAGTACAAAGTCTGATTTGATTCAAGTTTCTATCTATGAACATTTAAATAAAAATAAGAAAATCTGAAAGAATACGTTTTACACGTTCCATGTTCCTCTTTATTCGACCTTCCGACCTTCATCAGGGTGATATCAGAGATCCCCTTTTGAATATTATGCACATTTTGTCCTACGCACCTGTCACTAACCTTTTTGGGTGTGCATTGGTATTTTTGTTTTTAAAGGAAAAAAAATAAAAATAATAATAGTCTAGAACTGCACTCTGTTGACTGCCTAGTAGGCCATAAATGGCCTACTAGGCAAGCAGAGTGTGCAATTACTGTCGACCGCTACGAACTTTCAAATCTCAGCCTCTCTGTAAAACATTGAAATTAAATACTAAATTCGGGTTATAACTGGCCGTCATTACGATACGTTTCAATATTGGTTTAGCTAACAGGAAACTTATGTATGTACTGTATATGTAAGTTGTAAGTTGAAAAGTAGTATATTGTGGTCACTTAGGTTGTTTTATGCGTATGCTGTGGTATATATACTGATTTTGAGTGTGACGTAATGAAGATAAATTATGTATCAATGACGGGATATAACTGGCTATCGATGGTGACGTAATAAAGGTAGGTTTCAGATTACATACAGTACATGTATACATAGAGGCATTACCTTTAATCCACCCGACACTGAAACATATCTTTATTACGTCACTTAGCACATTCCAGTATTGACAACCTTTTATGGACAGTACATTTTGACTGAAGGTAGACTTTCTGCCATGGACCTCACATTCACCCCTGGATGCATACCTGGTGTCATACCCACTGTCTCTCTTTGTATGTATAAATTCCTTGAGAGGAGGAACTAAATCATTTAGACATGTATAGATAAAACAGGCACTCTTGAACTTTCTAAAGTTTTCCAAATTCAAAAGATTATATTTTTCCAAAATGGCACAGTGATGATATGAGCTGGGTTTTTTGTCAAATACCTTAATGGCTCTTTTGAATGTTCTATAGGTTTGATGACTGTCCCAGCAAATGACCAGTTTGTGAAACAGTATTCTATGTGCGATAAGATCATACAATGAATGCATGTCTTTGCAGCCTCTGTTGTTAAATTAGGTCGAATTACCGAGGCGGGGTTGACGAAAGGGCCTTTCTGTGTGGAGTTTGCATGTTCTCCCCATGTCCCCTAGGGTAGGTACCCTCACAAAAAACATGCAGTAATCCTGGTCTCTAAACTGCCTCCCCCTGGTCAGCCGGGGCTCCTGATGGAGGGGAAAGGAACTGGTTGGAATAACGTGTTCCTTCCACGCGCAACGTCCAACCAGGGAAACTCCCCACTGTCAGGTGTAAAGGAGCAACTTGGACACTCATGCATGAAGGAAGCATGAGTTCAAGTCCGTTGCTCTCCCCAGGTTGGCGGAGGGTGTGTAGAGCCCAGGATCACATTAGACAATTGACACTTTTTGGGTGAAAAATGGGTTACAAAATCGTGGGATAAAAAAATATATTTTAAAAAAATGGTCGAATTTGACAGAAGTTAATTGTACGAGCCCGGGCAGAGGCTTTTGAGCTGGTTCTGAACAACCGGTAATCCGACGGACTTGACATCGGGCAATGCACGCCCTGTGGTGTGGAAAGCGTGTGTCAAATTTGACGGTTATTGAGTTATGTGGATTACAGACGTACGTACACAGACGTGGTGCTAGTCCTAGTGAGGACTAATTATATGAAGATGAAAAATATATTTTACTTTAATTATACAGTGAACAAAGAAACAAGTATAAAATACACATACAATGAACTCTATTTCATTTATCACTGAACCCTATTCAAAATAGCCTATCTACATGCATCTACATGCTTGCGACGTGTTCGTAACCATTCCAAAAAATGGCTATAACAGATATGGCTAAAATCGATATAACCACTGCATTGCCATCCATGCATGAACCTCAGATGGGGCAAACCTATGACAGGAGAAAATCATGTCACATGGTCTGGTCGGCCTTTCTACTGGGCAACAGAACGAAAGTGGGCCCAGCAGACCGCTGGCTGGAGTCAAATGAATGCATGTAAACGTTTAGCCCCCTGCACACTGTGCCATGATCCACCGCACAGGCTTAGGTGACCCCAGTCAACATCAATCACATGAAACACAATGGGAAGAGGCACACAGGGGAAAAACTGGGGTCAACAACACTTTTAATAAGCAGACCCGGATGGCATTGTGGGAGCAGATCGTCTCCCGTCCGTTCTGCTAGCCGTGGGTAAGCTGGCACTCCAGGCCCCTCCACCGTGAGCAGCAATTATGAGGAACCCTCAATGCATGAGCTTTAGAGATGAGTGGATAATCTACTTGGGCGGATTTAGGACTAATCTGCCATTTCTGCTTTCCAAATCAAATCACAATGGGATACATATAGGGCTTATGCACCGATATGATGATTCCAAACCATAGACAGAGGGGTGGAGAATCAATGGCAATGGGGATTTGGCCATGACACAATAAAAAAAAAAGACAAGATGAAAATAATTCATTCACAATTCGAAAGCAAAAATGGTGGCCTCTTCCTGCAAGAGTACAAGGGTACAAATTGTACAAGGCAAATTGTGCACGGGCATTATGCACAAAATCAGATATCACTATATTTCTTTTACCAAAGCCTCAATATCGATTTTGACAATAATGTTGTATTGTGATATACATCGCCTTTTACATTTTGTTTAAATAGTCTAAAATAGTAAGAAATAGCAGCTAGACAAGTTCCGAACGCATAACATACGTAGCTATATGTTATGAGCTTGTAGATCGACTACATTAGCTATTTTAGAAAAAATTGCTTTTTAAAAGCAGAAAATAAGGAAAAGGAAATTAAACCAAGAAAAGACGTATTGCCATATTACGATATTTCGACCACCAAGACCATACCTAGTCTCACGTCAATATAAAATCTATATAATTGCCCAGTCCTAAGTTTTACCACCTGCAATTCATCATAACTCACTTTCACAGCTCAGCTGAGCTCTATCTCTCAGGAACATGCATCAAATAAACAGAAAGTGAATGCTTGTTTTGACAGCTGCAGGGATAACATTACCCTATTTTTCTGCCTTCTGCCACAGATAAGAACTATCAGCAGATGAGGAAATGCAGAGGCCGGTCACGCCTTTCCTGCTCCAACGTTCTGCAGTTACTGTAGGTCATCATCCGGAGCTTTCGTTCCGTTTGAGGAGCCCACAGAGCTAATGAGGGTTAGCAGCAAAAGACTTGAGAGTACTGTACGAATATATCTGTACTTTACTTGAGTTTTGAATACTTGTGACTTTCCCTCCGCTACATTTCAAAAGGAAATAAATACATTATGAACTAGTTACTAGAAAAATCACACCCGTGTGAAGTGAGGGGCGCTCTTGTCGTCATACATCATCCAATAAAAATGTACTTCTTCTTCATGAATTAATTTGTCAACTTATGTTATTATCTTTTTAACCATGATACAATGTTTTTTTTAAAAACTCATCTTTTCACCATGATCATGTAAGATGACAACTGAATTTGTGTGATTGGTTAGCCGTTTTGCTCGTCTACATATGACGGAAATTTTAATTTCATTGTCAATGGCATTTAATGTTTGTGTTGCCACAAATATACGTCATATTTCAGGCACTATGACGGAAATTCTCATCTAATTGTCAATGGAAAATGTGAGACGGGACGAAAAGCTGTATATAGGAGGGGCTAGCTTCTCTAAAAAATGTGCTCCTCAGAGCACAGGTCTCCACCAAGCCTACCCAGGGCCCGCAAACTTTGTATATAAAATGTACCGATATATGGCACAATGGTCAGGTCAGGGCCTTTATGGGAACTTGCGTCATGAAGGAATCCAGGGGAAAAGATTTTGATTGTGCGACCTACAGTTCAACATAGGCCAGAAACGTGAATCAGTCTGTTATAACGCCACCATGAGGCCAATTTGAAAACTTTGGAGTGGAGGTTCATCCTTGGCCTACTGGGACAGACACATCTTGATCACATGACCACAGACATAATGTGTGAGTTTTAAACAGAATCTGTACGAAACAACAAGTAATAATGTGAAAATAGCAGATCTACAAACTCAAAGTCACGAGGAAGGCGTTTTGGAACATCAGAGACAGACTGTGCTCACAACTCCTACCCGCTTATGATCACTCATCCTGGGCATAGAAGCCCCCCACATGTGGCCCTTAACTAATGATATATTAACTTTGGTTAAGTCATAGTGACTTCACCACTAATTAACAGAAATAATTATGAATGAATGATACATTCATGACGAATTAATAATCATTAATTCATTACTAATCATTCATTCATTATCAATTAAGCGTTCATTTGCTCCCTATTATCTTGTGAACTTTGACTTGTAGTCAAATTTGGCCAGGAGTATCTACTTTATGAGTGATGCAAATAGCCTGCATCCTTAAGACTAAATTGAGAAAGGACACAATCATGTCACCCTCCGGGGGTCCTGGGAATGGGATGCAATACTGTACTCTAATGTCGTTGAAGTAGGACTCATAAAATGTCCCTGAGACGCATCTAAAAGACCACCCCTGTGTCCCGGGACCCATTACATTGAAAACAATGCGTTGATTGGTTGAGTACCACTTTGTCCACGACTGGGAAAGACTGACCCATGTGCTGGCTGTCCAGCCAGCCATCAGTGATAGCAGAAGGTCTCTGAAAGCAAGGTGTCCACACAAAGTCACATGTAAACGCGTGTGCAGTCACGCACACATGCACGCATGAAAAGCAAGGCCAAGTGGTAAAGGCTAATTGCACTGTGAAATCCTCAGTGTTAATTTATGCCTAAATCCATTTGTGCCCGAGTGTACAAATGGACCCGCTGTACACTGTGTTAAATGAACACTGAGGACTGCAGTGCGTAAGGCAATGTGTATACAGTAATGGCTCTCGTCCCATCATCATTTCATTACCTCTCCCTCTTTCACTCTGTGAGACACTTACAACCCCATTACCTTCTGTGGGTCATCTCCAGCACTAGCCACAGACGCAAACACATTGATCCAACATCTGAACAGCAAACAGCAAGTGTAGACACCAGAAGTCCTAAATTCACAGCCACACAATCAATAGGGATCGAGGCAGGAAAGTCTTCAAAGGAAATGCAGGGAGGGGGGTTGTTAAGTCAGTCAAATAATGTCATCAATAGACTACTAGAGGACTTTGCTAATGAATGACCAGCTTAAAGGACTAGATAAGACCTTGCCAATGTTCTTGGGAGGTTTAAAAGCTACAGGATAGGGAACAGCACACTGAATCTACCCCCGTTATTATCATGATAGAAAGTTGTTCACAGGTCCCTATAGTTTCCTGTAAAATATAATAACAATCTATTCATAATCTAATGGTCCTTTTTCAAGTTCATGTTAATATTACACAGAGCTGAGTTCAAGGAGTTCATACAACTCTTTCTCTATTTATCGGGCCAAGGAGGTGGCATGTGGCCATGGAGGGGTTTCATTTCATTTGGGGGGCAGCTGAGGTCTCCAGACCCCAGTTGTCCTCGAGCATCCTCCAAAATATGCTGAAAATAGACCTGATCAGCTGCTCAGCCGTGCCACCACACATTAACACAAGTTGACTGCCTCTCACTGACTTTTTCCATGTCCACTAGATGTGGGGTCCGGACTGCCAAGACAGGGGTCCTCAGCAAAGTCAGCAATTCAAAATTCAATGTGCTTAACAATGCATCACCATGCGTTCTGAGCTTGTAAAAAAAAAAAAAAAAAAAAAGATTCTCTTATGGTTTCTCTTAAAGATTCTCTTTTGCTTTATGGTTTCTTTTTGGCGGGAGGGGGTCCATGGATTTATTTTTATTTATATATTTGTTAAATGGGGACAATTTGGGTGTTCTTGGCAACAAAATGTTTGAGAACCGCTGCCCTATAATACATCTCCCACATAGAATTATGCCTAATGGAGTGTACCCTGTCTACAGGGTACACACAGAAAGTGTGTGGCCCATGAATTAATAAAGAAATAAAAAAATAAGAATATAGCAGCTGTGTGTGTGTGTGTGTGTGTGTGTGTGTGTGTGTGTGTGTGTGTGTGTGTGTGTGTTCTTGCAGTGCGCTCACCTTCTCCTTCCCCCCTAACATTACCAGTGCCGTCGTCTCTGTGGACCGGCAGCGCTGTCCACCCGTGATGCCCCGAGTGCAGCGGTCGCTGGAGCGCAGGGCCCTGTAAGAAAGGATTCCATTCAAACAGCCTGCTCCCATATGCTGACCAAAACACTCACCTTCAGGCTACGACAGGGAGCACAAGAGTGGCGAGCAGGAAAGAGAGATAGGAAACTGATAGCCTATCATTAACAGCCCCAAATAAATTGAAGAAAAAATGGCAGGCTGAACTACTGACCTCGGTTGTGATGTTTATAGGTGATATCCGCATTGTTTTGTCTCCTGTGGCAGTTCAAAGATCCATTTTGACTTTCCGAGAGTATTTGCTGCTGGAGATGATTCCTGTAATGTGAAACATCCACTATGATTCACACACAGCCTATGTGGCAAGATGGAAATGGTCCACACACGGCTGGGACGGCATAGTAATAGCTTACCTTGTTCAATAACCTTCCAAATTTGGCCACATGGACCATCTCAAACTGAGCTGCAATGGAGCGGTCCTCCACACAGCAAAATCCTTGGTGAAAATGTAAACTGTAGGTACAAATGGTACACTTTCAGAGTTAAGTTCATGACCACTGAGGATTTTTACTGTGCTGTGCAGCCATGCAGAAAAAGAAAACACCAAGGGGGCCCTACAATACACGGTGTGCAAAACACCACTAAACACCAGCTGTGGAAACGGGTGCATACCAAACAAATCTCTCCCTGTAGCCTATGCCTAATTTATACTTTGTCATAATAGGTGTCCTGCGCCTAAAAATAATAATAGCAGATCTACACGATATAGCTCACCATGTCACAAAGTATAAATCAGACTGAACATTTGATAAGAAAGTAGACATGGAGGGCATGAATGCAATATTAATGTATCAATCTGCAGCAAGTTATCAGCCAACTAACTGTAACTGCATAAACGGTGATGATCAGATCCAGCAATCAGATCCCCTCTCTCCTCTACTAACTGACATTATCAGCCTATAGAATCATTATTTCCAATTTAAAAGCTAAAACAAAGATCACTTAAAACTCAACATCCACTCATCCAAAAAACGTTAACCATGATGATACCAGATAATAATTTAAATACACAAATAAAATATATAGGTGCTATAGCTTATTGATAAATGTAAATGATAATGAATTAGTAGGCTAGGCTACAATGCGGTTAAGATGACCATCTGCACAAGTATTTACTGTTAAAGGCTGACACCTAGTGGCCTAAGAGCTACCATGGTTCAGATGACATGTTTCAGAATCAGGGCTATCATCATCATTTATTTTTTAACGTCTGCACGCTGCAGTTATATAATTATATATATATATATATAATATAGGTGCACACTGACTTAAGGCAAAAAAAATAACGATATAAAGGGAATGGCGACAATTTCATAGTAGCCAAATCACGTGACGTTTCTATTCTTGTAACACTAACTTGCCTGTAGGCTACTTACCAAGAGAAAGACAAGTCATCTCTCCATTTTTCATTAACGCTTCTTAATTGTTGTGTGCCCACCACGTGGGCAGTGCACTATTGTCAAAAGAGTGCAAGATTTAAGTAGGCTTAAATTCTAACAAGTACAAGCACACTGCACACCCCGGAAGCAAATGTAAAACTAGAGAAAAACAAAACAAACGTACCGACCACGTGAGCTCGAGCACAACTGTGTCTCTAACATTCATTTCCTCCTTGCGTCCAAAGATTAAATAAAATATTAAACAATTGAAAATATATATAATCCTTTACATAATCCCAAAGGTCCAGTGAAATTGGCATTTTTCTTCCAAAATGTAAAAAATAGTTAGCCTACTTTGAACATGTACTATCTATGCATTCATTGCATTGCATTAGAAGATTATTATCAGACCTATATATTTTTATTTATTTAATAGCATTAATTTAGGGCTACTTTAAAATGTAATTACATTTTTAAATCATATCGTATGGCGTCATTTATGAAACAAAATACAATCAAGTAGGTATAGGCGGCAGACCTATGAAAAAATCGTACCCGGCAGAGACTCAGAGGTGACCCACTGTTCAGGTTTGTTTAGTGTTTTACTTTTACCGTATTATGCCAACTTTTCAATCGGTTCCAATGCAGGCAGGTGTTGCTGTTGGAACTTCATCGGGTTCGAAGCTAAATACCAAACGTCAAACGAGTCGTTCGTCCATAACCGTGGTGGTCGTGCGGGTAAAACCAAACCGTTCAATTTGGGGTCCTTCCTGACTCGAGGGGGAGTTCAAATTAACCATAGGGGCCCGGGCTAAGGGCCCGGGGGGTTCAAACTTTTTGAGTTCAGCCAGGACCTCAGGTCACCCAAGTCAGCCTGCTCACATTTTCATCCAAAATATGTTTTAGTTTTTCACTCTAGCACAGGCTATTATTATTATTATTATTATTATTATTATTATTATTATTATTATTATTATTATTATTATTATTATTTATTTGTTTTATCTTTTCCAAATGTTCCCCCAGAATAGGGATGCATTGGTGGTTTTATTTTCAAAATGGTTATAAAAACTTAAGCCCTATTGGATTTTTCAGCTATTCGACTTTAGCAAATCTGCAATTGATTCAAGTTTGAACTTGAAGTTGTACTATTTTTGACAAATCTTTTATAATTAAGGGTCCCTCCTTGGCACAATGTATGGGGTCCGTGGCCAATAGCTACATAATCAATTTCTTCAAGTCCTTAACATGAAAATGTTAAGAACCCTGCAGCCACAGGAAAAAGCAGAGGAGCTACTGTAGATGGAATGTCTTTATAGTTTTTGGTCACCAACCCCTCAGGTGCACTGAGTGGGGTATCTTTCTCCAGACATCTGCCCTTACTCAATACACAATTGTTTGTGTGTGTGTGTGTGTGTGTGTGTGTGTGTGTGTGTGTGTGTGTGTGCGTGCGTGCGTGCGTGCGTGCGTGCGTGCGTGCGTGCGTGCGTGCGTGCGTGCGTGCGTGCATGCGTTTTCTCTTAATGATCCTAAAATAATCCTAATTTAAAATTAGGGTGAGATCGGTTAAGGTTAGAGTTATCCCATATAAAGGGATTTTAAGGTTGATGATGATGTCATGAGCATACCATTAAGGTTAGGGTTAGGTTAGGCCTGCAGTTTAAGTAAAAACGTTATTTAACCACTTAAAACATATATTGACCACGATGCCACAGGGGTCTACGGGGCCCCCTTCTTTTTTCCTTCTACGCCAAATCTCTGCTGAAAACACCAATCTGCAAACTGAGCTATTTTCGGATAGGGATGTAGTAGCTGGGTTCATGTGGTTAAAGAAAAAAATGTTTTGTCTTCACAGAAAAGAGAGAGAGAGACAGAGAGGGAGAGATAGAGAAAGCATGCATGCATCTGTGCGTGTGTGTGTGTGTGCGTGCGTGTGCGTGTGCGTGTGCGTGTGCATGTGCGTGTGTGTGTGTGTGTGTGTGTGTGTGTGTGTGTGTGTGTGTGTGTGTGCGCGCGCTCACGCCTGCGCATGTGCAGCCCATTTACAGCACTTCAAGTGATGGACACCAGGCATGACCTCACATGCCCTCTGACATCACAGGTCCAGCCTAAGGGTCAGAGCTAGGGATCTAATGAATAGCAGAAGAGAGTCACAGCTCATAGCAACAAAGGAGGCGTGACACACAGGCAATTGCAGAAATACATCACGGTCTTTCCGAAACGCATCAATAAAGCAAAAAGGCAATACAGTAATTAGGAGGAGTGGAACTGCAAAGTGAAGTGGATGTTGGTGTCCATTACTTTACTCTATGCTGTCATTTATCTAAAGCTGTAATGTTAGCAGATAGTAAGAAATGATCCTTGTAAAAAAATATCTGATGTCGGGTAGGACCATGCAGCAAGTTATTAGAATTGTTTTGTAAGGGTGCACCTTTTTTGTTGTTAAAAATTGCTATAAAGTCTTGCAAGGACTATAGAGTTATTCGAAGCTACAATATACCCTGTGTCTTGATTTGAACATAAGGGTGTTATGTAGCACCATTGTGTGTGTGTGTGTGTGTGTGTGTGTGTGTGTGTGTGTGTGTGTGTGTGAAAAGGAGTTACTGAGTTATGTTTGGAGATAACTGGTTGCAGACCAGATGGGGTGTGTAACAGTATCTGTTGCGTTAGTAGTGTCCAAGGATGTGATCTATTAAAGTATTTCCAATGAGCAGTGTTTATGTTTACCTTAGATTTCCAGTTCAATGACGATAGTTTTCTTGGTGACAGTTATGGGCCATGTAAGTCCCATACATGGCCCATAGTAAGCATACTAATGGAATTAGGGATGTTAGGCCCAGGAAACGTCACAGTGATTGAATGATTTCTTTCGAAAATGATGAGCTGGTTGTGTGCAGAATGTAAGGTTGATTTTGTGTGCACTGACACTGTGAACAGATGTGAATCCTGACTTTTCAGCACTTAGTCTGTGGACCACCAACGGGTCCAAATGGACCCTTATAGGTCTGCAACTATGAGTGTACAAATGGCAATATTTGTAAGCTTTGGGACCCCAAGCTACACTGTACAATACTACAATTATCAGTGTTAAATTAATTGAATGACCTTATAGGCATATAAGGCCTGTATATAGGCATAATGGCTTATCGGTTATTTTCTGTATTTTTGAGTGATACCTTTGTGTGACAGACTATAAAGTAAGGCTTAAGTGGTTGATCAGACGATTTAGTTGAAATAAAAATCACGTCAATCACTTTTCAGTTGTTCGATTAATCGATAATCGCTAAGAAAATGAAAATAATATATAGTTGCAGTCTTGCAGACATAAAAACATTGTATGATTAAATTAGTAGTCTTAGGTTTAATTACGTTGTGGACAATTGCAAGCACAAGCAGACTGACAAACAGTTTTCTCTCAAGACACTGCCCCCGCTGTCACCTTAGATCTCCATAAGGGTGATCATATATGATATGGAGCCGACCTGTTCTGACATTACATATGTTGATCTGACCTCATCGCACCCTGTACTCTCAAGACACGCTCCATATAATTATGGCCAGTGCACGCCCTTCTCACCCTCAGGCGTCTGGTTATGTATGTACTGTTTTTATTTCTTTGTACTATGGAGCACCCCAACTTAAGTTTTTCACATAGTGCATGTACTTTTACATCCTTGTGACAATAAACATCTTAAAATCTTAACTTTACAGCTCTTGCTGACGTTAGATATCAAATGACTCACCTGCACACCTACTCCTGTCTGTAAATTACCCAAAGAGGATTGTGACCTTTAAAGTGTATATACCTCGTTCTTCTGGCCCAGATCTCTGGTCCAACACGACAGTAATGAGGAAGAGTGTCACAAACTCTCCATCTGTCAGACTGACCTACTAACAGGTGATTTGGGTGATAGGTGAGGGCACACCAAATCCGTTGACGTATCTAAAACGTATTGGACCCCCTTTAAAACAGGGAGTGTAATGCAGTGACATCATGGCGTGTTCTGCGGTATAACATCTTCTCATGGTAGTCTACTACTCGTTATAACTTTGTCTTTAGTGCCAGCCAGGAAGGCTTATATCGCACGTGCGTTACAGAGGCAAGATTAACACTATTGGAAAGTGTCAAAGCTTCGTGAGGTAAGTTTGATCATTATTTTTATATATAAATTATATTTATATATAAATATAACAGAAGGCTGTGTTGAAAAGGGAGAATGGGTTTGCACATTTTGAACAAAAATAAGCACAATCAGTAGCCTAATAACAATAAAAGTTGTGCAAAACTTCTGTTACTTGCTATTCATCCCATATATAAATGTAATATAAACATAGGAGCCTACTTATAATGCACTATAATTAGAACTCATAAAGACAAATAATGCTTTATAACAATAATCACTCACAACATATTATAAAGCCTATAGTGATGGAGTCTCCTGTCGATCCGATGGATGAGTAGACAAGCAGTTATTTCCTTTTAGCATGGCTCCTAATGTGGGAGCTAGCACTATCCCTGGGGGACAGTCTTCCACACTGTTACAATGCATTCTAGTGTGGTTATAATTGAAACCAAAGCGTTGGGCATTTTACTTAATAAGGATCAGGATGACATGACAATGACATGTGATGGAATGATCACTCCGTGTGCATGCATTACCATGTGCAGACAGTAGGTGCTGCTGTTGTTCTTTAAATGAAAAGCAAGCTAAAACAATGGTGGGGAAAACTTGCATGGCGTGGGTGGGTGTAAACTAAATGCTTATGCATATGTTTTCAAACATCAGCTGCTTCTTTCTGCAATAAATAACAAATACTGATACCAGATATTATGTTCACATTCACATACATTATAGGCCTACACAATCACATAACACCGTGAGGTGCACATTCTGTGTTTATTCGTGCGGTAGTCCAAATAAACTGTTAATCGAAATAGCCAAAACCATACCGGCAGGTGGTAGGCTATGCTCCTTCAAAACGGGGTTGGGGATGGGATGGATGGGGGTTGGTTACGCTGGCGGACAGGCGGAGAGGAGGAGGCGGGGGTGGTGGTGGCAGCGCAATTTAGTCTGTCGTCGTCTCATTGAGAACATTTGAGATTTCATTTTATGGGGGGCTGTTGGCTGCTCGCCATTCTGTGATGGAGAGCTCCCTCTGTGGGCTGTTCCCTTTTGCACCGTATGCTCTGGGGACTGGGCACTGGGGAGTAGCAAAGCCGGCTCTGGGGAGAAGGAGGCTGGAAGGGAGGGGGCGGGGGAAACGAATAAGTGAGAAAGGGATTTTTTTGTTTAAAAAAAAGAAATTTGAGAACGGGAGTGTGCGCCGCATTATGCACACACCCCATGATCCATGTCACAGTTTTATATAGGATCAGGATCACATATAGTAGGACAAGCCCCCCCCCCTCCTCCTAATTCTTTGCCGAGTGCTGACAAAGTCATAGGCCTATACTCACTCACAACCTGCCTGACATCTGTGTTGTTGATAATTAACTAATGACTAGGCTAGGCTCCAATGGTGACCATAAAGATCAGGCATTTACATGGAATTGGATAAGCAAAGTAGGCCTGCCGCCTATTCATATAAAAAAGGTAAAAATCATGAAAAATAAATCGTTTGATATAGTGGCTAGTAGCATCATAAAGATAACGAGATTATTATGAGATTAAATGATTTTACATATAGGCTATAGGCCTATAGCTAATATATATAATCGTCATGAGAACATAAATGTAAAGTTTAAACAAATGAAAGAGCAAATAAGAACAATGGTCCTCCAGGTTCGGAAGAGAGAAAACACATATTGCTAAATTACATCACCACGAGACTGGGCTCAGTGGGCTGAGACCAGCTGAGACATGTAGAGAGAGGCGAGGGGAAGGAGAACGGAACAGCGAGGGGAGGGGCTGTAGGTGTGGCTGTCTATGAATTAGGTCGAGCTGTGTAACGCTAACGCACCCATTCGCACACTAAATACATTTCCATAGCTGGGCCTGGGCATAGTCCATGACAAACAGCTGTGCTCCCTTCCAAACTACCCCAGGGACCCTTGTTAGCGTTTAGCAGCCAGCACCAAGGACAGCTCCCCTCCGGCAGCAAGCGCCGAACACCGGCAGCCATTTGGAAATTGCGTCCGCGAGATTCGTCGTGAGAGGTTTCGGGTGGGCTGATCTGGAGACTGGGATCCTTAATGCGTAACTGTGTTTGTGATCTTAATGGTTGTTCTTTTTTTAAATTAGTTTATTGTTAGTATTATTTGATGCGCGTCAGCCGAACAGATGCAGGCACTGGGCCAAACTGGGAGTGTGTTGCTGACTCAGCCTCGACTGCTGCATTAATTTATCTGCACTGCAGTGCTCCACCACCCAACCCCTCTTCTCTCTCCCCACCTCACTGAAACCCCTCGCACAGCCGGTCCGAACTATAAGTAAAGGCAGGGAGAAGGCAGATAGAACGTAGGCCGCCTATAATGGACCAGTCTTGTTTGAATGAACGGATAGAAGAAAAACATTCCATATGAAAACCCTGAGGGAGGGAGGAGGGTGAGAAGAGGTGTGTGTGTGTGTGTGTGTGTGTGTGCGCGCGCGCGTGTGCGTGCGCGTGCGTTGGGGGGATGACAAAAGTATGGGAAGGGAGGAGCCTCAGATATACAATTCAGTCCCAGAATATATATCTTCTCTGTGTGTGTGTGTGTGTGTGTGTGTGTGTGTGTGTGTGTGTGTGTGTGTGTGTGTGTGTGTGTGAGCTCTATCCATCATTTCCATACAATGTCATCACCTCTAAAAAAAGGTTTTTTTCTCCCCTCCTTTCCCCCGTTTCTTCTAGCCTAATATGGGATAGGGGAGAAAACGCTCGCACACACACACACACACACACACACACACACACACACACACACACACACACACACAGATCAATATCCAGTCAGTATGACTACTGTAGCTCAGCCCTATTCACATGACACTGGGGTTATGAGGTGATGATTCTGATGTCATATGATCATACCCCTGGGGGTTGTTTCAAATGAGGCACGAAAAAAGTCACAACATCGCAGTACAGAAGGACTGCATAGCACAATGGGATTACGGTATATGCCTTCTGCCTGTGGGGCAATGTTAACATGGGGCATTTAACAAATTCAATATGTCCATTAAGTTTGAAAGGCTTCCCTTTTTTCAATGAAACCCTTTGGTCAGCTCCATCTTACACGCGCCACTTGCATCTATCTATTCTACACACAATACACGACAAAATGAGCAAACAAACAAAATGTGACAAATTGGAACATTTCTGCTGTTATTATGTAAAAGCGAGGCAGAAAAACGAAATCCACAAGCACTGATATCCGTCGTAAATTAAGACCAACAATGGTCCTATCTAAATATGGTCAGAATTTCATAAAGGATCCAACACGCAAGTTGTAACTGGAAGGCTGCTTTATTGGTAATAAAAAGGTTCGTGCTCGAAATGAAGACAATCTTTCATAAGTTCTTACTAAGAGTCAAAGTGGTTGTGCAGCACACCATTATATTGTATTGTATATCCTCTTTTATCACGGTGTCAAATGATAACAATTGTTTGAAAAGCACTTTTAAAACTTTCAGCAAAAATAAAACAAAAGTGGCAATAATAAACCATGCTAAAGAAAAAAAAAAGTCCTATTATCTAACATTTATAGAAAAATAAATTCCAGATGGAAAGAACAGAAATATAGAAGGCAAGCTGCTTTTTCACAAGCCAAGTGGGTGACACATATAGCACAAAGAACAGGACATTTTGCTTTGATTTTTTTTTCTTAACATCACTACACTGTTGAATATCAAGATGAAGTGGGGTGTCTGAATAATCCTCCGGCAGTATATTTGATCTCCTGTCATTTTGACATCCCTGATTAATGCTGTGCTCCATATTATCACCACATACCATCCCCTCACCCTCCACCATTTTTGTGTTTTTTTACCTTTTTTTTTGTGTGTGGCAACATCGTCCGAATTCACAGAAAAAGCAGAAAAAGGCACATGCCATTGAGTGGAACGACACTAGAAACAAAACAATTCAACAAAAATAAATGTGACGATGAGAAGCAAGAACTACTGTGTGAATGTTATGTTGAACCGTTTCACTGTGTGTGTGCGTGCGTGCGTGTGGGGGTGCCCGCGCGTGTGAACTGTGTATACTCAGTGGCAGGTAAGAGATATGACAGTGAGAAATGTGCTGGTAACTTTATCCTTTCATCATGATCAGGCTACAATCCATGGCGAGCAGTTCCAGGAACATTGCACTTGAGCCGTTTCCCAAAACAGAAAGGAGTGCTGGACCAACCAGTGTTAGACATCCACAGAACTTGTTGCACATAAATCAAATGTGACAAACAGTGTTCCTCTGTTTAATGTATATACATATAGACAAATATGTATACATGTATATATCTTTTGTGTTATATAATATCTATATTTCATTCAATTTCCGTCAACAAAGTGAAAAGTGTCTCAAAAAATCCAAAAGGTAACAAATGTGACAAAGGGCATAGCTTGAAGCCATTCTATATTATTGATATTATTTTTTTATTTTGATTATTAGTAGTAACCTTTTAAAACTCCATATTTACAAAAAACACAACAAAGCATGCCGGTAAAATAAAAGAATATAATACAGTATTTATAATTTCTCTCAAAAAGTTCATTCTTTTTCAGCGATTGTGCCATTTACATCATAGACTGCACTGTACATAATTGTTTTTATTTATTTTTCTCATTTTTCCAAGTGTGGAATGTGTCATTCTAAAATATTACATCCAAGATGAGCATGAGTAAATTAGATGGCAGTTATTTGCTCCTCCTGTGGTTCTCGTTTGGGAATGTATTTGGTTTCAGTGTGCGGCAGCCCAACTGATTCGGAGACCTCATAATTGTAAACAGAACTCGGGTATTGTTACAGACAGGGGATGCTCGTACAGGCAGTGTTTAACACACCAAATGGCATTAGTGGTGTGATTCTCAATGGCAGGTGTACGTGTATCCAGCCACACGTTTGTAAATAGGACCATCACTCAGGTGTAGAAAAAAATGGCAGTAATACCTAGCGAGGCCTTTGTGTCTTGGTCTATCACTTGACGAAGCCTCTTTGTTCATGTAAAATACCCACAAAAAATATTACACAATGTAGCTGCATTGATGTGAAGAGGCCTCACCGATACTCTTGTCTTTGACAAGTGTGGTGTTTCTACCTCCATCTTAGGCAGACTTCTGAAGCGGGTGGACAGCGTTTAAAAAAATCCTGCTGCTCATGTGAAAAGATGTTGCCAGCCTGGGTCCGACACCAGGGTTACTTTTAACAGTGTTTACAGTAAATAGGTCCCACAAAAGCACAATGATACACTGACAAACATGGGACTTTCTGCACTCTAAAGCCTAATTTATATTTTGTTGCACGGTGCAGTGCTCGGAAATTAACACATTTTCAAGCTACTATCGTGATGCGTTGCATTGTTAGCATGAAAATTATATTCGGCAATACCGTTGTGCGACAAAGTATAAATTGGGCTTAACTAAGACCAAAGCACTATTCTCTCCCACTGCTCTTGTCTCTCTCCCTGGTCTTTCAATCTAAAAACCCTTGAGGGAGTGGCTTTTCTCTACTGGTCCACATACAATACTGTATTATCCATCCATCCATCCATTCACCTCCCTGAAGCATCAAAGAATATCCATTTTGTTCAGCAATCTAAATCACAGGCTCCTCATGGCTATCCGCCAACCATCATACATTATACAGTAGCCTACATACATGCTGGGCGTGACAGAGCATGTCCTTGTGATAGTCCCTGCAAAGTTTGGTGTTTCAGGTGGTCAACGCCACACTGTCACGCAGCTCATAGCCTCGCCTGAGAATGACTGCATCACAAGGACATCATAGAAGACATCATCGTCTGGAAAAAAGACATGACTGAAACGCTCAATGGGGACAATTGAATTGACAGAGGACAAAAGAGGAACCGTTTTGTTTTAAAAGCATCTTCCGATAAGTGGACTTTAATCAGCAGTTTCAGTACTCTAAATTATTAAAAACTTCCCTCACCCATCACACTCACTGCTGTCTGCTCACTGTCCAATAATAATGAAAGCATCAGAACAACATCAGATCAACATTTAAGCACAATACAGACTCACTGCTAGAACGGGGACCACAGGGAAGGGGAACGGCTGTTGTATACATGTGCGTTAAAGAGATGCAAGTCCCAGATTTAAATAGCTCTCTAAATCTGTGCATCCCCAGTGCGGGGATGTTCCAATACACCTTTTTATACACTTTGTATTCAGAGCAGCAAAAACACACACTTTCAATATGCTCCAACAGAGCAAGCCCTCTCAGTGCTTACATCCTCCATTCGCCTACAATATAGGCTGCCAGTATCATTCCCCAAATATGCTATATACTACATATATACTGTATGTATCATAACCCTAACCCTAACCCCATTTTCCATATTCATCCTTTTCCATGTATAGTTCTCTTAATTTCTCCCAGCCAGATGCAGCCTCAAACTTATATGGTCAAGCCACTGCAGTGGTTTGAGAATTAGTGTCTTGTGGACTATGATTACTCATGCATGGTTCCTGATCAAAACATGCCTTCATGCAAGTCATTTCTATGCACTGAACGAGCACAATAATTATTATTTATCTGGAACTCGGTCTGAACGGTCTGAAAGCCCAAATCAGAACAATGAGTAATGACTTCTACCCAGTCAGTGTGAAAGTCCATGTAGAAAATGTCAGTATAACAAAGAGGAGATGAAGGGACGAGTGACATGGGCTAAATGTAATCTTTTTTTGCTGCTTAAATAACATAAAGAACTATACTCGGCACAAACAAACAAAAAATAAACTCTTGTCGACTGTTCTGGGCTCCCCCTCCTCCCTCTCTTTCTCTCTCTCTCTCTCTCTCTCTCTCTCTCTCTCTCTCTCTCTCTCTCTCTCTCTCTCTCTCTCTCTCTCTCTCTCTCTCTCTCTCTCTCTCTCTCTCTCTCTCTCCACGTTTCCATTCTGGCTAACCTTGCTTGGTTGACTATTGTGTTTTCTCCTTGATAAGCACAGTAAACTCAAACGTTACAGAGCCTCCATCAGACTGCTAAAACAGTTCTAGTGACATCTGTCAAGCCACGATCCCATCCCGTAGAGGTGGGCCGTTGATTCAAGGGTCCACACTTGGTGGTGGCAGAGATTTAGCATTTTTCCAATTGTCTAGCAGAGATTTCTGTCCCTTGGCAGTTGGTCCCCAAAAATGTGTGTGTCATTGGCCAGCACACGTTTAAGTCATTTGTTTCTTGTGGTTGTTCACGATGGTCACGATGCAGTTAACTTCCATGGTAAACTGATTGTGTTTGATTTGGTTGTCTTTGACGACATAAGAAACCATGTTTCCTCAGACGTGTGTGAGTCTGTAAACATTTTATTTCGTGTTTTTTTTTTTTTTTTGAGAAATGTGGAATTTGTTTTTACATTTATTGGGGCTTGGGCTCAGTTTTCTCACTATTGTCTTTATTGGAATTAAGTCACTGAACCCACTAACACTTGGATTCCCGCTCATCTTTTTGGTTTCTATCCTTCTCTTTCCTCGCCGCCTTCTCCTCGTTCTCCTCTTGTTTCTCTTTGTCAGGTTTGGTAACACTGTCATAAGAAGGGAGAGAGGCTGTGGACGGTGTGCTCTCTTTCTTCTCCTGGTTGGTCCTGCCATTTTCAAGCTTATTGTTGGAGAAGGGGAACCGTCTGAATATGATTCCACGTCGGATAAGGTGGATGCGGTAGGCGGACTGGATGATCCTGGCAGAGACGTCCTCCTGTTTGCGGCGCAGCGTCGTGGTTATAGGCTCATAAGATACTTTAGACGGGTTGGCTTGCACAAAACGCTCTTCCATCTGCGCCCGCAACATGTCCAGCTCGCCGCTGTCACCCAGCACACGCTTGGTGAAGGCAAACAAGATGTCCAGGCAGTGAATGCGATCGCCGCTCACCATGGGCATGTCCATGGCGATCAGTTCAATGGTGTTGGGTTTGGGCACGCGCAATGGGTGCTCTAGAGTGTCTGCAAAATCACCCAACTTGGCAAAGGTGATGAACTGGGAGGCAGTAGGGTCGAACTTCTCCCAGATCTCGTAGAAGGTCTCGAAGTCGTCCTCACTTAGCGGATCTGTGCTCTCCTCTGTGGCAACACTGAAGTTCTCTAAGATAATGGCGATGTACATGTTGACCACAATGAGGAAAGAGATGATGATGTACATGACGAAGAAGAAGATGCCCACTGACGGGTTGCCACAATCACCTTTTACGTTGGTGCCAGGGTTCTCCAGTTTGGGGTCACAGTCTGGGTCGTAGTTGAGGATGGGCAGCAGCAGGCCGTCCCAGCCAGCCGATGTGGTGATCATGAACAGGCAAATCATACTGTTGCCAAAGGTCTCAAAGTTGTACATGTCGTCGATGCCCGCTTCATGTTTAACATAGCCAAAGTTAGACATGCCAAAGATGGAGAAGATAAACATGACAAGGAAGAGTAGGAGGCCAATGTTAAAAAGGGCTGGCAGTGACATCATCAGGGCAAAGAGTAAAGTTCGGATACCCTTGGCTCCTTTAATTAGGCGCAGGATACGGCCGATTCGAGCCAACCTGATCACCCTGAACAGGGTTGGTGACACAAAGTACTTCTCAATAATATCAGCCAGGAACATACCTGAGGGAGAAGAGAAGAGAAGAGTAAAGAAAGTTAGAAATGTATGCTTTTGAACAGTGTGAACATAATCTACAATACATTATGTAAAAGAGGAACATCAGTCAAACTCCCCCAACTAATCCAAAACCTCCTCCTGCCTCACTCACCAACGATGGACAGGATGACCACAACCACATCAAAGACGTTCCATCCGTTGGTAAAGTAGTAGTGCCGTAGTGCACAGAGCTTCAACAAAAACTCCATGGTGAAGACCACGATGAAGATGAAGTTGACCCAGTATAGGACATTCTCCGTCTCATCCGACTGGTCGTCTGTCTCCACCATCATGGTAACCATATTAAGGCAGATCAGGATCATGATGGAGATGTCAAACACCTGCTGTGTCACAAAGTCAAACACCATGCCCTGGATGGGGTTCTGGGGGAGGGGAAGACAAAACGGTATGTCACACAACTCATCATTCCATAACATTTGATAGTTTCAAACAAAAAACACCATCTATTGAATGAACCAATTTCAATTTCGATAGTACCTGTGGCCGAGGAATAGGCTTTTGGGGCTTTTTGGAACCCAGTTTCTTCATGGCGTTGTAGTACTTCTTCTGTTCTTCCGTCATGAAGATATCCTGACCCCCAAAGTATAGGGACACACAAACATTTGGTTACAACCATATTTTGACATGGTCAAATTGCCACTACTGTATATCGAACTTGAGGACACCATTCAAAGTGATAGGGCGACAGAAAAGAACATGGCGACCGAGAAGTGACGACATATTCTATTCGGTTCCTTGAGCAATATAGAAGCATGCAGTAAAGAGTCAGAAAGGAGCCATATCTTTTTCTTCTGTTGGTTAAAGTTGTCAATGATCACACCAATGAAGAGGTTGAGGGTGAAAAAGGACCCGAAAATGATGAAGATGACGAAGTAGATGTACATGTAGATGTTATCTTCATAGATGGGCTGGTCCCCCACCTGGAAGACAACATGGTGTTAGAAGTGTGATTTATACATTTAATCAGTAAAGACTAAATTAAGACTTATCACACATTGTCACTTAAATTTGTATTAATGTTTTGAACAAAATCCAAAGAAAACAATAACAAAAGAAAGAAAAACACATACAGTACAAACAAACATATCACACCTTACTTTTAATGAATGTACAGTAGGCAAGCACCTGAAATATATTGAAATATAAGTATTCTGATCATTATTGAAGGACATGTACCTTTCTGGAATCCACTGCAGCATACATAATGTCCATCCAGCCTTTGAATGTGGCCTTTGAAAACAGAGAGACGACTAAGTGCACCTTTCTAAGTTACACTCAACATACCAAAGTTAATATATTTGACTAAATTACAGTTATTTTAGGTAATATGTTTTAAATTGTAAAATAAAACTCAAACTCAGAATGGCACTGATGTGTTACCTGTGGAGGAGCGTGTGCATGAAAACAAACTCAGAAATGAGGTGAAGAGAAACGCAATCATAGAAAGTACATAGAAAGGCTGTAAAACTTAAACCGTGAAAGCAAATGGACGGAAAATCAAGAATAATGCATTTGTGACGCACAACATGTTTTGGGTGATGCACAACAAGCTAATAACTGAGAACGTTATGTAAAAAAAAAGAGAGAGAGAGAGAGAGAGAGAGAGGATTGAGGGACACTCTCACCACTTGCAGCAAAGCCAGGTAGCCGGCGCCCACATTGTCAAAGTTGATCTTGACATTCCTCCACCTGACCTCCGTAAAGTTTTGAGCTATGAGTTCGAGACACTGGGACTTGTTGTTCACCACGTCCGCTTTAAAGTACTCCTCGGACGTGTCGTTGAAACAAAAGTAGTACTTGCCCGCAAACATGTTGACCCCCATGATACTGAAAATCAGCCAAAAGATGAGGCACACCAGCAACACATTCATAATTGAAGGGATGGCACCCACCAAGGCGTTGACTACCACCTAGACCAAGGAAGACAGGATATGACACGTGTGAAAACCAGTAAACAAATGCAGTGCAGCTCCCCATCCCCCCAGCAGCTCCCCATCAACAAACACTGCATACTGCTATGGCATTACACTTAGTACAAACACATGGTAATCCCATGTAGTTTTGCTCATGCCATTTCCGCGATGGTGAAATTCACCAGTATGATTGTTTGCTACAGCCATATTGAGTAGAAAAAACAAGTACTGCACACCACTGGGCCGAAGGCCGTGCATATACAAACACAAGTGTTCATTTAAAGGTGCGTTAAGTTATTTTTGTTCAAATAAGTGTTAAATAGCTCTATATTCATGTAATGGACCCGTACATTTATAACCTTTCAGAGTTAAATGAACACTGTGTACTGAAGTGTGTTACTTAGATTAGGAGGTGGAAGAGCCGTATCAGTCCCATTCCAATTAGAGCAGCACTGATGTGACTCTGAGACGCTCTTTGATCTGACAATGCATGCGCATAGGATGGCTTGAGGGATGCTCAAACACACGTTCACTCCTTCCCAGACGCATATGTGCTCGCGCGCACACACACACACACACACACACACACACACACACCATTATCCTGTAAGGTACAGTATATATACGGCACAACTTACAATGTCATGAAGTCATTCAAATTTGAGTGTTTGCCATAGCAGAATGCAGTGTTCACTCAAGCCACCCCACTTCCCTCACAATCAAAATCCTCCCAGTCTTACAGCCCCTTATATAAACTAACCTAAATCAAACATTGAGCAGTCCATCGCACACCCCCCCCCCCCCCCCCCCCCCCCCCCCGCTAGCCCTCCCATCAAACCTCCCATAAACTCAAAATAGCAACAGTAATAAGCTGAGCACATATTGGACGGCTCACTAAGGCTGACCAGCAGCTCTCAGGCATACAGCTGGGCATGCATGTCTTTTGCACACTCATTTGTGGAGCCATATTCCCTCCTCATTACAGACAGATGGACAGACAGGGCGGAGTGCTACAGCAGGGATTCTCTCAGCGTGTCAAAGGCGTTTCGCCAAAAAAAGAAAGTATAACAAAAATAAAATACTGGTACTGTACATGTAAAATGCTTCTAATGAAGTAGAGTGATTACACTCCAAATGGGCACCACACTAGTAAACAGTATTGTTATCACACGGCAGCATCGCACAAAGTGAATAGCATACCTACAAGCTCTCAACACGTCGCATTCACGATGTGCTGTGAGCTTGTAGGTCTGCTATTTCTGTGCCTGACGCCATCGTGCAACGAAGTATGAATGGGGCTTCTAGCTGAACCTCCCACTTCACTGTCAGAAAATCCTCTGCACATGCTGAGAGAATGGCTGCTTGCTCTAGCTGAGGTAACTGAATTGAATTGCTCATAGTGTTTGAAAAAAAGAATTGGGCCATGATTTGTAGAATGCATTCTCAGAAAGAGGGAAAATGGCTTCCAAAAGTGCATGTGCATCGGCAATTAGATCGTACATGCGTGTTACATGGCATTGTTGTGCAATCTCAGGAACTGCTCAAATCAATAAATTAATACATAGAGAATGTATGGATAGAGAGACATAAAGAGATACTGGCTGAAAATATATTTGCTTGTGTGTCTGGAAAAGTGAATCTTACGTTATGTTTATGGGTTCAGTATCTGATACATATCTCAGGTATTAGTGTTATTGTAGCTCTTGTATTGTAACTGTATGTAGTGTACAGTATTGGTTTAGATAGGATAATGGAGCTCAGAATAGATATCCAAAGGCCATATAAATACTAATCTCTTGAATGGCAATGGTGGTTTTAAAGAAAAAGCATTTCTCATTTTTTTTCATCTCAGTTTGGGTGCAAATAAAAACAAGCTGGTTTAAAACAGGCACAAGGATGCTAGATAGTGTCTTTTTTTTTTTTACAATGCATTATTCAAAATGTAGGAAAGAAGCAGCATAAGAGGAAGAGAGAGCAAAGAACATTGTCAGAGGGGTGCCTGATGACTCAGCCAATTAGTGCACAGACCATGTGCTGTGACAGCGAGGACCGGAGTTTGAATCCGACTCCCAGTCTTGTCTCGCATTGTCTCTCCTCTCTCTGCTCTTAGATTTACTGTCTCTCTAAACTCTCCTGTCTACTATAAGCAATCAAAATGCCCCCGAAAAATAACATCGTCAGAACAGGCCGCGATCATTGCATGTTAAGCAGTGCAATGTGTTCAACTGAAGCTGCACAGCTCGCCGGTAGAGTTGCATCGGCTTCTGCATTCCACTGTGCAAGACAAGGGATGCAAAGGGTTCTCACCATTCTATCTCTCCAGAATCTCTTTCATGTGGTGTCATCTCTCCATTCAGGTAGTTCCCTATGCATTTATTTATTGCTTTGACCTCAAATTCCACTTTCAGTTCACACAAAATGACAAATCATTCGATGGACATATAGTTGTAACATTGTAGTAAGAAATTAATACGGGAGAATTCAATTAATGCTTCTATCACTTGAATTACTGGGCCACCCTCAGCTCTCATACCATATACACCCAATGAACACCGTCATTCATAGGGCCATACCATATACACCCAATGAACACCGTCATTCAGAGGGTCACTATCACATTCTGTTAAAACAAATGTTCCGTGATTTACCAACCCCAAAAATGACAGTGCGTGCGTGCGTCCGTCCGTGCGTGCATGCGTGCATGCTTTTTAACTCTTAGATAAAAAGAATGAGTGAAATAAAGGGTGCATGCAAACCAAATCATCATTCATTCAAATATTACTAACTATAGAATGTTGGTGACACATTCATGAGAACATCCATAAAGCCTATCCAGGGCCTAAAAAGCTGATGTCTGCTCAAATGCAACGGCATCACATTTTAGCTGCTGGATATCTACTATAGGATGAATACGATTTGACTGTGAATGGATGAACAATTGACCCTCTGGGTAACAGGCGTTTGGCACCTGTCACCCGTTACATGCTGGTCTGTCATTTTTGGGACATGTATATAGGGAGACATTCTAACTGCCTATTAAAGACAGAAAGTGTTCTCCGAACACTGCAGTTGCTAGTCAACATATGGAACAATGCCTACCCAGACCCAATGCACTAAGACAGAGCTCCACTGTGCCCAATGTTGCCTCCCAGTTTCACTTGGAATAGAAGGCAACAGAAAGCTGTATGCTCCGTGTGGTGCCATGACATGAGAGCAATAATGGCTTGTTGTGTGAAATGGCAGACTAGAATATTTCCTAAGCTTCTGCCTTAAGGCTATGAAAGAAAATGGAAAAGATATTCTAAATGACATATCTGGACTGTGTTCAAATAGGGACAGATTCCAACGCCACAGTACTTTTGTGTCAGATAAAATTGACATTGGCTGACTGGGCATAGCTCTAGCTAGAATGGGGCCGTTAGTGGATCATCCAGTGAACCAAAGTGCTCACTCTGGCAGAAGCTTAACAAATATTTTCATCCCAAACCCACAACAGCATACAGTACGTATGTGGATTCTGTCTCAGTCCCTGATGCAAATCCTGGACAAAGCAGGACAGAGTGTGTGGGTGGTGACACTCCAGTGGTCCGGCCCAGCGGAACTGGGTCGAGACGGAGTGAGCAGTGGAGGAGGAGTATGAGGGGGGGTGGGGTGGGGTGGGGTTGTACAATATGTTGCACATAAGGGTCTGAAGAGGAGGTGAGGGGGGACGGTCAGAGGTGACGGGAAGCTTAAACTAGAAGACAAAGCAACCAGTCCAAGGAGAGCGAAAGTGAGAGAGAAAGGAGAGAGAGAGAGAGAGAGAGAGAGAGAGAGAGAGAGAAAGAAAGGAGAGACAACAACCAGGTGCAACCTATCACTACCACCAGTCACAGAGAGGGCCAATCAGAGGTCTGCATATTAAAACTAGATGGTTAAAATGAAAGAAATTTCTGCAAACCACAGAATCTATAAAATGCAGATTCCTTCTAAAAGCTTTGGTGTGACTGGTGGGGGGGCAGAGGTATCGGCATGCTCCTGTTACTTGGTTCCTACTGGTTGTTCTCTGTGTGCCAAATGCATTGAGGGATGCTGTGAGCTGAGGAGGGGAGTGGAGTTAGGGGGGGCATGTGGAGGTAAAGTGGGAGAGGGGGGGGGAGGGGGTTCAATTTAAAAGCAGTGGTTGAGAATCAGGCCAAATGAGCAGCCAATTTTTGGTTCAAATGCTCATGTGAAATGGCATGTGTGACTTGGTTAGCATTGACCAATTTTGCATTTACCATACTTACAGCCACGAAACAAATAAATCCAGAAGATGATGTAAGTTTGACTTTTAAGTGATCTGTTATGTGATGAGGCAGCTTTGTGAAATATCCTATATTTCGTGGTTTGATTTTGGTCATGAAACAAATCAATTCATACTTAGATGTTCGATTTCAATTGAAACATATCACATAGGTTGTTGAGAGGAATTAGAACTGTTATTAACTCAAATCTCTCAGCTGCATCATGACTTGTTCTTTATTTCTAACAAAAGGAATGGAACAGGATTGTGCATAGATCTGAATTGTAGTTTTTTTCCCCACCTTTTTGTTTTTGTTTCATAAATCCCCCAATATATGATTTTGGAATTTCTGTTCTCTCAGATTGGTTATTTTGTTCTTTTTCCTGGTTCAGTTCTAGCATGCTTTATAAACTGTTGAATGGGCATGCGGAAGGATCAGCTGCTTAGCTTTGGATCTTACCCTCATCCCTTCAAAACGCGACAAGGCCCTGAGGGGTCTCAAGGCCCTTAGTGTCCTGAGTGATTTAATGGGCCCTAGATCGGAGTAGCCCAGCGCATTAGCTACAAGGCTGACTATAGACACCTACACAAAAACAGAGAAGCAAAAGAGGTTCCAAACTGTTAGAAGTGAGAAAGTTCACTAGGGAGAGAGAGATGGCCCTGGCATTGGCGGAGAGTTGCTTAACATACACACATAAATCTATGCATGTATATACATGCATAACATTGAATTTATACATGTGTATACACTGAGAGAGAAGGTCAAATGTTTAGTATAGGTTTTATGTGCGTAGTGTTTTAGTAGCAATAGGCCAGAGGGATTGTTTGTCTGTTATTTTAGGGCAGCTGATGAGATGTGAAAAGTCCTTTGCACCTGCGAAGAAACATGTGGTTTAGAGAGAGAGAAGGAAAGAGAGGAGAGAGAGACATAAGACTCAAACAGAGGATAAAATTGGCACAAAATGTCCTTCAAGATTTAGTACAGATACACGCAAAGGGACTGGGTGGTTTGCAGGGTGAAGAAGGTAAAGAAGAAGGGGAGGGAGAGGGGAAAGAGGTTATCCTGTAGAAGTTAATAAAAAACCCAACAGACTTGAGAGCCTTACCCTTGCCCCTCTAACACTGTCTCTCCATGTCGCTCTTGGGCTGAGGCATAAAATCCCATACAATTTAAGACAGACAAACTAATGGAACCTAAGAGAAAGAATACAGGTAAAAATGTACAAGTGTGTCATTGTCTTTTACACATAATTTAGAATCAAATAGGAAAGCCACAGTCACATGTACCACACAATACATACATAGGATGGATATTAAGGGCAGATCAGCTATTGTTATTAGCACCGGACGAACTGCACTGGAAGGACAGAAATACACAGCGAGTACAGTAGAGTTACACACAGTACAGTCAATGGTTAACAATAACACCACACAATAACACTACACAACCTTAAAGGAACAGGTGCAAACCCCTTCCCACTTTCTTTCACCAAGGTGGTGGGCGGCAAGGACCTCCAAATATGGTCCAGGGACCCCAGAGGGCTTTGAGGGGGTACCGGGGGGGGGGGGGGGGGGGAGCAGCAAAATGAGGATCAGTTTAAACACAGAAATAGCTGATATACAAGCTCACAACACGTAGCATTGCACTGTGAGATTGTAGATCTGCTATCTGTGTTGACAAATCCTTTATGCGGGTCCCTCACTGGCACAAAAAAAGGTTTCAACGATCAAATCAAGTCATTTCAGGATTGTTGATGTTGAAAGCTGCATTTACCTGAATTGACCAACATCTCTAATGAAATGTCAAGGTGCAGAACAATTATTGGATAAAGCAATATGAATTCAGGGTAAATGGCATCAGCTCTTGTCATGATGGTAAATGGCATCAGCTCTTGTCATGATGATCACCTTGAGAAATCTAAATGTAGACTTTTAAAGATGGCCTACTAGTATAGGAGTGAGTAGGCTCACAACAATTACAAGTTTCAGATCAATTATATGAGCTCACAATTTTGATGATAAGTGCAACATGACAGAAACCCGAATCTGATGCCCCTGGCCTAGACAGACCTTTCTTATTTTTTCTGCAACTTCTGTTTACTGACTGGAGACGGCAGGGCAGAGGCAGGGGGAGCACCAGTTCCTTAAGAAGAAGGTAAATATCAACAGTGCACACATGTGAAAGCACCTCCAACTAGCCACCGACACCAACCGCTCAAAACTCACTGGAGGAAGTACACAACATCGAAGACTTACCGGAGTCACGTGGGAGGATTCTAACAGGCAAAATCTTCATTTTGACTGATGCCATCTTCAACATTTAAAATAACACAGCAGCTTTCACTTATTTAATGATGGAGCCAGCAGATCTGACCATAGGTAATGACAGCAGCAAAGGTGTTTCCTTTGAATTTGGGCTAATAACTGCTTACTGTAACTCTCAACGTTGTTGTTTTTTACTCTATATATTTAATCACTTATTGGGACATTTTCCATTGGGAAAACAATAAGAAGCTGTCATGAACAAATTGGCAGCAAGCTGGACTATACTTAACCTTCCAGGGAGAAAGTAAAATAAAGATTTTGCCTTTAAATAACTACAGTACAAGTAGTCTGGGGGGTCTGGGGTAGTTTTCACCTTTAGCCTGACCCTCCCCATAGGGGTGGCTGTGGTAGTGGTCTCAGTGTCTCAGCATCCGCCTCACAGAGCTCTGCAAGGCAAGGCCAGTGACATCTGGGGCTGTGATCCCAGGACGATGACGGCACAAACCAAACAGAAACTGAATGGAACTGAAAACCAAAAGGGAAAAGAAAAGAAAAAAACACACACAAAAAAAATAATGACAGAAATCTAGTGAAAATGAAAGATGGAGGATGGTTGCCATCAGCCTCACTCCACTCTCACATGGCTGTGGTGATCGACGTGCCAGTAAGCGAGTATAGAATTACTTAACCGTTTTCTTTATGTTGATATTTAATCAGATAACTAATAATAAAGAGTAACTACAGTAATATAAACATATTACATGAATATTATTTTGATGGGTCAAAGCCTGATTCATTACTATAATAATAGCAAGAATTGCGTTCAACTTATTTCATTCGGTTTCATTACTATTGCTAGTACAGTAGTACACACTAATGCGTTTTTCTGCCAAATGTTAATAATTTATACGAAAAACATGTTTAATTCAACACTTTCTATTTAGTCTGTGTTTATAAAACACTAAGGAAGACCAATTGACCAATTCAGAACCGAGTGCCAGTTTCAATGTGCTCCAGAGAAGCATGCAGGAGTATGACCACTATAGAAAAATGACTGCATGGGTTCATGAAATCTCAACCCACCGTTTCCTTCACTATACTGCGTTATGCTTTCTACCAAACAATACTCCAGCTGACCAGCTCTAGGACATTGTAACAGTAACAGAGCTCAGCAGCAGTAAGAAACTTACACTACAAGGCGTGGCCTTGTAGTGTTTCATAAACACAGGCTTCGTAGAAAAAAACATTGCTATGAATGGGATATCAGATAGAAACGAAACTAAGTAATGAACAACATAAGAATAAAGATGTCTAAAACAGAAATTCAAAAGAGCATGGGCATGTTCACAAGCAAAACAAACATGGCACATACAGTACACAACCACGCTGAGCGGGCAGAAAACACAGGCGGGTGTAATAATGATGGTGTCTGTCCCCCCTTCTGAGCCCATGAACATGGTGTCACCCCACAGCACAACACAGCATCACACAACCCAGACTCATAGAGCAGAGCACAACGGCTTCTTTCAAAGGGGGGGGCGGGGGCGCTGGTTGTGGACCAAACTTACCGCCAGGCACCTGTCCCTCCACCATCATCATTACTGTCTGAACATCTCAGCACAACATCACTACATTCCTGAGGTTACACTTTCAACAAAGGGCTGAAACCAGGGTTGGGGGGAGGAGGAGGGGGAATACTGTATTGACAGCTTGGGAAAACGCTGTCATACGACTCATACGGCACTTGTCCCAAGTGTTTGGTTTCACAACACAGACTTACAGTACTGTGCCTTAAACGTGGGGTGGGGGGGGGGGGGTCAAGGGGTGAAAGGGATCGCATTCTTCTCAATTAAATTGGGTCATGGTCAAACAATCAATAATCTTAACCCTAACGCATGTCTATACGTTAGGGTTAAGCTAAACTCTCAAGACAGATTTTCCACTTTTTCAATGAAAATTTGTCAGCAGGATCGCTTGTTGAGGGCAGGTCTTTGTGCAACCCTATCAGTGTTGTTCAGGGCGGGTCTTTGTGCAACCCTATCAACCCTATCAGTGTTTCTGAATGACGCTTTAGCTGTCCTAAAGCGTCATTTAGCTTCCTGCTCTCCTAGCAGGAAGGCCCTTGAGCAGGAACTTGGAAGCAAGCAAATTAGCATAAATGGGCACGGCCAACCCTGATTCAGGGCAGGCATTGAATTGAGCTAGCCCCAGAGTTAAAATTTAAATAAAATAAAGGAAAAAAAATTGAATGGGTTCCTAGATTGTATATAGTATACCGGCAAAACTGAAAACAGTTTAGCATTGACTCATTCTAGTTTTCAAAGGCATGTTGTAAATGTGAGAGAGATTAGATCTGGTCACAGTTACGAGCACATTATCCTTAACACATAATAAGAGCACGGTTATCATATTCAATGATTATAATAATAATGCAATACACACCAGTCAAAGCATGACATTCTTGCAATCTACATAAATGTATGAATGTTAATATCCATGCAGTGAGAAGTATTTGCATTATCCATTCGGTGCAATGTGGTTAAGATTACTTTGCCATATCACTTTGGCAGGATCTCATAGTGTTATCAATACATAACCTTCTAGATCAGTGGGGGTCCATTCACAGGTATTGGCTTGAGGTGTTGGATACTGCAGAGAGGTGGTAAGTTCATGGGGAAGGCCAGAACACGGGGACATTTTTCTTCTTTCCAATCCCCTGCTCATGAACTATTTATTTAAAATTTTATCCCACGATTTTGCAACCCATTTTTTTCCACCAAGTGTCAATTATCAAATGTAATCCCAGGCGCTACACTTCCTCTTGCCAACCTGGGGGGGGGGGGGGGCAGCGGACTGACCTCATGCTTCCTTCTATGCATGAGGAGTCCAAGCTGCATCTTTTCACCTGACAGGGGAGAGTTTCCCCAGCCGTACATTTCAATAAACACATTTCGTTGTCCATATGCAGTATATGGTAATCTCTCTGAAAGTCACATCAAATGAAAGATAGTCTTGTTGATAATGATATAACAATGTAATGTTATCCCTTTTAGCAGTTTGAACCATATTATAGGTACGTTCATAAGTCATAACTGCTGAAATACAGATGGAATAATATCCCCCGATCTGGCCTTCCAAACTTATTTGACACAAGGAGAAGAGCATTACAAAAAGGGAGAGAGGACAAAGGCACATATCAAACATTAGGTCAGAGACACAGCAAGAGGACATATTTAGACATCAACACATCTTTGACACCATCCAGTCCCACTGGACTGAGTATGACTTGAATATGTGTGTAATAAATCAATAAACATAGTTAATGGTTATTGATTAGCTGATTCTAATTTGTGCTGGCATCCATGCCTGCCTGAGTAGAAGGTTTTCCAAATTGGAATCAACTGTCCTATGTAAACCATTAGGAACTGGTTCCTATTGGCACACAATATGAAAACAGACTACACAATTCCCTGCTTGTGGCACACCAGACACTCCGTGTCCATATTCACAAAAAGAGTATTGTCCTTCATATTCAAGCACCTCAGACTGATAAGAAATCAAGTAGAAAGGGGTGGGGGGGCAAGGTTTTCTTTGCTTGATGGGTCTGCAAAGGTGACATGGATATGTGCACAGAGCAAACAGACAGGCTAGTGGTGGAGTCTTGTAGAATCCAGTTTATAAAATAATTAAGCAAGGTCCAGCATTTTGTTGCTTGCTGTGCACAGTATGTCCTGTCACCTTTTGCAAGCCTTGAAGCAGTTGTTCATTTTTCTAACCTGTGTGACCACTCAAGTCTAACCACACCCAATGGACAACAGTAGGTTATGGATGTATGGAACTGCATAGAACATGCAAATTGTTACATAAATAATATAATATTCTTTATAATTGAATAAATGCTAAGAATAATTGACACAAAAGGTTTGTGTACGGTATTCATAGTATCACATATTGTACCAGGGTGTGGTTAAATAGAGCACGCCTAAACTACCCCACACACGCACGCACGCGCACACACACACACACACACACACACACACACACACACACACACACACACACACACACACACACACACACACACGCACACACACGCGCGCGCGCACATACATACACTAGAGGACACAGGAGTAGGACTTACATCCACGATGAAGAAGTCGAGCCAGCACCAGGCGTTGGTGAAGTACTTGACAAAACCGTAGGCCACCCATTTCAGCAACATCTCCAGAATGAAGATGTAGGTGAACACACTGTCTGCATACTGCAGAATGACACGGATGGTCTTCCTCTGCTCAATGTACACATCCTCGAAGGCCTATGATGGGGAGACGGGAAGGAAGCTTATGTCAGCTCGAACAAGGAGAGAGAAAGAAATACGACAAGCTGCTCACTAACCATGATTTATTGCATTATAAAACACCACCCCGTACTTAGAATATTTCAAATATCTCCCCCATGTTAACGTGGCTACAGAATGTGCAGGTCCAGGTTCTTGTTTTAGAAGGATTTGACATGCTTGAGAACATAGCCCTCCTGGCACCAGAAATAGATTCCCCTTATGATAGATGGTACGGTCCATTAATCACAAGGTGCTGCACGGATTATACTGGCCCCCCCTGCCCAGAGCCATCTAATAGAAGAGTTACGATATTGAGGGGGCAGAAACCGAATGCTCGAGCGCTGTTCATGCAGCCTGGAGAGGGACAAGCTGGAGTTTGAAATACATTGTTTTCAACGAGGGCGGCGCAAATAAGAGCAATTTTAGGCATGTGTGCAACATGCCAACTGTTTAAAAGTATTGTACAGTAACAACTAAACTTAAGTCTCTGTAATGTTTATGTTTTACGATTACTACAAAACAATCTAAAATAAAGGGATTTAAGATCATTAAAGCTGGGCTGTTGCCTGGGTCCAATGCATTTCTGCCTACTTACAGTACAGGTCCCTATTTGTTGTCCCCATTCTCAATAGACGTCTATGTAAGAGAGCCGCCATTGGACTGGCCCCATGAAGTGAACAGAGTTTGCGTAACTCTGTCTTACTCTATGGCTCTGTCCCTGCCTGCCTGCTTGTGGTTGCTTAGAGCAGTGGTTCTCAAAGTGGGGTCCGGGGACCCCCAGGGGTCCTTGAGGGGATTCCAGGGGGTTCCCGGCAAAATTAAGGACAGTTTAACCATTTGAGCACTATTTAAAAAGATGGTGTTCAAATGAAATGGCATAATGCACAAAATAGGCTTTAGGGACCGTGCAGCCCAACTGACAACATTTCAGACCAGCTTCTATCATTTTCTACAAAATTACAGACACATAAGTACAGTACATATGTATTAGGGGTGTGCTGAAATATCGATATTGCGATATATAGCGATACGTCCTCCTGCAATAAATAATCGATATCTATCGATATAGAATTTTTGTTATTATTATTTTTCTTTTTATAAAATAATGTTGTTCATAATGAAGTGATGAACAACATGTTTAGAAAAGGAGGAAATGACAGCTAAAATAAAGCAAATCCCACTCTCACATTCCACAGCAACCAGAAGTACTGAATTACTGGATGGTGATTTGTCCAAACAGCTTTGTGGGAATACAAAATGCAGAATGCATTTCCCCAGCAGTGGACAAGTCCACTGACACCAGTGATAATAGTCAGTTGGTGGTGTTTGTGAGTTATTATGATGACACCAGTGGCAGTGATAATGGTCAGTTGGTAGTGTTTGTGAGGTATTATGATGAGGGTATGAGTCAAAGGGGGAGTTTATTGAGTATTAATTTAGTGTTTCAGAGGTGCAACCACTCCTATAGACAGCTATGTGTGTGTCCCTCCCTGTGTCCGAGCACGAAAATAGCGTTTTTTCAGTTCCAAGTATTTTGTAGTTGCAGATATCGTGATATATCATTGATGAAATTTCATACAATATATCGATATATCGCAATATATCGAATATCGTGATATCATCGTTATCGAGGGCATAATATCGCGATATATATCGTATCGTGAGGTACCCATATCGTCCCACTCCCACCCCTAATATGTATATGTGTTCCAAAATCTGACATAAGATTATCACTAGACACTATTCTAGACAATACAGTGAAGTGAGACAGGAAGTGGAGATGACAGGCGCGGGATTCTAATCCACAATGTAGCCATGAGGCCTGTGAAAACATTACAATGGTTATTAAGAGATTTATCAATACTAATCATAAAAGTAGTAATAATGCATTCTGTATTTAACAGTAATCTAAATCTTTTACCACTGAAACTACCGGTATATGTTTCTAACAGAGCTGGTATAGACCAATGCCGCCTCCACCTCCTCTCCTCCACCATCTCTCCTTTTTAAGTCTCCCTATAATCTCTCTCATCTGCTATTTGTCTCATTAATGAAAGCACAAGAGAGCAGACTTCATTAAAATAAGTTTCTATACAGTATGGGAGGGGAATATTATATTAGTTTAGTATGTATTATGTATAGTACATATATACTGTACACTGATTATACACTGCTTATATGCATACTGCTACTGCTACTCTTGAGTCTTACTTTGACCTCTGATTTCTAAATTATTTTCTATATTTGTCTCTTGTACTCATTTCAATTTTTGCTGCTGAGGCTTGCTGTTGACTTTCCATTGGAGGATTAGGTACATGTCCTCACAGTGGAGCAACAGGACTTGGGTAAAAAGATTGGTGAAGTCACCTTTCAGCGTTTCAACAGAGCAGTAACGAAGGCCTTCTTAGTTCTTACCAGGGCACCGCTACTGAGAAGAATCATGAAGATGATGCATGTCTCAAACCAGTTGTGCTCCACGATCAGGTAGCTGGTCTTCCTCAGCCACCACCAGTACTTCCCCCAGCCGAATGTAATGGGAACGTCACAGCACTTGTACTTGGCCACGCAACCTGAAAACGCACAGAAAGACATTCAATGTGTTTCCATGATTAGGTACTGTACCGATTAAAAACTGTACTGTAAAAGCCAAAGCTACTCAAATTTAACTGGCACATTTTTGTTTGTGAATATATATTTTTCTAAAGATTTGTTTTAGGCTTTTCTGCCTTTATTGATAGTTTCAAGTGAAGATTGACAGGAAAGAGGGAGAGAAAGAAGGGGAGACACGCTGCAGCAAAGGTCATCAATAGGGGTAGGAGTAAATACGTTTTTACTTCTTCCTAATCCTTTTTGAACTTCAGGTGCGTGCAAGATCAATGATCACATTGTTGTCATTATATTTTTCTTATTTCATTCAAAAAAGAAATATACATGCATTGTGGTTATATATATTGTTTGTTTTTTTAAATTATTATCTTATTTTACTGTTTTACCCTAAGGTTTCAAAATAAAGATAATCAAATCAAAATAAAAAAATCATGAACGGGACTCGAACACGCTGTCAGGCCAGAGCCTATATGAGGCATGCGCCTGGACCACTAGGCCACCAGGCACCCCTTTGTCTGTGATTATTGTGTTACTGGGAGATGTACAGTATACCATAGAAACAAGAATGACAACTATGGACATATCCTATATTGTGTATTCCTAATGTACTGCATCTTAATACAAAATACCAGTAATTCCCATAGCATGTACTGTACTCTGTACCACAAATACAGTATAAATTGCCCGTCACCCGGCAACCATTATGACTTCCTGCTGGGCCCTTGGGGAAAACAGTATAGCGATATGGAGTGTGGGAGGCGATAGGATCAGTGGTCTCACCATCTGTCCAACAGGCTTCTGGGTCCAAGTACTCCTCCACCGTCTCCACAACCACCTCTTCAGCAACATCTGGCTTGATGTCTATGGTGCTGCCCTCTGACGAGCTGGTTTCATCCATCTGGAGAGACACATATATGCACAACACATACGGATCGAGATCAAATGGCAGACCGTCTGCTCTGAGAGAGTCTTAAATGCATTTAGTAAAACACACTGGTCAGCGGATATGAGTATGGAATGGAATGGAATGGAAACAAGCTGCTCTGAGAGAGTCTTAAATGCATTTAGTAAAAGACACTGGTCAGCGGATACGAGTATGGAATGGACTGGAAACAAGCCACAAGGCTTTCTTGGATTCATCCTTTTAGCAGACCGTGTATTGTATTTCACTTCCTAATGCTTGTCTATGCAAACTGTTAATAAAGTATACAATAAATCAATCAATACCAGTAAGACGCCTGAGGGCGAGAAGCGACCTCGCCCTAAAGGGCGCACTGGCCATATATGGAGCATGTCTTGAGTGTACAGTGTTTGATGAGGTAAGATCAACATAATGGAATGTCAGAACAGGTCAGCTCCATATATGGAGATCTAGGGGAGATCTAAGGTTTTCACCAGCTGCTGGGCGTGGCTAACCAGACTCTGGGAAACTGACGTGAAATGCACGATTCCATAGTTAACTGCGACTTTGGTCGCAAACATCGTCTATTGAATAATGGGCGAGGGTTCATTTTTGTGCCACAACCATGGTATTACTGGTCAGGGACAAGCAACACCGGACTTGGACGGTAATACAACAACAATAAAACATGGACTTAATCCTGTATTAATGCCTATGCATTTGCAACGATACCTCGATTTAGGCTACATACAAAATTCAAAGAGCTAGGCTGTGCTAATGTCCTGTAAAAAACTAGGGTTTGTTTCATCCCAGTGCATACAAAGCACATTATATTTTTCTATTTCCTTCCATTCATTATCCATCGTGCAATCCAACACAGTGTTCATTTAAATTATATAAAGCAACAATGGGCCCAATTCCACGCCTTCACACTGACCTCTTTACTCATTTCGCACTCCGACTCGCTGCTGAAGTCTTCTGTGTTGAGGTTCTCAAAGTCAGACTCCCCCACGGCTATGGGCACGCACACAGTCAGATTGGGGTTGTGGATGAAGGACATGTGGTCTTCATCGATCATGTAGCGGCCCGCGCTGCTGCCAATGCCAGTGCCGTTCTTGATATAGTCCAGGTCTCTGTTGATGTCCAGGCCAGAGTGATTGGGGATGCACATGAGCTTCTTGTCGTACATGTCGTCCAGGGGCTTCTGCTCGTCCCCTGGCTTCTTACCCACAGTGGCCATGGTAGCCTTGAACCAAGCGATGCCCTTCTTGATGCGCATGACCGAGATCTGAAGGTTATTGGGCTCGCCATCGTCATCTGTTGCTGCCAGGTTGTCAGCACTGAATGAGCTCAGCAGCAAGGCAAGGAATAGGTTCAACACCTTTTAGGGGGAAGATGGCACAAAAAGCAGAGAAAACAAATAAGTGCAGCCTGACGAAACCACGATCTGTGATTGTTTGTACCATGGAATCCTTTTTCTGCCCATAGCTTTTGAAAGGATTCAGTTTTCCCACTTTGTCCATTATGAATAGTTCCCTCACCACTCGTTCAGTACCAGTCATTTCAAGTCCAATCTGAAACTTTCAGTTCTTAGCAATGTTAGGTTCATTTCTAAACTCCCATTAGTCTCCAAATGTTTAAAAATAGTTCTGTATAAACAGCTTAGTGACTACTTGAACACCAATCAGGTTTTTGGATATGCCACAGCAGAGAAACAACCCTACTGAAATTACACTAATGGTCATCATTTAGCAGCTGATGGGGGACATTTTAATCCTACTTGATCTTAGTGCTACATTTGACACAGTTAATCATCAGTCAGTCCAGACTGAATACTCACCACCAGGTTACCGATGACCATGACCATCATGAAGACTGTGAGACACATGCCTTGGCCTGCCACCTCCATGCAGTCCCACATGGTTTCTATCCACTCTCCACACAGCACACGGAACACAATCAGGAACGCGTGGAAGAAGTCGTTCATGTGCCAGCGGGGAAGCTCGCAGTCTAAGGCGATCTTGCACACGCAGTCCTTGTAGCTCTTGCCGAAGAGCTGCATGCCCACCACGGCGAAGATGAAGACGATGATGGCCAGCACCAGGGTCAAGTTCCCCAAGGCTCCGACAGAGTTGCCGATAATCTTGATCAGCATGTTGAGGGTGGGCCATGACTTGGCCAGCTTGAACACTCTCAGCTGAGGTTCAGGTGACAGTGAGAGAGCGGAGCAGGGTATAAAGTGGATAGGAGGGAAATGATTCAGTAAAGGATTCTATTCAAATCAAGATACTGTATATCTTAACATGAAGATATTTCTTTAAAAAAAGATTATGCACCTTGCGAGAAGAAATATGTTTAGAAATATATATACACAGTTTATTTAAAAGATTAGATTAGTGGCAAAATGAAGAAAAAGGAGGGCCAATCATTTAGCAAGGCTCAGTATCAGCTATAATAGGTAGCCGCTCAATTTGTAGGAGGCGTTGTTTGCTTTATCTATGATTTATGTCATAAAACAACAGTATAACAATGTTCTGCCGTGCCGTGCACTTTGTAAATTGTAACTGGCTGTTTTCCAATTGTCTGCCTTTGCACAAGGCATTCTTGTACTTCTGTTAATGTGGACCTAAATAAACATTTCAAATGTGTTTTCTCCCCATTCTGACTACTGGACTCTCTCACTCTTTCCGTTTAACAAGGTTGTGGGAACCAGAGGGAGTGTTTACCAATCGGAACGAGCGCAGCACCGACAGGCCCTCTACGTCAGCCAGAGCCAGCTCCACTAAACTCAGCGTCACAATGAACCCGTCAAAACAGTTCCAGCCTTCCTGGAAGTAGTAGTACGGATCCATGGCAACCAGCTTGGCAAACATCTCCACTGCAAAGATCCCAGTGAACACCTGGATGGGAGTGAAAAAACAACAAACTATTAGAGCGAAATAGCACTGGATTAATAACTTCCTTCACGGGGGAAGTTGAAAGTTCGATTAAAGCAGGCTGCATGGTATCCCAACTGTGCATTAGAGATGTTTAAGAATAATCCATCTACTTTTATACTTCACATATTTCCGAGACCCATTTAGGAGTACTACAGGAATGATGCAGGGAGACATAAAAAAGTGAAGACAACTTGTAAGGTATTATGGTTGAAATGGATTACATGTATTGTAGAAAGCCATAACAGAGACAGGCTTCTTAATTAGCTTAATGTGTGTGTAATGCGTGCGTGTGTGCGTGCGTGCGTGTGTGTGCACAGCCGCACACGTGTGTGTCCTGCACGTGTGCAGTAGTCCCGACTCCCAAGGATAGTATGGACCATCTGTTGTGTCATGATATCTGTTACGCTTTGCTGAAGGTCATTCATAATCACTGTCTGAGCTTACATACATGTGTGTCTGTATACTGCCCTACACAGCCTCAGTGCAGTAACTACGGCAAGAATTAAACTGTGTTTCGACTGGCATATAGATTATGTGATGCAGTGCACTAATTGTTTCTCTAATTTTGCAACAGGGTCACATTTACTACACGTGTCCAACTAGACAAGGAAGAAGGCAATTTGCATACGTAATCTAGGGGCTATTGCCAGAGACACTGGACAGAAAGTGGAAGATCTGGCCAAAGCAAGTGTGACGTGCACTAATTGTTCATGTATGTATATATATATATATATATATATATATATATATATATAGGTAATGCTTTATCCTCCATCCTCCAAAACATGATGATTTGACTTTGAGGCAAATAAATAACTCGGCTTTGTAGGGCAGTGTATATCGACTGTGTATGTGTGTGTGTGTGTGTGTGTGTGTGTGTGTGTGTGTGTGTGCGCGTGCGCGTGACTGTGTGTGTGACTTTGTGTGAGACTGTGTGTGTGTGTGTGTGTGTGTGTGTGTGTGTGTGTGTGACTGTGTGTCTGCGTGCGTGTGTGGATCCCCATTCTAAGATGATGACTCATCGCATGAAGGTGACCTCGAAATGTCCAGGAAATAAATGATGCACAGCTTGTGGCAACACCCACACGTTTCAAGGGAGAGCACCTTATCTAAAATGTTTTTCTGTACAGATTACTCCAATATTCCTCCAGCTGCCTGTGACTTCTCGTCTTATTTACATTTGCAAACCATTGGCTCCAACAGGGAGCCGATTCTGAATTTGATTCTTATTTACCACACTAATCCAGGCCTTGCCGTTAGCTTTAGCATCTAGACACCCATTTAGGCACATATTTAGGTTGACTCTGTTTGAGTGACAATGCTAATTTGGATAATATGGCCAGGTCGAGTAGTGGCCCATGCCGGCACCATTTTAGAGTAGCTCATCGATCAGGCTCCATGAAATATTAATACAGGCCTCCCACCATGCAGTCAGCCAACCAATCAGCACAGAGACAGCTCCTCTCCACCAGAGGACACCCAGAGAGAGAGAGAGAGAGAGAGAGAGAGAGAGAGAGGACAAGAGAGAGGACACCAGAGGACACACTGAGAGAGAGAAAGAGAGAGAGAGATATAGGGAGAGGAGGAGAGGAGAGAAGAGGAGAGGAAAAAGTAGAGAGAGGGATAAAGAAAGAAAACAGATTTGATGGAGAGAGAGAGAGAAATATGTGTATGCTATGTATGCGCACAGCCGCGCACACATGGCCGCATGTGTGTGTACTGTATGTGATGGGGTTGATGTTGGTATACTAGACATGACAAACGGTTTGTGTGCGTGCGCTTGTGCACGCGTGCGTGCGTGTGTATGGGAGGCTGTTGGAGGACGGATGGAAGAACAAACAGCTGTAGGGGGAGGAAGGGGAGGTCTGGGAATGTTTTCATTTACCTTTGAATGTACAATGAAAGAACTGCCAATTACACCATGATGCCCCAAAAACATCACGTCTCAACAGCGGAGGAGATGTTCTAATAATATAATAATCTCTCATATCTCAATGTCTCATTGTCAACCCACTCTCAATAGATCATTTTTCTTGTGACCACCGCGCTCTGACTTATGGTGAGTTACCCGTTGAAATAGATCAACATGTATGTGACAGCCTTCATCAGTGTGATGAACGCTGTCACAATGATGAAGGCTGGATAGTCGAAACGTCTGTCATTCTAGTGTATTGTGTTGCGTGCGTGTGTGTGTGTGTGTGTGTGTGTGTGTGTGTGTGTGTGTGTGAGAAAGTACCAGCAAGAATGAAAGGGATGGTGTACGAGACTGTAGTGAGACCAGCTATGTTGTATGGTTTAGAGACAGTCTCACACTGAGGAAAAGACAGGAAGCAGAGCTGGAGGTAGACTAAAATGTTGAGGTTCTCTCTGGGAGTAGTGAGGAGGGATAGGATCAGGAAGGAGTACATCAGAGGGACAGTGCATGTCAGATGTTTCGGAGATAAAGCCAGAGAGGCCAGACTGAGATGGTTTAGACATGTACTGTAGGCAGAGGAGGGATAGTGAGTATATCGATAGAAGGCTGTTGAGGTTGGAACTGCCAGGCAGGACGGCTAGAGAAAGAACAACGAAGATTTATGGATGTAGTGAAAGAGGACATGAATTAGTTGGTGTGAGAGGAGGCAGAGGACAGGGGTGAGATGGAAGCAGATGATTTTCTGTGTCGACCCCTGAAGGGAAAAGCTGAAAGGAAAATAAGTTTAATACACCCCAGCTGTATGATAGTTTGGAAGCAAATGGACCCATAAGGGTCCATTTGGTTCCAAGTTAAAATTAAACATTGATTTTACAATATAAATTGAGGGTCTCAGAGATAGAAATGCCATTAAATGGGGTAAATTAAATGCATTAGACTAATGCCTGTCAATCTGAGGGTCCTTGAAATTAAACGGGTTGAGAATCATTGCTAGAGCCGTAAAAATAATCTCTTATGGGGGTCCCTGGCATACCTTTTCAAATGGGTTGTCCGCGGGCTAATTAGTGTCAATTTGGGGGTCCTTGACAAGCAAAAGTGTGGGAACCACTGCACTACATACGACTGTACTGCATACACAAAACCACTCACCAGGTTTCCCACCGACAACACCCCGTTAAATTCATCCGTCATGGGGTAGTGCTCCATGGCCATGAAGAGAGTGTTGAGGACGATGCAGATGGTGATGGCGAGGTCCACGAAGGGGTCCATGACTATGAGGTTTACTATCTCCTTGGTCTTCAGCCACATAGGACAGCACTCCCAGATGAGGAATGTGTTAGAAAATTTATACCAGCACGGCGGACACTTGCGCTGAGACTCCTCCAGCTCTGAAGACATATAGCGGCACCACCACAACATCAACAAAGCAAAAAAACAAAAACAAAACGCACAGGCGAGGCTTTAGGCATTCATCGTACCGCATGCAAATGGTATATCAAAAATGAATAGAGAAATAAAACTGTATGCATTCATTGTATGTATCCGGTATTGTTGGATATGCAAAGCAAGTAAGCAGGAAATAAGGCTACAGCTCAATCTAAATCAACCAATGAGTGGAGACCTAGTCAAGCATGATTTATACTTGGTCGTATACAACGGTGCCGCGCGCCGAAAGTAGCAGAGCTACAAGCTTTCTTTCTTTATATATTATATACATATTTTTTTGTTTAAACTTTGGGCGAGCGACACCATTGTATGACGGGGTAAAAATGCAGCTTTAGATTAAGATGAGACAGCAGGTTAAATAGCAGGGTAAAGTGGCAGTACCCTCCACTAGTGTGTTGGTAATGACGCTCATGACACTGTTGGCCCGCTCTTTCCGCCCAAAGGAGGTATTGAGCTGGTCCACTGACACCATCAGGGAGCCCGACATTTTCTTCTTCACCTCAACCTCTGTAGTCGGCTGTCGGAGGAAGAGGAAGAATCAAGCACCCATTGGAGAGGACATGAACACCATCCCACAGCACCACCGCTGGCCGGCGGAGGGAAGTGCACAACAGCATTGCGCAGAGTAGAGGATTTTCTTTTTTTGTTTTGTTTTTAGTTGTTTCTTTTTAGGTGGGTGGGTGGACAGGGCAGGGTATGTTTGATTTGATACTTGTCTATGTCAATGCTGGCTTCATGGAATAATAATTGTGTGCTGTATAATCATGCAGGACTCAGCCAAAGTGGGAGCAGTGGTGTAGGGCTACTTGACCTAATTGTGTTCAAATGTAATTAGCTCATCCCATTTAACTAATAAATGGGTATTGAGATAATGTGGGAGGAAACCCATTTCTGCATGAATGCATTGTCAGTCCTCTCATGCAATAATGGAGTCTTTATTAACCTTGCAATATAGCCATTAGGTCACCACTACTTTATCAAAATGTAAGCCAATTTGGCTGTCTTGCATCTTTTTTCCCAATTTAAACTACCCTCCCCATTTGAAACCATATAACATATATTGCAACTGGCAAGTCTGTCCAAGAGATTTGTATGGGGCAAAGTATTTCAGGTCCATTCCATTGGCATGCATGTGCATGCACCAAGTCAAAGAGAAGGAGAGGCATTTATAGACATCATAGCCATTATTGTAATTCACTACTACATGCTTGCATATATATATTTTTATGTTCTAGCATCTAATTCTACCAAGCTAACTAGCATGACGACACAACTAGTTAACCAAGGTTGAGTTAGGGAAGAGTTCGGGAAACAGAGACGGATAGAGACAGACAAGGACAGCAGCCCTAAGTTGTGAAGCTCTGTCATACAGTATTTTCAGGGACTTTAGTTACTGTATGTATAGTGTATGTATCGGGGAAGCACAGGAGGATGTGCATGACTCTACACGGCTAGTTTAGCCTGTTTCTTCCTCCTGTGAGTGTGATTCTAGATCATTCTACCCACACAGGCTAACAGAGGTCCTGACCGACTGGAGGAGGAACAGGCTGGAGGATGATATTACATCACTGTACGCAGTTTATAAAACAGTAAGTAGAGGTGTCAAGTCTATCAGTATGCAAAACAAGACTCTGCCTAGTGCCTATAAAAAGGGAATCATTAAAGAACCAGAACCTATTATAGGTTTTATATAATACGTATAATACGTTAATTATTGTTGTTTGAAGTCGACACGATGCAACGTCTTCTACAAAAACTCACGTCAGTCTTAGCAATGAAAGCCTGAAAGAGATTAACTGTAGAATTCTCTGTAATCTGTGCTGATCATTTTGATATTTTAATATCTCTCTTTTGTTTGTTGTAGCATGAATGAAGGCACCTACATAAACAGATTATCATGATGTCACCTGATACTGTGTCTGGAGTAGAATAGACCATGTGGAAAGAGCAGAAAAATAACCATGTATGTACCTTGGTGTAACTATTACACAGGAGTAATTAATTCATATACTATAACCTTTTCACTGTAGCATATTCTCTACAGAAAGTATTCGTTTCTCCGTCCTTTGCCTAGTGCTAGAGGGCAGCATACACTAAGGGGGTCAGGGGTGGGTGGGGCAAGGGGAGGGGAGGCACGAGCGCTTAGCCAAGAGATACATACGATATGGACTTGCAAAGATGACAGAATTAGAAGACATGCCTAGACGGGGAGATCTAACTAATGACTCAATCCTTACACTGTCGTCAGAAGCTGCCTTATCTATTTTCACCTCAGGCAGTAGGCGTCCCCCGGGCCCGGGGCCGATCAGCGACACCACGCCATTGCAGTCCACCGTGCTGTTCCTCTTGCCGATTAAGCCTGTGTAGCTGTTACGACGGTACGGGCTGAACAGGGAGCCCCGGCGCTCATCGCATTCCTCCACAGTGCTGTGCTCGTCGTCGGCAAACTCGTTCTCCGAGTCCTTGCCGCGGCCCTTGAAACTGAATATGCTGCTCTTGCTGTTGTGGCGGGACAGGTACGGTGAACCGGGGATGCTCAGGAGGGACTGCAGAAAGTGGAGAGGAGAGGTGAGGAGACGATATGGAAATAGGGAGGAAAGATGACAGGAGAAAAGAGATGATGACTAAGATTGATGTGCCCTGGGGAGTTCATGAGTTAGCATTGATTACGCTGTAATTTCCACGCTCTTTGTCATCATTTCCAGAGGTCAGGATCAAGGGCAACAGCTGTGGGATATGGAAAGGTTTTACCCCAAGGGAGTGGTTCACGTGACTTTATAATATGAATGCATAATTAGGTCAGTGATATCCTACACCAGCAAGGTCGCAATCACAGGAGCGAGGCTACATCACGGAAAGGAATACAGGTCACGGAAACATCAATCTAGACCACTGGCTCCCAAACACTGGGTTCGGGCCCATTTGTGTTCATTTAAAAATATATAAGAATTTTATGAATTTTAAAACAAACAAACAAATCTAAGAAATGTAATAAATAACAAAGAATTATATTAATTAAGAAGTAGTGAAAAATATCTGACCTACAAGCTAGCAGTGTATGAAGCGATGCGTTGTGTGCTAGTAGATCGTCTATTTTTACTAGTTTGGGTCCCAGGCAAACGTCTAATCTCTCGTTTGGGTCTCGACCTGAAAGGTTTGTGAACCACTGACCACCACTGGTATTCATCCTGACACCATTACACAACCACGTAGAACATGCTAACTATACCATTACACAACCACGTAGAACATGCTAACTATACCATTACACAACCACGTAGAACATACTAACTCAACTGAATTGTCCGACATATTTTGAACCACAAAGCGGTGACTGTGCACTTGATGAGTCAGACTGTGACATAATGTTCTGTTGCCCTAAAATATTGTCTGAAAAGAAACGGTGAAAGCAATGATGATTTCACTTTGCAGGACCATTTTTGAGTGGTGCAACCAATCCCTTACATAGCTGTGTGTGTGTGTGTGTGTGTGTGTAGCTGGCTGGGTGCATCTGAGCACGAAAACAGCATTGTTGTTTTTCACCACCTGTGCGCAACCTAACACACACACAAACACACACGCACATATTAACTGTATATATGGATATTTCGGGTGTGCCAGTACAGTACAGTACAGTACAGTACAGTACAGTACAGTACAGTACAGTACAGTACAGTACAGTAACAGACAACAAACCAAACCATCCGTCATGGTTTGGTTTGTTGTCTGAGTGTTATGTAACCTTGTGTGAGCCTCGCTCTCTTGTAGTACTCTTTGGAACGGCATGATTTGAGTGCCAGCACAGCCAGAGTTAGCAGTGATTATCAAAGCTGTAGGACTTCTCCCGCTGAAACATTCATATATAACATTAATCAATGTGAATAATTCAGAGCCTGCTGTATCTTTGAGCAGAACACACCCTGTAGTGTGTGAGCTTATGCAACGCTGTTCTGTTGCAACATACATCTGAAATGCTCACTCATTTGATCGAATTCACTGTCTAATATGCAACCTTCATTGATATCTGTGTTCTAATCTACACAGTATATACATGTAAGTCTATTCCCATTTTATATTTTGGTCTCAATAGATGTGGCACATAATGGCGTGGTTAATTCCTATGGTCCGTTTAGCAACCTAAATATTTCAACTTTCAAAGTAAATTAAAGAAAACCCTGAAAAATCATGCAAATTTCCATTCACCCACCCTCACACTCCATTACATTCTGCCCAAAGACGACCTCTCTCTCTCACTCTCTCTCTCTCTCTCTCTCTCTCTCTCCCAACCTGATTTATAATGGAAGACTTTCGACCCAGGCGGTTGTCGGGGAAACGGAAGCGGCTCCTCTTGCTGCCGCCATCGTCCGACTCAGACTTCACAAACTTCTCGCTGTCGCCTTTCTCCTTGTCCTGCTCCTTCTGCCTCCACTTCTTCTTGCGGTTGCGTCGCTCCTTGGCGCTCTTGGAGCTCAGCTTGGACATCTCCGAGGAGCTGCAGGACAGGTGGCCGTCACCACCCTCATCCTCCACCGCATCCTCTGACTGTGTGCCCGCAGAGGTCGCCATGGCAGCCGTCTGCCGCGGAACACAAGAGTCACAACGATGGCGCCACTATGACTCAGTAAAACAATGGTTGAGAATGAGATGATGTATGATGATAAGAGCGCCCCTCACTTCACACGGGTGTGATTTTTATAATAGTGCTCAGTGTGAACAGCCCTTAAGTATGGAAGTAGCCTATACTAAACCTATTTCTATTTACATGGGTAAGTACTAAACCTATTTGTATTTAAATGGATAACTAAACCTATGTATACTTACTTGAATACATACAGTAAGTAAAACAATTTCTACTTACATGGGTGATGGAGGATTATAAGTAACCATGCAGGTAAATAACCAAGCCTATTTCTACGTGCAGATCTGTGCCGAGCTTCCACCTTTACTATGTGATCAAAATGAAAGATACGCTTGTCTCCTGAACAACAGGCGAAATGGCAGAAAGTCAAACCTGGGCGTCTTCCTGTTGTCTCTTCAGCTGCTCCAGCATGATCTGGAACTCTGCCAGCTTCTGCGCCGCCTCCTCCATGGTGGCCTGGTTCTGCTCCTCGTAGGCCATGGCCACCACGGCCAGGATCAGGTTGACCAGGTAGAAGGAGCCCACGAAGATCACCAGCACAAAGAAGATCATGTAGGTCTTCCCGGCCGCCCTCAGCGTCTGTGGGGAGGAGGTGGTATAGAGCAGCGGTTCTCAATGTTTTTGGCTGGGGACCCCCGGAAATGTCTCGTGACCCCCTCCCCGCCCCCCCTTCCCCACCACCAATACAAATTGGTTTCAGTATTCATTTATGATATATTTTCTCTATTATTAAGGTTATTTTTGCAGTCAGATATAATCATTAAGAAAAGTTTATGCATGCTGCTGCAAACTCTTCATTTCCATTTTCCAGCCATTCAGCTGCAAAACAATAAATAGGGAAATAATTTAAGGAACCCCCAAAATAATTTGGCGACCCCCCCGAGGGGTCGCGAGTCGCGACCCACGGGAGCAAGGGTGGGTAACTTTGACGATGGAAAGGGCCACTATAGTTCCTCATTCACTCCAGAGGGCCACATTGCATATTACTGTCGTAGCAATGTCGTTGCGATTTCCACAATTCAAAGAAATGCCAGTAATGTCTGCCCTGGTCGCTGCCCTGTGCACTTTCTTATTACGAAACCTAAAAGGAAAACGGAATTGCAATTTCTATTTTCTAATTCATAATGTTCATAATGCCAAAAACTAAATTGTTAATCGCAAATTATTTGTGTGACGGCCCGGGCATAGCGGTCACCTAGGCTGCTAAACCCGATCCCGACGACCTTTGCTGCGTGTCCCCCCCCCCCCCCCCCATATCTCTCCCCGTTTCCTGTCAAACTACTATGACTATCAGGGCAAAAATCACATGTCACATTGGTGACATGTGAGCCGTGACCTCTGACCCTATCGCATTGTCAGTATTGACCTTTCAGTCAGTTCCTCCCTCTTAATGATGAGTCATATTATGACTCGTCAGAATGTCCGCCAGCCCAGAACCACTTTTGGATGGCTAAATGAACAGGCAATGCATTGTGGGTAGAATGACTAGGTTGTACTGAAGACAGAAATAGCGAGCGAGCCGGTTTAATTCCCGCTTCTGAATGGTTGGTTCCAATGGGAGAATGAACGTGAACACAGCTTCTGAACCAATGGGAGAATGTGAACACAGCTTCTGAACCAATGGGAGAATGAACGTGAACACAGCTTCTGAACCAATGGGAGAACGTGAACACAGCTTCTGAACCAATGGGAGAATGAACGTGAACTTCTGAACCATTTTTAGCTCCATGGTAATGGATGTGGTGAAGATGTTCATACTAAAATGGCTTTTTTTATGCGAGACAAATCAGGGGGAAAATCGAATTTGTTATCCATTTCCCAGCAATACACTCTCGTGAGGTTTGGGAACATATCTGAAGTGTCTCTCTGTCCATCTGCAGTCTGACGGACGAGGGTCGGACACAACGCCTCTCAGCCATTATAAAATAAATATACCCGGTAACCTGAGACCTCTTGTGGCTTATTGCTTTATTAACGTGAAGTGAATGGACAAAGTAAAATTGTGTTCCATTTTTAACCATTTCTTGCAAAAATATCATTTTTGGGGGCATAAATCCCCCTGAATTACTTACATTAAACAGGATCACTAAGATGACTAAGCATGATTAAGAAATTGCTGGGAGGGTCCTATATTGGGGATTGAGGCAACCACACTCTAATTTTCTAGTTTATATTACTCCTCCAGATTCTGTCCAAATATCCCACAAATCGTTACACAGTATTTCTACAGTCATGTGCTCAAGACAGATCGGTCCGATATTTCATATTCTATCCTAATTGGCTAACATTGGCTTTCAAAGTTTGCAGGATTGGCCCGTTTTGAACAAAAAGCCTCAAATGATCACTTGAACCTCTCAGCATCCACATTCTGGGGGAATTAACAGCTTGTAGGTTGGCCATTTTGGGGGTGAAGAGATTTGGTGTAGACAGAAAAAGCGGTTAAAGTACAGTCCAGTTCTCCAAGACTAAAGGGTGTTAACTAAGTGGTTACAAATGTTCCCTTCTCCACAGCTATGACTTGGAAGAGGGACTGTTGTCTGCAGGGAGTAGAGCCAGGAAAAAAATGACTTCCTAGGATACAGCAGGGCAATTCCCTTGTCCACAATCAATTATGAATGCAGTTTACATGCAGCGCAGGGAAACGCAATGGAACACACCATGACACTCCACTACTAGCATAGGGAACAGAAACTGTCATGATGAGTCAAATATATTTCCCGCCCCACATGTAGCCAAATATCATGCATCTAAATAAAAACACAAAGAAATTTGCCCTCAGCATCTGTGATTATTCGCCTACATGCCATGGCATAAAGTGCTACATCAAAACTCCAGATTTCTATGGACGTAGGCAGCTAAGATACTGGGAAGAGGGGGGTCAACTATGAAAAATAATATCTAATTTGCTCGTGCTCTGCCATACACAATTTCAGCCAATTTCATACAAAATGATATTAGTACCCATGAAAAAAGGTTTACAGCGAACCTAAACATGCTGGCTGCATTCGTCACTCCAAACATACATAATAGCATTACAGAGCCTCTGTATGCACCAGAAATAGCAGTAGGAGCTGGGATGCACCCATCAGCTCTCATCTCCCTCACTGGTTGGTGGCCATACTGTAATCCTGGCCCGTTAATATTTAATACTTCCTTCCCACTGTTCTGGCTCCATGTATGCTGAATTCTGAGTGTCTCTCCACCCCATTACAAGAGTATAGCTTGCTTTCTGCTGAGACAGACATGGCAGCCACGGTCCGGCCACAGGATGCAGATGTGGCCTTAAATTCAATAAGTGGTATTGCGTTAGGGGTTATCTTTTGACAGGAAGTCAAAGTCTTATCTATATAGGGATACCCATGTTTGTACAGGCTCTCTACTACATAATGCTCTACTGTAGTTAGTGCATGTGTCCTGCCTATAATGGACAATAATGATTATTTTTTAAGGGTGAGTGGGCACCCCCCCACTCCTCTTACTGTTCCCCTTTCATTTAGAGAAGTGGAATGATTGTAAGAGTGAGATAGTGAAGAGGGGGGGGTTACTGTACATGACAGCTACGGCCTCTCTGCCTTTGACAGGAATAAGGGTATAACCATTTAACACACTTAAAGTAATGGATCACATGTAATGTAATGTGGGGGGGGGGGGGGGGGGGGGGGCTAGGGGGAAAATGACAGATGCCAGACTTGTGAATGCAGAAGTCTTACCAGCATGTAGAGGTTTTCCCAGAAGTCCTGTGTCATGAGCCGAAAGAGAGCCAAGAAGGCCCAGCCAAAGCTGTCGAAGCTGGTGTAGCCGTAGTTCGGATTCCGCCCAGCTTTCATACATGTGTAGCCCTCCGGACAGCGCCTAACAGGGGGTGGGGGGGGTTTAGTTTCATACATGTGTAGCCCAGGGGGTGATGAGTCATCGCAGGTTTGCATATGCTAGTCTGGCGTCAGGCAGACTGCTGACGGTAGCTCTTGGTGGCATCAGTGGCAGAAGAAGAGGGGGAGGGCAAAGGCTACTCACCCAGAGTCAGAGCTGTTCCCACAGAGCAGAGCATCCAGTTGGCCAGGCAAGACATAGAAATTGGCTGAGGAGAGCACAGACACAGAGCCAATATGAGTCATTTGTCCTTTGGCATCTACAGTGGTTCATTCATTTTCCTGCGACGTCTATTCAATATGTTCAATTTCAAAACTCAACTTCCGTCTGCCCATGCATTTAATTTAATAATAATAATAATAATTTCAGGTTTTGTCCAAGAATGTATCATATAAGACATTTTATTTCTAGATTCAGTATATGGGATTGTAGTGAAGTTATGTCTGACGATTCTCAACAACAGAACGCATTGAAATGAAGCAAGATGAAATTACATAAAACTGATTTTGTTGTATCTGTCAATATGTGAGTTTACAACACGTCATGTGGCTGTACAGCATCTACTCACTATCGTTATTGATGTACTCTTTCCAGTCAAACCCCTTGCTCCCATTGGCCAGGTAGTTCACGGTGGAGTTGATTGGCCAGATCACACACTTCTGCCGCAGGTTGCCCATGAAGAGCTGGAGGCCGATAAGCGCAAAGACACTCAGGCAGAACACCGTCAGAATCATCACGTCCGATAGCTTCTTCACAGACTGGATCAAGGCGCCCACAATGGTCTTCAGACCTAGACGTAAGCCACGCACACAAATCCAGGACATGATGCGGACGCTGCTAATGCCGGCCGTGCCTACCTACCTATCTAATGTCCATCTAATGTCTCCCTAATTCAGTTGGAGGTACGGTAATGCAATGCTATTGCATGTACACTACAGTAGTAATGCTGAAGACACTAATCCTTTCTGGGGAAGTTTAGATTAGATTTAGGAAATAAGGGTCAGGGTAATAATAGGTCTCTCTGAAATGCTAGGCTGAATACCTGCATAAAAACTATCTAGACTCTACTTCTAAAGCAATAAATAATGCAGAAACATTTTAATATTTGCAAAAATAAAATGGTATTATGATTATATATTAAGTAAAGGTGCAGAACACATGTGTGTGTTTACCTGCCCCGGTAGTGGGGGAGGCTCACAGGATTGCTGTACTGAATATATGCAACTACATACACGGTACTGTATAGGTAGGTACTAGGTATAGTCATATATTTTGGACAAAATCGACAAGACTAGACATACATAACATAATTTCTACAAACAAAACAAACAGTTAGTACTTGAGAGCATTCCCTTTCTTTTCTTTTTCAGAGCCATTATCTTCGCAGCATCCAAACTTGGCAGAGTATCCAATTACACGAACAGGCTTTTATACTGGAGAGTCACTACACACAGAGTCTCCTCTCAGCTAAAGAGGGGACGAGACTTCCAGAGAGCTGCACTGCCAATGATGGATGAAGAAAGACTCTGAAGAAGAGTGAGAGGAAATCCCATAGGAAAGAGAGCAGAGCGGCACGACAAGGGCAAAGGGGCCATGAGAGAGGGACGGTCAGAGGCACAGGCAGGGGACGGGGGCTAGAAACGGCATGCAAGTCATTTAAACTCCAAGGCTGAAAAGGAACAATTCAATGCCAGTGCCAATTGCACTTTCTTGAACTGCCTTGTTTGTGTGTGTATATATTTATACAGTACCTATACATATGGGTATCCTTTGGGAAAAGCACTGACTCCCCTTACCCGAACCATGTATCCTATCCCATCCGCATCTTTTGCAAGAGACAAAATCGATTTACCTTCCAGACAGGCCTCCTCTGGCAGCATTCACTTGGGTCCAGCAAAAAACTCAAACAACATGGAACCAGGTTGGCCATCAGCCCCTGGCTGTTTGGTCTCTACAGATAGGCTTCATAAAGTGTACAAATACATATTCTTAAAAAGTGTGGTCAAAATTTTGGCTTGTATAAATATTTGTATATTCCCAGTAAAAAAGGAACCTAATAAAGATAACTTCTTCTTTTTTTAACTCCAGAGATTTACTCGACCCATGTATCAGGTCAATTGTCAATTTTGGACAAGCTAACATAATTAAGTCAATTGTCAATTTTGGATAAGCTAACAGCATTAGCTGAAATATTACATTACAATAATATGCCCAATTGCTCTGGAGATACTATTCTCAATTCAGGCCTTACATTTCCAAAGTGCATAAATTGTCATCTGGGTAAAAGTTGAATATCAATCTACAACTATTGATTTAAAAAGATGAATAGATTTTCTAAATAACACCATTCCCCCATTATCCTTAATCTTCTGCCTGGCCCAACATACAGCCTGGTGACTTACGTTATGAGATGTAGTATACTTCACTAGATATTGTTATGCTTTATTTTTAATCTGTTAGTTTAATGTAATAAGACTGACTATACTATTACTCATATTACTATTGAGCTGTAAAATGCTGATGCAGGATTTTCAAGATAAATAAATAACTTCAACCATATTATCGGTACTTTAGTTGACTGGTGTTCCCCAGGGCTCTATACTAGGCCCCCTTCCTGATTTCGCTCTACAATCAAATAGCCAATCTACAAGCTCACAACATGTCCCAATTTGAAGATCTGCTATTTTTGCCACAAGGTGCACCCAATTACCACTAATGAAGTGCATGTGATGATTAGTCACTGCTGACCCTGCCTTTCTTTACTTTGAATATAATGATGTTGGTTCCATTCATCAGCATTACACATGCCTGACATGAAGTCAATGTCCTTGACTGAACCTTTATCTATTAAATCCTTTCTGAACAAGTGAAGACTAAAGATGTCCCGATTCCTTAAGGAATACATATCTACTCAACCAATGCTCCTGTCACAAAGATTTTATTCAGGTGTACAAGAGCCTTTTGAATGAGCCAATACAATTGTTGTTTTGATCAACATCTTCTGTCAGGTGATAGACAGATGTATGCAGGTCATTCAATCAATCCATCAGTATCCCTAAAAACGTCTACAATGCTGTTTCTTGTTCCACGTGATATCATTCAAGTAAGTTGTAAAAAAGTTGTAAAAAAATAAAAAGGCAAATCAAACTTCCAATGCCATTTGTCAGCCAAGCTCTTAGTAGTCTTATATTATAAAGCAAGTGACTCAAAAGCATCATGCAGCATAAGAGAAATGTTCACAAACTAGGCTTGGCAGTCTTCATACATAAATAAATAATGGGTATATTCTGTGGGATCTCTCTAAGAGCTATGCCATTTCTCATCTGAACATCGACACAAGATTTCTCTTAAGTTTGAGGAGGAAGATTATTCTCCAATTAAATTGGTATAACCACAAAGATATATATTATTTGTATTTTAAAATTAAACACTTTAAGTGAGTTTATCACGTTTCCAATCCAAATATATCTTAATGATCCTCTTGTAACTGATAAGTACTCTTGTACTATAAGGATCTTGCTTTATAAATGTGTTGTTGGTGGTAATGTTCACAAATAATGTAAAAATAATTAAATACAATTCAATATTTGGCTGAATGCCATGGTACCTTTAGGGTAGTGTTAAAAATAATACTTTATATTCTATCAAATTTACTAGGACATGGATTGGACATAGTCTATTCCAAAAGCTAGTAAGCTAGTGAACAGAGCCATTTTCTGAGGAAAACCACAGCTGCCTTTGGAAAGAAGCCTCAGAATGAGAGTGCTACAGGGGCAAAAGAGAGTGCAGACACTTTGGTGGAGGCCCTAGAATAGACTGCAAAGCCTATCAAAAATGTATTAGTACCATTTTTGATAATTTTCAGAGGGGAAAATAAATAAAAAATGGGTTGCCTCCAATTAGTATTTTTAATTGTTTTGGTCACTGTCAATAAAACATAATCGTAATCATAATAGTGAGTAGAAAAAGAAAAGGGTGAGAGGGTCAGCCTTAGTGTTTAAACTGAGTCTCACCTGGAATGACAGAGATAGTTTTCAATGCTCGGAGAACTCTGAACGTTCTCAGCGCAGATACATTGCCCAGGTCCACAAACTCTGTTACATATCTGGAATAGGGGAAGGATCACACACAGAACAGACACCAATGACAAAAACACACACGCAAGAGCACAACACCACCGAACCAGAAGGAACGACGCCACTCACAGAGCCTGTCCACGAAGGAGGAGGAAGGAGGAGGGGGCGGACGTGAGGAAATAAAGGAAAGATAGAAGACACGCACACCTAACACCAACCCCGCCCTCGACCCCACCCCAATCCTGTCTTACCTGGAATTACAGAAATAGTTTTCAATGCCCTCAACACCCTGAACGTGCGCAGAGCTGAGACATTGCCTAGGTTTACAAACTCTGTTATATACCTGCAGGATCAAACCACAGTTACAACAGCTCATTATTTACATGCACACAGATGGTGAAAGCCTATAAAGGAGCCAGGATGGAAACTAATGGTGGGTGAGATACATCATGTCAGCAGTGGGCAGGACGACACGGTGCCTCAAACTGGACAGAAGGAAGGTAAATTACAGAGGACGAGAAAGATTAAAATTATAAATCAGATGGATGGACGTGAGTTGTCTGCAGAGAGGCTGCTGAGTGTCTGATGGAAGTGTTCCATCCAACAGTGAAGTCAGTGGAAACTCAGATTGACAGAGGAAATGGATGTGATATCAAAGAAAGAAAGAAAGAAAGAAAATACATCATTGAATATATTTTCAATCTGATTATTTGTCATCATATTTGTAAAGACAAAATTTGAGATTAAAATAGCATAGAGAACATTACATAGTCAAGAAAAAGAGACATTTTTAAAAGTACTTACGCCATAGAAATGACCATGAAGTCCAGCCAGTTCCATGGGTCTCTAAGGAATGTAAAACCGTCTATACAGAATCCTCGTGCACAGATCTTTACAAGAGACTCAAACGTATAAATTCCAGTGAATGTGTACCTGGAAGACAAAAATGTTTTACAGAATTAGTAGGGCAAACTGGCTGGATCAAGGCTTAGTGATTTTCTAAATGTGTCTCATGCTCTCATTAGCTGGATAAATACCAAAACAGAGTAGAGAGGGTAAAGACATGTGATGGGTAATGCAAGTCGCTTGCCAAAAAATGACTCATGATTTCACGGTCATATGGTTAATTCAGGGCTCAGCACACTACAGGATATTCGGGGGGATTTGGGGGGAATGCCCGACCCGTTCTACTGGGAGGGGTGTTCCCCGTTTTTAGCCTGATCTGAATCAATTAACTGTAAAGTGTAAAGATTATCCTATAAAGTAAACGGTTCACAGATCTAAGCTTAAACCCCCTGATTTGCTCACAGAAGATCGGGGCCACCTCAACAAATTATTAAACATGTTTTATATTTATCTGGATGATTACATCACTGTCTGAGCCATTACCATCAAGGATAATTGAGAATGCATACTTCTATAGCGCATGCATACATGTTTAGTGTATTTTTAGTGCATGTGCACAGTACATGTTTAGTGCATGCGTGAGTGCGTGTGTACTTACTCTACTTGTTTGGACCACTCGGGAGGATCACTAAAAGTCATGAATATGCAGTTGGTCAAAATAGTAGTCATGATGATCACACTGAAAAGAGTGGGTTAGTAGTCAAGGAAAATGTCAAAATAGAGGAAAAACAACACACAACACAACACTCTGACACACCACTTAAGGCTAAAGTGGCAAAACAGCTGCTATGAACCAATAATGTGATTTCTACGGTAACAAGAACACTCGGCGGATTTACCCTTTTTGCCGACTTCTCAAGACAGGTCGGCAAACCGTGGAGAATATTCGGCAGACTCTTAAGAAGATTCGCCGCGCGACGACTCTTCTTCAGATTCTGCCGAATATTCTCCACGTTTCGGGGCACTTTCAGCAGCTGCAAGTTTCTGAATGTTAGCTACTGCTAGCTACTGTGCTAACGATGCTAAAGCAACACAACCAATTTTTTTTATTAATCCCGTGATCGGGACGGGACGGGGGGGAGCTGGGTGGACCGCAGTGTTTGTTTACAATAAAGTTTCAATAGTTGTCACTGTACAATACTTTAAAACAGTTGTCATGTTGCACACAATCAATTTGGTCATAGCAGCCGCTGAGCCGCCTGTAGCCTCTCCTCTCCAAGCAGCAGCCCACAGTGCCTGCACCGTGAGACCGCAGTGAGAACGCTATAGCATTGCAAGAAGCTAAGGCTTAGCTGCTAAGCTAACACAACACCAGCCATGGTGGTGGTGATGTTAGCTTAGCGTAGCGTAGCTTGCTGCTGCTTGGCTGTTCAACTTCACTTCATCTCTGCACAGCGCAGCAATAGCTTTGCTTTGCGTTAGTCAAAACTAAAAGCGAGTGACAGTGAGACGAGCATGTCGACCGTAGCAATGAATGGAGACCTATTTGGAATGATTAAATCCATTATTGGCCTGGAGAAAGTTACAGCCGCTCCGCCTCCTCCTCCCTGGCACGGTACAATTAGCCATGTGCTATATGACGTTTTGTTTACCCTGCGACAGGGACTGAGAGACACTTGTGAAAGCTGAATGCTTTTGCATGCTTTTATTGATCTGCTGTCTGATCAGCGTGCATGATCATCATGCAGTAGCTAGATGCGCGCTCCAGTGCCGAGATTTCTTCCCGTTTCAGCGACTCTTCGTCACTTTCCGTCCGAGTTCTCAGACAGAACTCGGACCGGAAAGTGACGAAGAGTCGGCGAAAGGGGAAGAAATCTCGGCAAAGATGAAGAAGAGTCGGCGACCCGAGTTCTCCAGTATTCATTTCTACAGGCAGATTAATGCTAAATTGCTAACTAATTCTAAAGCTTGAGCAGCACTTTTAGAAAACCTCCAAGCAGCACATAACAGCTGGTGGATAAGAGTACATGCTTGCCACACAGGTTGCCACAAAAGCCATTATTTTACCCATGAAATATTCAAATGATATACGGTGGAAGTTTAGTACATGGTTCATTCTCAACACGAACACAAAAAGAACTGTGCTCATTCTCAACACGAACACAAAAAGAACTGTGAGCTCATTCTCAACACAGACAGAAGTGCATGTGCTTCCATACACTTTCACACCGGCGTCAAGGTGTTGAGGTTATAACAAGCCGGATCTAAAAATGTACTTACTGATAAGCTCATAGAAACGTCACATTTGTGAGCAAACATCATCGTTGTGATACAACTAAGCCTAAATCAAGCGTGATTAGTCAGTAATAGCACATGGCATTTAGCCATGATGACTGAAACCTCAACTCAACCTTATGCACTGCATCATCAAACACACACACACGCTCGCGCAACCCAAATTAGTTTTGAACAATTGATACATGTATGCATAATTTATATGCAGTAGGTATACACTATACAGCCTACTGTAGTAGGAATTGGCTTGCAGATTGTCGGTCAAAATGTGTTTAACAGAGTCTGTAGCAAAGCCGTTGGATGAGGCCTATATAGTATCATATGGGGATTGGTTTCAGTGTCATTTTCAACATCCAGTAAATCAGTGGTCCAACTTGACCTACTTTCTTGGAGGAGGATTGCTTAGATTAGCCACAGCCAGTGCTATGATTTGTGCCTTTCTTTCCATTTCTTTAATTGAAGCTTCTCTCTACAGAAGAGCGATATGACACTGGCCTCCGGCTAGACTGGCCGCATGCTCTGAACGCCTGTGTGAGAATGAGGGCATAGTATTTAACCAATGAACACTGATTGTTAAGGCTGGTTGGCCATTGATAATGAGTGATTGTGTCTGTACTTATATTATGATAAATACAATCGAGCATTGATTTAACCCCGTATTTAAGAGTTACTTTAGGTTTAGGACAGTAGGCTGTGGGTTCGAATCAATTGTACATCCGGCTTTGTCATGCGAATACAATTGGCCCATGATTGGCAGAGGGAAGCCGGGGGAGGGTGATATTGGTCATTGCTCGTACTCCTACAGGCTGGGGCGGCAGTGTGTGGGGAGGAATTAACGAGGACTAAATTGGGGAGAAAAAGGGGTTAACAATTTACTACTCTTGCTACCTGGTTACTGTAGCTTGATTAACTGTACACAACCTGTCCAGTATAGCAGTCTAATGCTTCATTTATGAAGAAATTACAAGCTCACAAAGCTTGTAAATCTTCTGTGTTTGGTGCACAGAAGACAATGTATAAATCAATCTAAACACTGAACATCATTTAGTAGCAGTAAGACAGAGGTAACGTCATCATGAATAATAGACATGGACAGGAAACACTTTTGTCTCCAACTGTTGAGACACCAATTGAAAGGATATGAATGTATCAAAATTTTAATAGCTATTCGCCTAAAGATGTTAAAAGGACTTATGAAGTACAAGGCAGGGTTGGCACTAAAGCGGAAGATTGTCTTCCCTCTATTTAGCACTATAAATGTCTGTGGAGAGAAGGAAAAAGAGGGAGGACAGAGGGGGAGAGAGGGAGGAAAGTGTGACAGAGAGAAATAACTGTTATAATATACGTGTGCACTGATATACATGTTTATAATAATATAACAAATCATATAACAGTATAGTGTCTAAAACAGGTGTAAAACAAGTACACTGCACATATTGTTTATAAGAAGACAATAGGAAGCTGTTGCAGATTAATTAATTAATTTAAACAATGCAATCATTTTGCACAGTACCATTAGTAATCATTAAGTACAGCACCAATAAATGGTGCATATATATAGCGCTTTTATCCAAGGTGCTTTACAGAGATTGTGCATTACATTCACCCATTCACGCACACATTCACACACCGATGCCGGAGGAAACCATGCAAGGCACCAACCTGCACATCGGAAGTAATTAGGGATTCAGAGTCTTGCTCAAGGACACTTCGACACTAACTCTGCATGGGGGAGCCTGTGTTTGAACTGGGAAACTTGCGGTTCCCATCCGTAATAATGTACCATAAGATCTTTCTCCACATCTATCCACATGTGCAAACAAAACAAACTCATAATTCATATATACTGTATGCATATTGAGTTTCTGTAAGAACAAAGTACTGGAAACATATCTTCCCATTTTAATACAGTAAAAATGGCTGATGGATTGTTTTGCAACATCAACTAGTTGTTGTTTTCCCCTGTCAAATAATTACAATGTTTGTTTCTCAACCGGAAATGTTGGGCATAACATGTACAAGAGCCTGCTTGCTTGACTGGCTGTCATGGCAGTGGTGGTATTTGAGAGGAGCGAGCAAGTAAGAGAGAAAGAAAGAAATAAAGACCAAGTGGGGGCTGGCAACCTCTTTCAGTGGATAACCTCATAATTGTTTGAATAAAACATGGAGATTTACATGAAACTTTAATGAGTCTTTATGAGTCTGTGCATTTGCAGAAAGTGATGTGTATAGCCTTGTGCTTTTAACAAGGCATCCTCCCCCCCTGCATTAAGCCCTACCCCTACAGCCTACAGAGCTGCTAGCCTCATGCTAAGGACTGAAAACAGCGGTGTCAGAGCCAGAGGTGAGAGAGAAGAAGACGAAGACAAATTAGAGGAAGAAGAACGAGATATGGGGGAGTGGAGGAGGGGGAGAGTGCCCTAGCCTCAAGGGGAGGCCTTGTAGCTGGATCCTTACTGAGGTAAAGTAACATACACTGCCATAATACATATAGTCAACATGATGTCACATGCTGCACTATGACTATATGTACAGCACTATATTACACTATATGCATTCAAACAAGGCTAATCCTACTAGAATCGAGGTTTCTCGTTAACACAACATACTTTGTCTCCCACTGAAAATATCCGACCTTCAAGCTCACAACCTGTAGTGAGGTATAGATCTGCTATTCATGGGGCGAGACACCGGCGCGCAACTACTGCGAGTACAAATCGGGCGTAAACATAATGATTTGAGACTATTCAAACCACCGAGTGGAACTGGGGAGACTTTCAGGCCAGAGGCCGAGACATGTTCGACACTAATTTGACTGGAATCCACAGACAGTGCAGCTAAAAGTTACGCATGTCAAGTACAGTAAGTCATGAATCATGATTAGATCATCTCTCTCTCTCACATACTCTCCCAGTCGCCATCTCAATCGCCATCAGACACAGAACAGCAACCTGGGCACAAAGCATTGAGGGTTTCTAAACGCTGTCAACATTATCTCACTCAGCAGTATGGCCAGCTATAGGCCTAGTGATGCACTTGGAAATGCTCCAGTTGCCATTTGAAGAAGCCAAGAATACCAGCATGACATTTCAGTTGAATAGAGCCGTTGTGCACACATACACATATGCCGTGTGCATATGTTTAACCAGCACACACAACAACCATGCATGCATGTGCATACACTACACTCGGGCATACAGTACAGTATGTGTGCATGTAAATGAACAGAATTAAAAGTCTCCAGGATTTACTGTAGTCTACAGTAAATGGAAAATAGGAGCATTTACACGACTCTTCTACTCTTTCAGACACACACACACACACACACACACACACACACACACACACACACACACACACACACACACACAACTGGTATGTAGGAAGGAGTCCTTTCTTTAACGCATGACTAAACTGCTGCAAAGCTACTGAAATTTTCATAATCCAGAGGAGGAGAGGAGATGAGAGGAGAGGGACAGAGTGAGTGAGTGAGTGGAGCAGGCAGGCAGTAGACTGGAGAGATGCAGGGCAGGGAGAAGCTAGGGGGGATGGGTGGGAGGCAGAGGGAACAGGGCCTCGGCACAGAGGCTCCAGTCATCCGGCAGCATCTTTCTGCATCTGTGTGGACCACAGCGGCCCATCCGTAAAGACCTGCTTTGAACCCCCCGTCCGTTGCCTTCTTCACCCATCACGGAATATGATGTGGCACGGCCACAGCGACAGCCACTGCCTCAGCCCCGTTCGCCACCGCTCCAGCCATTTCACCAGTCATGTGGTTTGACTGTTGTCTGTCACAGCAGAGTGAACACTTTACAAAGAATTGCATTCTTGACAGAAATCCATCATCTGCTTTAGGATGAAATGGTGGTGTCGGTGTATGTATGCGCTTGAATTCTTTCTCTGCTGCTGCCTGTGGCTGTTTTTTTTTTGTCCTTCAAATGCTGTAGCATGGCTGACTAGAGCATCTTAAAGCGCACTGTGTTTTTGTGTGATGTTTCTGTAAAACGATGCACGGTGCAACAGTGGAGTGTAACCTTTAAGGACCTACACAGTAAAGACACATTTCAGTAACATCTTTGACTGACTGTAGGGGTAGAGCAATGATGATCATGCATCCTTGCACACGTCTTCCAATTTGCCCTGTCCTCACCTCATCTCCCCCTCCCTTTTCCCTCAATCTACCTCTCTCTCTCTCTCTCATTCTCCCCCCGCCCCTCTCCCTCTCTCTCTCTCACCCTCTCCCCCTCTTCTGTCCCTGAGAACGACCTGTTTCACTAGTACTAGCTAGTACAACATTGTGCTATACCGATATACGCCTACAGCTAAGCCAGGCCTATCCTAATGCAAATCATCCAAGACTGCATGTCCCAGCCCTATAACACTGCTCAGGGTGGGTAAGTGGAGAGTATCCATCCTTTCATCCACATCTGCCCCTCTCTCCTCCTTGCATGGAACACACCATTGTATCACATAACTTTGTTGAATAACAGCAAAAGCAGCTAATGAAATAATTTAAATCCCTTTAGGTTTTTCTTAAGCCTGTCAGGGCTTTATTTTACGATGAGGACCACCTCACAATATCCCTTACAAGACCACAGTCAAATCCTCAGTGGTGATTTATCCATTTGTAACACAGACAGTGTACAAAATACAAATGGAAGCTATTTGCGCACGTTGAGCTAAAATAACACTCCAGATTTTTACAGTGTGGCTGCTAGCTCTCCGTGACAAAGACATACAAGACACCTTCCTTCCCACCAAGGTCAATACCTGGTCTGACGTAAGGGCTGAACAGAACGCCAGCAGCATCCACGCACTCCCACTGGCAATTCAATGAGACTAGCTTGAGGTGCTCCTCATAATGTGATTAGGACAGCGGTGCTGTCGGTGGCAGAAAGGCAGACTTGGAGCCTTCACATTAAAACCGTCAGTGTTTACCTCAGAGACAGAGTGCGTACAAATGTACAAATTGCACAAGCTCTCGATGCATCGTGATAAATCTTGTAGATCTGCTATTTTCGCAGAATGTTCGCCTATGTTTTGCCAGAATAGGAATACTAGGGTTCATGTGGTTAATGATCTGTGCATTGTTTGGACTCTCAGTGTACATACATTAACACTGTAGGCTACTCTATGTGCAAGAGAAGGACAAACACAACAACATGGAAGGTTGCGTGGCTCCAGAAGGAGAGACAGTGAAATCCGCTAGCGACTACCGACTGTAGAAGCTTCCATGAGAACAAAGTAGGAACGTGAGTGGAAATGCAAGAGCGAACTGTGCATTAGTGAGTGACAGCATATCAACAGTCCAGCCCTGGCTCCACATTTCAGACAGCAACAGAACCTTGTTTCCTTCTTGTGCACTGCTGAACTAGTGGTGTTGCATAACTGACAGCATGTGCTGTGTGAGTGAGGGAGGTAGTCTGAGACACACAGATGGAAACAGACACCCACACACCCACACACCCACCCACACACACACACACACACACACACACACACACACACACACACACACACACACACACACACACACACACAGTGACAGATTTGTCATATTGAGAAGCCATATTCTGTGCAATACACATCCAAAGAACAGTTGCGTTTCTCCACAGCACTCTAGATTCTCAGCCATTTTTCTAAAATACAATATATTATGTAAACACTAGCCTATAGTGAACTCTGATTACCGGTAAGACTAATTAATTAAATAGACTTGAGCAGTAAGGTATTAACCACTCGGGGAGCATATAACTGTATGGGAGCAGCGCTTAGGGACATCGGCTGTGCACTGAATGCATGCGTGTTCATTCACTGGGCGCGTAAATGCAAAAAGTGTCATTCTTGATTGTGTTACACACCCATGAATCATGGGGCCTTTTGATTTGGTGTAGCACCAGAGCCCTCAGAGGGGTTGATTCGTCACTGTTATGTTGGGGAACTATTGCTCAGATCAGCCAAAAGTTTCACAGTGAGTATATGAATACTGCAACTTTCCTACACTGCAACAGAACCATATTCCTACTCAGAAAATTAGAGAACATAATATATATACAGCAGGTTGCTCCCTCATTCACAACCTAAATCCTGTATAACCACATATAATATCTATAGGCTTATTAGGCTATACTTTGTTGAACAGGGTCTGGGTCAGTACTTGGCACCGTCCCTTTTTCTCTATACATGACATCTCTTGAGATGCGATGAGATCTACAGGCTCACGGTGTCCGCAAATTGTGGTGCATCGTGAGCTTGTAGATCTGCCATTTTTGCTGAATGTTCGCCTATGATGATATGCACAGAATGCATTGTTTCATAGGTAAGACCAAGTCAAAACCTTGAACCTACATTCATCTACTGCAGGGGTTTTCAAGGGACGGACCACCAGCCACCACCCTGACTAAGGATCAACCTGGGGACCATTCTTGTGTTGGGGAGGGGGGATATGGGCGTATTGTGGGGGGCAGAAGCTTGAAATGAAATATTGACTGTTAAGGGCTTCATTTAATTTGTTAATTTGAGGTGAATTAAATCAAGCCCATATAGGGAGTCAGGGACCAGTCGAAATTTAGGAAAAGGTGGGCCTGGAGGAAAATGGGAGACGGTGATGCTTTTCTAATTTTAGTCAGAGGGAGGGTGAGCTAATTTCACTTCGAGTCCGAGGGTAATCCAATTTTGATAATAAATAGTCCGGGCTTTACATGTTTTACTACAGCTTTTCTGAATTCAGTCGAACTTTGGTTAACGATACCCCTCTGTTGCTTTCACTTGGTACTTCCCAACAACATCCTCGCTGTTGGGCAGTTTCTCAGATGAAGGCTGGCTATGCGAGGCTACAGTTTCTCATTGTTCCTGCTATGTGTCAATCCTTGTGATTGGTCTATCCAGACACTGGGCGTGTGCAGTTTTCTTTTCACACCTGAGACACAGCTGTCTCCTCTGTGTGTCCTGTCTCTTCTGTGACGTGTCTCTTCACGTGGTTTGATGACACAACCTTGTTGCATGGCTGTCTTCTGCCCTCCCCCCTCCATGCAACAAGGTTGTGTCATCAAACCACGTGACTCCCATTGGAAATGCATTGTGAGCTGTGCGACACACAGAAGAGACAGGACAGTGAGGACACACAAAGGAGACAGTTGTGTCTCAGGTGTGAACGGCCCCTTACAGAGACAGACAAGTCCGCCGTCTGTCTGTAGTCCCTCCTAATCCTATCCACATCACTGGCCACTCTCTTCATACAGACCAAGGTATGTCTACACATCTAGGGGCCACAATCTGCATTCAAAGATGTTCCTACAAGCTTTGTCATTGGTCGGGGAAAAAAAACCCGGTTGAAATGACTCGGTCAATGACCAATCAGGAAGTAGACAGGCAAATCAACCAATGACAAAGCTTCAAGGAAAATCTTTGAATGTGTCACAGACTACATTTTTTGGGAGCGTTTTACCCATTGCTGGCTCTCTGAATTCAGTTTAGCCATGACGTGAGCACCCCCTCCAGAGATACTACCGGGTCCTACTTTTGTGTCGCTTGTGTGTCCCCATAGAGTTATACTGTGATGCTCCGTCGGACTAAATCTGAGACGAAAACAACCAACAACAAAGCTGCTGCTCTCCCAAATCTGGCTGTGACAGGCCGTCTGCCCCGCACGGAATACGATCGCCATTTTATTTCATTGTGTCAACTAAATCCTTGCAAACTAGATTCAACATACTCAAGCCTGCACACATTCTAAATATGCCCCCGAAATATTGTACTGAGCAAATGGACTGTTACCACCTTCAATAATAATGATAATAATAGTCTTTATTGTCTACACATTATATATTTTCTTTGTCATGGACACTTGTACAAAACATTAATAATTCTACTGGAGTTGGAAGCATTAAGACCCATTTTAACCCTCAGTGGCTTCCTTTCTGAAAAATAACGTCATTGTAGAAAGATTCACGTGTTTAGATATTCTATTTACAATGAGAAGCGGACGGGAGCTGGTGCCACTTGGACCCGGACGTAACGTAGCACTACAAAATGACGTCGGACTTAAATACTGAATACCGAAAAAAAATAAAAAAAAGTAAGTCATTAAAATGTTGACATATTATCAACAGCTTTAACAGTCATTATTTAGCTGACATATGCTAGTGGTCCAGACCCTAAAAAAGATTGAGAACCACTGATCTATTCCTTTCCCATGGTTGCCCTTATTCTGTTCTCTTAACCTTCCATATTAAACCCATGTCTGAGTCATTGCAACTTATGTATGAGCGAGCAGACACATGCGATTGATTATATGGACACATTTCCTGAAAATGGTGACTCAACCAGTCAATCCGGTGGTTACACTTTCCCTTGAGATTCTAACTCCCTTTTCTGGAAGTTCTTGACGTCCGACTTCCCAGTAAATTACAACATTGACGGGTCATCATACATCACCAGGTCATTAAGTGGTGCAGTGTTTCTCGGCTATTGGTCGATACAAAATAAATCTTACATTTTCTAAATGCATTACTAAATGCAGTAATGTGTCAATAGAGCACCGAAGTCTGACGTCAATATCGGTAGAGGGCGCAAATCCACAAGTTTGTGTACTTTTTATTTGTATTGTAATCCCCATAGGGGGATTTTAGATCACCTCATATAAGAACTGTGTTTGAAAAATAAACATGTCACCCCGGCCGTTTCACTCATATATGAAGAATCAACTGACTGCTAATGTTACTGCTACTTAATTAGTTACATTTTCGCTAGAAACAGACTGTATCATTATGAGTGACTAACTGTTGCAAACGATACAGAGACACCTCCCCGACAATAATGCAGACAGCTTGTTTATTTTTGGACCACAACGCTTATAGTAGACGATATTAAGATGAGTCCATGTTATTCTCCATAGAGAAATGACTTCCGCGAACCAGGGGAATCGAAGGGGTGAGTGAGTTACGTCAGGACTTCGGTGCTCTATTATCTAATGTAATCCTGGGCGCTACACTTCCTCTGCCAACCTGAGGAGGGCAGCGGACTGACCTCATGCTTCCTTCTATGCATGAGGAGTCCAAGCTGCTTCTTTTCACCTGACAGGGGGGAGTTTCCCCAGCTGGGCGTAGCGCGTGGAAGGAACACATTATTCCGACCAGTTCCTTTCCCCTCCATCAGGCTGACCAGGGGGAGGTAGTTTAGAGACCAGGATTACTGCATGTTTTTTGTGAGGGTACCTACCCTAGTATAGGGGTAGACACGGGGAGAACATGCAAACTCCACACAGAAAGGCCCTTTCGCCAACCCCGCCTCGGGTATGGGCACTGATGACGCGGAGGAGGGAAAACGCGCCCAGCGCCCACAGCGTCCCCAGTGGGAATCGAACCCAGGACACCCAGGACACCTCACACCTTCTAGCTGTGAGGTGACAGCACTACTGACTGTGCCACCGTGGCCCCTCAGGGATGACTTTCAAGGTCATCCACCCCAGAGCCAAAGCAGCACAGCATCACACTCCATCACAGTCAACCTCCTCTCAGATGTGACACAAACCTCAGTGAGCCATGGCTCCTTTAGACAGCCAGAGTCATCTCAGCCCGCCCGGTGCAGCTGGTTTTCATTTTGGAACAATTAGTTAAGTCTGTCGTGTGGAACAACAGTGTTTCAACAGTTACCGCCTCCGACCTTTTCCCCAAAGCCCTGGAAGCCATCAGAGGCATAGAACCACCACCTCAACAACTAAAGCCTCTCTCTCGCTCTCTCTCTCTCTCTCTTTCTCCTTCAAGCTGTTAAACGTAATTATGTTCTGTAACCCAATCATGAAATCAAAGAGAGTAAAACACACTCACTCACTCACTCACTTTGATAAGCTTTGTTTTGTGAGGAGGCAAGTTTTTCGAAATTCATCATAGCACAGAGAATCCAATATCCCCAATATGTGTTAGGGCCAGATTGACAAATACACAAATATGCTGGTTGTCTTGCAGCTATGCCTAATTTTTCTTGGAACCAATTGCAAAATATCAAGGAATAACGTCTGTCAGACAGTACAGAAGATGACAGTACGCTAGCCTTTTGATCTATATAATGGAGGTCCAAATCTCAAAAACCACCACAACACTGCTTCTTCTATAAGAAGAAGCATGGGGGGTCAGATCAACAAATGGAATGAATTCTGTTCTGGCCATATGGAGCATGTCTTGATGTACAGGGTTTGATGAGGTCAGATCAACATGGAATGTCAGAACAGGTCAGCTCCATATAGGGAGATCTAAGGGTGGCATCATATTGAGTGTACAGGGTTTGATGAGGTCTGGCCATATATGGAGCGTGTCTTGACTGTACAGGGTTTGATGAAGTCTGGCCATATATGGAACGTGTCTTGACTGTACAGGGTTTGATGAGGTCAGATCAACATATGGAATGTCAGAACAGGTCAGCTCCATATATGGAAATCTAAGGGTGGCAGCCGAGGCAGTAAAAAGGTTGACTTAAAAGCACTTTCTGTCTTTCTGTCATAGGTAATAGGGAACAATGGAGCAGCAGTGTTACGAGTAGAGTTAGGCAGAAATGTTGGACAAACAATGACTTGTGACAATTATTATGCTATATGAGGCTAACAGTATGTATTTGTGTTTCTTTTTACAAGGCTGGTCTAATCAGGTTGGTAGTGGCAACCCATTTTTCTGATTGGCTGCCTCGTCTCTAGGCAACCAGACACTTTTTGACTCTAGCCAACCTCTCAGCATTGCAACCAGCAAGTTGCAACAACAACAACCCACTAGTTATTTCACCCATAATTCTGCAGATATAATAACGCAGCTGGTAATTATGACTATGTCATCAATCAGATCCTTCTTGGTTGATATACACAATCAAATTAGCCTTTTTAACAATTTTAACATACTCTTCTTTGTGCGCATTGTGCGCAACTGCGCATCATAATCTGCTTAATGTGCACATATATACTTAGAACTGGAATTCTGGCTGAGGTTGCAGACCAACACACACCATCTAAGCGTAATTCATTTTCATAAGACGTGTCATTGGCTAAAAGAATAACACATTTATAAGCGTTTTCCACTTCTGTTGTTTCCGTCGAGCAACACCGCTGTGTAACACAGCATAAATCAGGCTTTATGGTATGTAATATACGTGAGAGGAGCAGACGCATCAAACTTGGGACATGAAGACACTGGGAACTCACTTTCTGAGTATTCTGGTAGAACGGGTCTAAGTCCTCCAGTGGCACCGCGACCATTCCCTTAGGAGTATCCCCGTAGATGAAGGGGAGGCTCTTCCCGGCCTCCAGGTCACCGCTGGGCCTGGGCTTGTTTTCGTCGTCATCGTCACGATAGCTGCTGTCCTGCTTGGGCGGCTTCTTGTTCTTTTCCTCCTCGAGACGCAGCTCAAGGTTCGCCAAAGACTCTGGGGTAAAATAGTGGAAGCTGTGAGGTCCTGGTGCGAGAAGGGGTGCGGCCATGTTTTCATCCTGCAGCTACTTGCTCTTTAGTGTTCTACCATCCACGGTAGCCAGCTCTGTAGGGTGACCTGGGAAGAGAGAGAGCAGCAATGGTCAATCAATAATTCTCAACATTTGTTTTTATTTCAAGGACCCATCATGATTTGATACGCATGATTATGCTGCCAATTTATCACATCATTGACAGGATAGTCCTACTATACACATTACACAGCAAAGTTGTTCATTTGACATTTTAAAGTTAAATTAATACATGTACCGGCAGTAGATCTCTGTGTCAGGCCTGTCCTCCAAAAGCTGGTTTATTGAGCATTTGAATGTCATATTCAAGTCATGTTATTCATCTCAAACATATTTTACATTTCTAAATATAACTTGCATTTGTGCATACATGTGTGAATCCATTGAACATTATACGAATAGACTAAATGAAGTGCCTTTAGATCAAATTTACGATATTTAATAATTTCCCATAATCCAACCCTGACTAGGGTTGGGATCCTTTGATTTTAGTATTCCGGTTCCCTCTTAACGGTCCAATTCCTTAACGGTTCCCTTTAATGATTCCTATGTATTCCTATACCTCACCGGTTCTTAAAGTGAGGTCCCTCTAGGTTACTTGAGGGGTTTCCAAATGGTTTGCAACTCTGAGAGTATACAAATGGAACCAAATGGACCCTCACAGGTCCATTTGTACACTCTCAGAGCAAAGGTGGTCCTTGAAATTAGATCGTTTAAGAACCCTGCCTGGTATAGTAATTGCACAGCAGCAGACATGAAGTCCACATACGAGCGCTGACAGTGTTCAAGCTGCAGTGGATTTCAGATGGATTGATGACACATGGGTGGCAGGATAATTGAGATGAGAGGTGTTCAGGCCAGGCCAGGGTGGGGGTATTCAGCAGCAGCCCAAATGAGAGCAGCTGCCAGCCGCCATAAAGCTCACTGGCAGAGTGCAGATTGTGTGGAAACGCTTCTCATTATGGTGTGTATTTCACCATGGCTATTATATGCAAACACAGACTAAATCCGTTTAACCCTACAGCAGTGTAGTGCAGATGCTGCACTCCTCATGGATGTTTAAGGCCTCAAGCCAAAGCAATGAGTGCTAGAGCATCTGGTCACTAAACATTGGGCATTACCCAAGTCTTTCTTGTTTCTTGGATAACTAATTCCAATCAAAATGCACTTGAGAAAATCTGACATTGACATCATCTTCGAAGATGGTCGTTTAGAAATGAGTCCAGTGAGCCTTTAGATTCATGTATAGGCTATACTCCATCGCACAACGGTGTCGCCTGCCAAAACAGCTATTGCGATGCGATAGCAATAGCTTGTAGATCGTTTTTTTGCAAGCAACACCCATACAACTATAGGGAGTATATGGGCGCTGTCCATTTCAGCACCACTGAGCCCAATCCAAGACAGCTAAAATGTAATGTTCTGCTGCAGTCAGACTCAAAACGGGATCAAATAACAAAAACACGACTTGGTGAGGGCTTGAAGAGGGTATAGGCCTGCATCCTGTTATTAAGTTCTGGTACCGGACCGGTCTCCTCCTCCATGGGCCTAAGGCATGGTGATGTGTCTGCGTGATTCTGTGGGCAATCATTCTGATGATTTGAGTCGTCATCCAATATTAATTGACGCAATAGGTTAAAGTGATTTTTTTAAACTCCACTGCTGTTTAAGATGCATGGGCCTATACACAATTTGCACAGAGAGCAGAAGTCTGCTGCTTAAACAGTAAGAGGTTTGAGGTAACATTGCGCACAGTATAGGTTTTAAGTGCCCCCCTATACAACCAAATTGAAGACCATACCAACTGCTGCAGTGGGTGGTTTCTATACATGTCGGAAATGAAATGTCATACTGAAATTTGCAGTCGTGGTCGTGGATTTAATAGAATCACCCGTTTAATAACTTGGGATATTCATAAACGATTGTATGACGAACATTTCAACACTAAGGTCGATGGAGAATATGAAGCCTATAGGCTATGTATTTTTTATTAAAACATTTTCAGGACATGTAGCCTATATGCGTGTAACACGAGCCTTGAAGGATATATGCACCACACCCGCGGGAGCCATGTCGGCTTCCAAATCAATAAGGGCCACATCTGTTAAATAAACTCACATGAAGGCTAATCATCAAATAAAGAAAGACAAAATACAGAAAATAACATTACCTGTGATGATGGCACAAAAAACTTCGGAGAATTGTGCCAATTTTCGAGGCTATCGATGACGAAAGAAGAAACAGAGTGGCCACTCAATATCAAACCCAGATTCGAAGCAATATGGTTCATTATCTTAATCCGGTGGATGGAGCAACAGCAATTGGTTGGCAGAAGACGATACTCGGTTTCACCTGAAGCAATCGAACGGCAAAACTGTCCAGCCTAGCCAAGCAATAATAATCAGACAAATGCCTTACAGTCATAATCCTTTGGAAGGGCAGTGATTCTGATGTTCGGAGAGCGAAGGCATCCTGTTCGATTCCCCCGAAAAGATGCAGCTAGGCAGTGCGCGGCTCTGCGACATTTGTGCAACTGACAGGGTGGTAAAATTACCCTGGCTTTTTAGCTAACAACCTGTGTTCTTTTGACGAAGAAATATATAATCTGTGCAACTTACTTCGTAAGCGTTACAGTGAATCCATAAAGGCGTTGATTGACTGAAGATGTCGAGAAGATTCAGGAGAAACTACTGCGGTTGTCGCCATATTGTTGTTGGTATCTCCCCCTCAGTGCATAATTGATGACTCTCGGCAGAATGTAAGGGAGTGTCGGCAAGTGCCTTTCATCAAATGATAGGTCATTTAGGCATGTAGTCTCCACGAGCGAATATGGGTTCACAAATGGGCTTCAGTTAGTGCTTCACAAAGATGAATCTGTGATGATCTGCAGCAGGAAATGTGGGGAAGGTCTGGGTATTAGGTCTAGAGCCTTCAGGATGTGTGCTGTGTGGTGTGCTTTAGCCTATAGCGAGCAATCTTTTTTTAAATATAGGCCTACATTTTGTCAATTACATGTGATCAAGTATAGGCTTATTTGCACGAATACAATCACGACTTTTGCCCAATAGTGTATTTTGAGTAAAAATAATATAATCTCCTTCAGATAATGTGGCTACTACCATCTAGGCTATTTATTGCTCAAGCTGATCAAGCTGAGTAATTACGTCATAAACCTCATGCCCTTGAGAGAGCTTGCCAAAACGGGGGGGGTGATTTTGGATGCTGATCGTACAGTACTTCCAGAACCACATTATCTAATATCTTTTAGTTGTGTCATTTTAATAAAGTTAGACGCTTCCTGGCTGTCACAAAAGTCAGATTCTGCCAAGCTGCTCATGCCTTTACTTCCAGTAGACCTAAACTTAATTGTAATGCACTTTGTTTGCTGGACTGACAAAGTAGACTAGAGTTGTATTAACTCCAGCTTGTTCAGAGCATTAAATCATTTAACACACTGTTACATCCCTAAGTGGTAGTCTATAGGGCAGGGATCTTTAGTTTGACAGCCAACAGGCTTCTATTGTTTAAAGGCATGGGACATTTGTTTTTATTGGCCTAAAATATTGTCTACATAACATGTCTATGTATATTATATACATGTCTATACAATAATACATTCATGAATCCACTTGATGTCAAACAAGAGGGGTTTCATGATTCTGAATCCATTATTAGTTTTGCACAAAAAACACTCCATGGGCTAAAAACAGCCATAGCCACTTGCCCAAATGTGCCCAAAATGTGCTTTACCCACCTCATCACAAATGTGATGACGGTTATGGCCGTATCAAAAAATCACTACACTATCAAACAAAAATAACCACATGATGACTGTAAAGTGTAAAGTATGAAGTACCCCTAGGGTTCCCCCTGATAAATGCTTAATAAAAGGCTGAGATACACACAGGAACATGCCGGAATTTGATGCAAAAGACTGTAGGTCTGAAAACAAACAAAGCTATATCACTGACCATGGTGGAAGGGGAAAGAAACTGATTATAGGCGATTAGGCGCACACATATTCAGGTGTTTTTATTGGCAGGTGATGGGAGATGATTGGTGGACTGATGAACTACACCTGGGTTTGAGGAAAGAAGGAGAAAACAGTAGAGGGAAGGATAAGAGGATAAGGGATATGGGACAGTCACAGAGACTTGGGGTGGCGGCAAATTGTTGTAGGATTGTAGAGTAATAACAATAATGATGTATGTTGCAAAATGCAACACCTGGGGATTACAACATGAGGAATAATGTTAACACAATTGTGCAGTAGCAGCATCCACCGGGACACCATCCGGGACACCCCCCCCCCCACCACCCCATCGGACCATGCCCATATGGTCAAGGTCAACCATCTAGATTTACGCCACTGCTCAACCATTTTAACAACTTCAATCCTATACTGAGCCCTCTATAATGTTCAACAATCAACTCCTTTTTCCCCCAGAACATCGTGTCACAACATGTCATATTGTGAACATAGGCCTATAGATCTGCTATTTTTGCAGAATATCAACTCCTTGTCTGGCATTGTGGTACTATCCTGGAAACCAGACGAATCTGCCATTGCAAATATTTGCCCTCAGTGATATCAGTCTGTGACACATGGCCAGGAGATGACTATCGCTGCCATTCTGCCCACTGCATCTGCATGTGATCTGGTAGTGATCTGCCAAGAAGAGCTTGTTGAAATGTTGTAAATCACACATGTGTAAATAAAGGCTCAGTGGATCATTAAGCTTCAGAAACAGATGACCCTTTGGGTTGACAATGACAATAGCTTGCCAAAGTTTAGTGAAGGTCAGAGTGATGAGATGACAAGATGTCCTTTTTATCATGTGGGAGGTGGTGGAGGGTGTCACAGAAGGTGGCGTGCGTGCGTGCATGCATGCATGCGTGTGTGGAGAGGTGTGAGATGATAATTTGACCTCAGCAAGACACTCAAACACGCAATTAACAACACAACATTTGAAAAAGAGTCCTTTCATTATCTGGATTAGGGAATCACTTGCACCCAAGTCTATTCAGTGGAATTGCCAGCATGTGATTCCTGCTTAATCTTGGCACTTTTAAATGTTGAATGCCTTTATCCAACCATTGATTCAGCAACGCCAAAATTATATCAAGGCAAGATCATTTAAAGAAAATTACAATTTAAATATGACATTGGGTGTATGTACTGTACAGTATGTATTGTAGGCCAGGGATACTCAAATAGATTTACCTGTGGGCCACATTACAAAAATGGCAAGGGGCCAGGGGCCAGTAGATAAAATTACGACATTAATGATACTTGATAACTTCTCTCTTTCAATTGCTTTATTTTCGCAAAATGTATCAAAGTACAATGTGCATGCACACAATATGTAAATAAATAAATGTGTTACATTTTCTTGCATTTCTTTCATTTGCATTGCATCTCCCCCCCCCCCCCCCCCAAGCTTTTATTTTCGTTCGAGTAATAGTACAACTCTAATAGTATTACTTATAATAATGTAATTAAAGATAACTTCATTCAGATTGATTTATTTTTATTTCATTTTCCAGATTTTTTTTTCTTCTTTTTTTTAGATTTTCATTGGTGGGCCAGTCATAATGGTTCCCGCGGGCCTGATGTGGCCCGCGGGCCTGAGGTTGAGTATCACTGCTGTAGGCTATACCCTTGCCACATCCATTTTACAAGTGAATTTAAATGTGGCTTTGTGTGAATAATGCTTGGAAATTGTTGCAGTAGCAAGAAGAGCTATCCAAAATTGATGCTGTAACAAGGATCAACCTTCTTTAACCTTTTAACCACAAGGATGTGGATTGACTGACACCTGGTGGAAAAGAGACTTGTTTTACAGCAGCCTCAGCTAAAGTAGCCTCAAATCTACCCAGGCTTTCATTTCGGCGAAAAATGAAATAGCTAAAGTGACCCATTTATGCCTGTAGAAATAGTGAATTCATGATTTTATATTGTTTAATTAATATGATTAACCACTGCACCCCTCATGACAACCAAGAGCCAAGAGAATGTAGCCAAATTGCAAAAAAATGACAACGAATTCTGACAAAGCTTTTTATTATTTTACATGAAACACATCCAATGACAGCATGACAGTGTTTTGTCAAGTAGACGTACGTTTTATTTTTGTTTTCAGAGTTAGACGTTTTTGCACCATTGACTGTTTCAGGATGTCTTTGATGCAGCTCAACTATGCATAGTGTACAGACCTTAATTGAGGTATACATTTCGGGCCCTTGAGTTTTGGTAAGAAAAGATCCTAATTTCATTACCTCACAGATACAATACATTGTGCTTGGTATTCTTACTTTGGAGGCTAGTCATATCTTCGATTCTACACCACATTACAAGTTCAAAAACTTGGCAGAAACAAAATTAATAGAAATGTCAGCCATGTCATGTTTGACCATGGATAGAATTTTGTTAAAGGGATAGTTCAGATTATTTTAACTTAAGCTGTATGAAATACTTGCCATTGATATAGTGGTTGCAACTATATTAATTGATTGCCCGAGTTCCGTGGTGGGAGTTCTGCTCTGGTTTTGGTCAATATTAAGTAGTTCCGGTCATTTTGTAAGGGGCACTTTCACACAGTGAAAGTAAATGAATTCACAAAACTAACGTCATTTGAATTGTTGACCTATTTGAAAAATATTAGCGCAACTTTCATTCAACTTTGACCACTCTATCACATGGAACTATTTTTGGGCATAGTGATATGGACACAAAAAACATAGTTCCGTGTGATAGAGGGGTAAAAAAATGAACGAAAGTTGCACTAATATTTTAGAAATAGGTCAACAATACAAATGACGTTAGTTTTGTGGATTCATTTACTTTTAATGCGTGGCCCCCTGTGCCCCCCCACAAAATGACCGGAACTACTTAATATTCACCAAAACCAGAGCAGAACTCCCACCACAGGACTCGGGCAATCAACTAATAGTTGCAACCACTATATTAATTGCAAGTATTTCATACAGCTTAAGTTAAAAAAATCTGAACTATCCCTTTAAGATGCATAGTGGTTATACTGTTGAGTATACGACATTGATGGTCGTTTGGTGACGGCGGTCTCCAACTGCTGTAATACATGGCAGTGAGTGTAATTAATAAAAATACAACTCAGAAAATGAATAGAATTAACTAATGACTTCACACAAATGAAGACATTATTTCAAAAGGTGGTCTGTCAGTGTCATTTGCCAGTATCTGAAATGAATATCTTCCTTTGTCAATAGCACCAATATCTTATTGAATAGGCTTCAAGGCCAGCGTGAAATTATAAAACTTTATTAAAAGTTGGAGTGAAACAGTAGCAACAAAGCAAATACCACATTAGGTCAAAAGCTTCACTTACAATTTATGAATACTTCAACTTTACTCAAAAGATGGACTCTTGTAGCCTACTTAGCAAATGTTTGTCGTGGAAGTAGTCAAACTACCTCTACAAACAAATGTTTTGTAAAAGTTGCGCAGTTTCTAAGAAAGAGAACTTCAAGAATTACTGATGAACCCATACAGAATATATTAATATGCTTTGATTTGAATGTAAAGAATAAAAATACAGTGGGGGCGACATAAAAAAGAAGCTGGCTTTAGGAATAAAATTTGTTCCAATATTTTGGGATCTTAAAAAAAACAAACAAAAAAAAACAAGCTTTTAGCACCAGAAAACCAGCTCACTCCAATGCTTCCAGGCAAACACACTCACACATGTAAAATGATATTGGTGAATATGCACATTATGACCTGCCAAGATATTTGATATCACTTTTTGTTTAGCAATGTGATATTATTAAGTTAATGATGCAGAAAAATGCTGTCAAGTATGAAAATTATCAGTCAAGTTTTATCAACAAGTTATTTTCAATGTACACATTAACACCAGTGATACAGCATTTGACCTCTAAAACAGTTTACAGACAACATCCACACACCCTCTTATACAGCCTCACTTTTCTATGGAAAGAGGATTCTAGCACATGGGGCTTTGTTAACAGTTACCTTGATTATTCATGATTATTTTTGCTAAGACATGATTTTCTTCAGTTGCATGTGATGGATTTCAATTGCAATGATAAAAAAAAATGATAAAAATAGGACTATCAACCCAAGAAAACATGAAATGCCTCCCCCTCCCCCAAAAACCTGTGCTTTGAGTGATAAAGGGGTATTTTGATTCCTCATGTAAAAATGCTGGAATGCACACACACACACACACACACACACACACACACACACACACACACATGAATGAAACCTTTGTTAAAAAAATAAAAACAAAAAGTATTGAAGTTCCACAGGTTTTAATAAGGCAAGGTTTTGTCCTCATCTTGATATCAGATTTTCTTTTAGAAATTCACCAGTCCATGATCAGAAATGTCATGCTTCACAATGGCGCAATATAAAGGCACTGACTTGCCTTCTTATAAACCTACACTTACCCCAAATCAACTGTGAGCAGACTTGTTATTTAATGAGAAATGCACTTTGCTTCACCATGGGAAACTACACAAGACAAATTGTACATAGTTAACCTGGCACTTCAGTACAAGTCAGGAGAAAATGTTGTTACTGTATGCAGTGAACTCCTGCTTGCAAGTTAGCGAAGACCTTTTAAATCAACTTCCATGGGACTTCAAATGTCTTACTGTACAAAATAATACAGTAGATACGGTATCAAGGCCTAGATGGAGACATTGATACCAATGCCAATTAGCATACATACCTTTAGCAATAGTAGGTATAACTTTTAGACTCAATTTGACAAATGGTGCAATTAGGAATTTTAATATTCACTATTAGTATACAATCATAACTATATAATGCACCAACTGCTACATTAGAATACCAAGGAAATTTGCTTCCGTTCATCGGCGAGACCTTTGCTCATCTATTATGCAGGTTGCATATTTATGAAGCTAGTTTTTCACATTCCACCCCAACAAAAGATTCAAGTTGTGTAACATTTTTGCCACTATGTCTGGCAATAACATACTGTATGTAAGCTATCGGAGGTGGAGAGTTAAAACAACGGTGCACCAAGTAGGAAGGACATGTATGTCGATACTGCCTTTAAGGCAGGTGCAGACTTTGTCTGAGCGAGACGCACTTTATGGTGGCACAGTAACACTGACGTGGGTTTTTGATGCTTTGAGGAGCAGCGAAGGTAGGGTCAGGGGTCATGCCACCCCCCTCAGAGGAGGACAGGACAACTAATGGACTCTGAGGTGGAAGGACTTAAAGTGCATTGGGGAAGGTTCCAGCTCCTCTCGGAGGTTGCAGGGTTCTGTCCTGCCTTCAGGGATAGCCGGGAACAAACCAAGGGAGAGAGGGATGGAGGGAAACAGGCTATGCTACCAACAAAGGAATGGTATGATGGTAGATAATGAAACGTAAAAGAAAAACAACTCTGTTGTTTCACTGTGGTGAAACTATGTAACCAACAATGTCTGATCAAAATAAAATTGTTCAATGGACGTTCGAGGGAGACGCAGGAGGCATGAAATAGGCTAACTTCCTCCAGTTGAGCGATGTGGCCCCTTGTCAAGAGGAGAGAACAGACTTTTTTTTGTAATTATCCACGTGAAACAACCTCAGTGACTCTGGATTGCAGAATGAAGCAAGTTGAGGAATGGCACTGAGGCTGAATCCACATTCAATCATGTACTTTCCCCAAGATACGAGTTCGTCTGCATGTGGGGGTTGCAACAGTTTGTTCTTCTCTTCCACCCACTCCATCTTCCTCGTGGCAATTATCTTTTCAACAAGAGTCAAGAGAAGTGTGTTCACATGTTGTAGGCCACATAGATGGGGTCCAGTTGGTCTGCCAGGAAGGAATCTCGCAGATGCATTCTCTGCTTCTCTCCCCGAGAGTTGATGGGTATGACCCCAGGGTCCACGATCACCACCACCCCCACAATGAGGTGGTGTTCTTCCAGGACCACGTTGGTAACCAGGGGCACCAGGTCCAAGGCCTCCTGCTCCGAACCACTCAGCTCTGCCACCACCACCAACAGGTTGGTCCATGTAAACACTGCACTGTAAAGCAGATGCAGATACACATTTACATTGTTGGTAAATATATATGACTACAGGATTTATTACTAAAACTGTAAATTAAGGAACTAATCGATTCTCAGAGTGGGTCCTTGGGGGACCCCACAGCAAAAGTATTTAATTAGCATCACAATCCATTTGAGCACTTTATCCGCTTATATTGATAGATCTACAAGCCGACAAAGTGTCAGTTCGTACGTGCTGCGAGCTGGTACATCTTCTATTTTAGTATTATTTTAATTCATATTTTTATTATATCTTCTCTTCCGGGGGTCCTTTGCACAAACCCTTTTCAGATGGGAGTCCACAACAACCACATACATATCAATGTGGTGGTCCTTGACTTGAAAAAGTTTGAGAAGTACTGAAAATGTAGCTAACTCTGGCTAGCCGTGCCTGCTAAATTAACTCTGGTTACTCAAGTTGTGCATGCTAAATGATCTCCGGTTAGTTGTGCACGGTCCAAGCAAAATGAACAGGAAGCCTTACCTCTCCGCAATGCTGCGGTGGGTTCGGGACACGGAGGTCTCGATGTCTATGGGGTGGTAGCGCAGCCCCCTGAGCTCCAACGTCTCATCCAGAGAGCCCACCACAAACAGGGCATCATGGCGATCTGTGGGAAAAGTGACGGGTATATATATATATATATATATTATTTTTTTTACTGTCACATACAAGACACTGTAAAATCCTCTGTGGTAATTTATCCATCTGTGCACAAATGTAACCAAATAGGTCCATAGTTAACCCACCTTCCACTTCTTTTTTTTAATAGCAAAAAAACAGGCTGATTTATTTAACTTTTTGAGAATTCTTGCCTAAAATGACATGCCCAAAGGGGCGCCAGGTTAAAAGTGGTGGCGATCTAACAGTTTACAGTTTGTCTTTTGGTTTTTTTTACTGTATCTCATGCTGTCACAGCCTAAATATGTACAAGAAATTAATTATAAATGTAACCACTTGAACTCTATATACTTAGTTGTACGTCAAATACAGAAAATAGCCAATATACTGTATAAGCTCTGTGAGATTTTAGATCCGATAGTGTCACCAATGTTCACCTATGTGTTACATTCCCAGAATCGGGACGCTAGAGTTCATGTGGTTAAACAATTGAGTAATTTATGAAGCGTTCTCTCACCTCCGCTAGCGTCCAGGAGCTCAGTCCTCTTGACGAAGCCCAGGCAGCCTGTCCTAGCCCACAGGGTGTGGGGTTCCCCAAAGCTGAGTCTGGTGTTGAAGTGGTCTGCCTGGAGGCTCTCCTCGCCATAGATGGTGTAGTAGCCACTGGCACAGTGAGGGCTGTTCACCCAGATCTGAAGATATGAAGAGAAAGGAAACTGATTCGGCAAACCTAAATCAACTATGTCTCATGTAGCCGCACAACTATTCCACGATCTCCTAATGCTATATCGAGTATGGAACTACACCTCCCAAAATCTGAGTAAGAAAGGAAACAATGAAAATTGTGGGAGGCAACAGTCTGGCCACGCAAGGCTGTAAATCTACTAGCTATCCAAGTAATTACGATAGTGGAATCTCAAGAAATAAGTTTCCAATTGAGAACATGACCAAAGATAATGTTAAGCGAAGCTAAAATATGAAAATAAAAGCGTCTGTCAACCATTATGCCCGTGTGTGCCAATACAGTGATCAACAGACCAAATATAAATTGGTGACATGTATCTGTCCACTCACCTCCCCAAGGTGGGAATCCCCCAGAGGCCCTCTGGTCTCTGGGTTGACAATGATCACCTTCACTCCCGGTAGGATCTGAAGGGACAGCAAAGAGGGTCATGTTTCACTCATAGCAAATCAATACATCTTGATAGTGGAATCCTCTGATGCCCGCCCCATCATTGTGATGTCAGAACAAGCCAGCTCCATATATGGATATCTAGGGGTGATCAGGTGTGATCAATTGGCTAATTTGGGCCCTGTCCAGACCCTGGGCAGGGGACCTGTCCAGAGCCCGGGCAGAGGCTTTTGTGCTGGTTCTGGGCCGCTGCATTCCCTGTGGTGGTGTGGAACGTGTGTCAAATTTGAAGTCGGTGGGGCGAACGATTCTTGAGTTACGTGGATTACAGACCTACTGTACATACACACATACAGAGACGTGGTGCATTTATAGATAGATCATGTATTAAGGATGAATCGAGTACAATGGACACAATGGAAACAATCCCCAGGGGCTTTTGTGTTATCCCTTTAGCATAACCTTTGGCTGTACTGTACTCTTGTTAACACCCGGCGCCCAGGACAAAGTTTTATCCAAAAGACGAAGTTTATTGATATGAAAACCGATCGCATCGCTGAGTCTACAGCCTAGGAGCGCCTGTTGCGCAATCCTCGATGTTGCACAACAGTGGGACGTCATCGAAAATGTTCCCCCCCTGTTTAGCAGATGACAACGAAAATCTTAAAACGTTAATAACTCACGATCTAAATCATCCCATCCAATTCTAAGAAAAGATCCTGTGTTAGACGGCCCCTTGCTGTCCAGTCGCTAGTCACGTTAGATGTAATGCCTCCCGTTGTTGTCGATCGCCTTTAGAGTGTTTTGGCTACATTTAGCTGCTCCAGCCACATCCGGTATAACTTCCGGTCCGTCTGTAAAAGTGCTCCGTTGCTATAAATCGATTGGGTGCTATGATTTAATGGATTAAATAACCCCGGGCAATCGGAGTGTTAATAAAGCAATCAATTTATCAATACAGTTAGCATTGCTTTTATAAACACTTTTAGGATGAGGTGTCCTTATGGGAGAGAAACGCAAATTTGAGTGTTGTTGGTGCCATGATCTCACTACGTAGCAGGATCTGGGTTTGTGTTGTTGGTGCCATGATCTCACTATGTAGGTCAATGCTGAAGAGCCTACTACTTACGGTGCCCGACTCCATGAGTGGAAGACTCTGTGGTGCCCCTCGTTCCACCAGCCTCACCCTGAAGAAGACAAATAACAACAACACAGTCTGATTGATCTCACGTGTACAGTATGCTGTTCATAATCTTAGTCTACGAGTCCATGGGTGAATTCCACCCATGAATTCTGTTTTCATACTGCACCCAAACAGCTGTGATGTCCTGGCAGCTAGAATAGTGTAGCTCTTATCTGCCTTTGTGTTTCCGTCTTATGAACATTTTCGTAATTTCACCATTAAGTAGAACTGCAGTAAACGTGAGGTGCAGTTTGTGACTCTATGACCATTGGTGTTTAGTTGCACGTTTGTCTGTGTAATGTTGGTACATAAATATTAATAACTGGGTGTCTGATATGATTGGATGGTTTCCAGTCTCTTATTTTCCAACTTTGTTCATAAAAACAATAGTTCAATAGCTTAAGAAATGCCATGGATTACTTCTCAGAATTTCAGCGTACCTGTCATGTCGTAGAGACTTCATGTCAACATAGACAGTAGAAGGGTCGGGTCCAGATGTACCCTGATGAAAAGAAGGAAAAATAATGAAACCATGTTGGTACGTGACAAGCCTTAACCCCGGGGTCCCCCAGGGTTACTTGGTCTGCTCCTATTTTCTCAGTACACCGAATATTTTAGCTAAAAATAGCCAACCTACAAGCTAGCGTCCCAGAGTAGGGACCTTTGTGTGTCAGATAGAAAAATTGATAAAACTACAAAGTTAACCATGATTCGACTTTTCAGTAATTCTATGGTAAGAGTTGTTGGATTACAAGAGTTAAAATGAAGCTAAACATTTGAAGGTACAATGAATTAAAACTGGAGTTAACTGGAATCATCAAGACAGAAAATAAAATAAAAATTACCTAGGTTCAACCTTATTATAACCTAGGTACATGTTGAAAATCATTTAATAATAGATATCTAATCACATGGTGTGTGTGTGTGCATGTATAGCCAACCTGCATGCAGATGGCCAGATTGACCCTGGAGCCAAAGGCAGTGCTGACAGCACGGGGCGACAGACCCAGATCTTTGAAGAGCTTGGAGAAGGCCTGTGTGAGGGTCAGACGTGGTCTCTCTTCTGCTACCACCACACAGCTACGCACACATGACAGGTTCAAACCTCGTGCCTGGAGAACACACACACACACACACACACACACACACACACACACACACACACACACACACACACACACACACACACACACACACACACACACACACACACACACACACGTTATTCATGCATGAGAATGTTAAATGCATATTAAGCTTGATGCCGATGTTTGTTACCTTCAAAACAAATTGTTACACTCCTGCTTAACACTATGTATTACATGATAATTACAGAAATAAGGACAATGTAACTTGAAAGGCTGCATCACATGCAAGGTGATGAGTGATTGCCTTTGTTTGCGTGTGTCCACCTGTGCATGCATTTGTGTGTATGAGTGGTCCTCACCTTCAACATCTCCGTCTGTGTACCCAGGCCTTTAGTGCAGAGCTCCATGACGGAATAGGAGCAGAAAGTGTCTCTGATCTTGTACTGACTGAGCGTGGTCAGCCACAGAGGCAGGGAGCTCTCCAGCTCCAGTGGAGGTATAAGGATGGACTGGTGACCTGAGTAAACACTGTCACAACACAGCACTTTGACAACATGTGGGGCCAAATGCAACTCAGTGCAGATATACGCACCTTAAAAAAAACATAGAGGTCAATGTGAGCATGTGTGTCTATCCGACTGTGTCTTGGAAAAGGAATTCAATTGTGGGTGTGTATTATGCAGTGTGTGCGCTGTGTATCTATGCCAGTGATCCACAGCACCCCAGAGTTACTTTATAGTTTAACCTATAACCTACATGTATTTCATATTACGTTATGCAAATATGCAAATCTTCTCTCTACTAACATACATTGTTGTCACTTAGAAAACTTGAGAATATCTGTTTCCATCAGGACAGATTGAACATAACTTTATAATGACGTTTAAATAACCTATTGTGGGGTGAAGAGATTTGATGTAGACTGAAGAAGACCAAGTACAGTGAAACTCGGGTCTGATTTAATAAGTCAAATATTATCGAAGGATTCTGCAGCACCCTTGCACTTGCGTCACGGCACCCTAGGGTGCCACTGCACCCACTTGAGAAGCCCTGATCTATGCATCTGTGTGTGTGTGTGTGTGTGTGTGTGTGTGTTACCTGGAGAGGCACCACAGGACAAAGCCCAGGCCACAGTACGGGTCCAGGCAGATGGCTATTTGGCGAGAGGAGTAGAGCTCACACTGAAGCTTAATGGAGCGACAGAGTGTGCTGATTGCAGCGTGGGACATCTGACGAGACACATGCAAAATGACACACACCATTACCTGGTGACAAACACTGCCATCACATGGCCTCAAGCAGAAGTTGCTTCTTCCTAATGATTCAGAATTGGCATCCTGTGCCATGAGTTATGTACGGTTTAAATAATTGCTAAGAGTCACTGATGCAAATAATGCCTCGTGAAATAACATCCGTCTCAAATCCTTGTGGTTTCCGTTTAGTTTCCTTGTGGTTGGGCAGCACCCAAACAGAAGTGTGGGTTCCCTCTATGGTGTTTACCTTCACTCCCGTAAGCATTCCTGTAGTGGACACACTGAAGTCCAGGTAGGCCAGCATCTCGGCTGTGGGAGGCTTGTAGAGCTGGGGAGGTCGCTTCCTGGGCAGGTCATCTGGTAAGAGGGGAGGACAACCATGCATTTATATAAGACTACCAAATAAACTCTACTTTCACTGTTAGCTCAGTGAATTGGATCTTTACAATAGGAAAGCGACACCCATACAGTAGTTGTTAACGGCACTGTAAGGTGCCTGTAGAGCGTACAATTTATTGGTCTAAACAATAGTTATTATTATCTCATCCCACTCAAAACAGTTCTACTTTCATTCTGAATAACAGGGACACATTGGATATATTTTTGTATTCTGAAGAGACAACAACAAGACAACTGTATCTTAATGGACTGTTGCCTAAAGACAGTATTATAGTGTCCAGTACCTGTATCTATGATAGTGGGCCATGTCTTCACATTGACACTGGCTGCAGCTTCCCTGGACCTGAGGATCCTCATGAGAGGCTGAGTGGTGAGGATGCAGGCTGCTTTGCTCACCTGTAACGCAAACACACATTATTTTTATTTATTAAAGTATAAATATCTCAAAACCAAAGCGAAGAACCACATGTGGCGATCCAAAGTATTATTAAACATTACAAACCAGATACTTTATTTTACTAAAACGGTCTTTGTGTCATCACTGTGGGGTGTGGTACTGTACACTCACGTCGATGATCATGCGGACAGTAGGGAGGGTGGCAGCCAGGTTCTGTGGGTGAGGTGGCCTGACTGTCACAGGTATGACCCCCGCATACAGACAGCCGTAGAAGGCAGCTATCAGGTCGATACCTACAGTAGGAGAAAGTACAGAAAATAAATTAGGTAGAGGTGGGGTGGGGAGTGACTTCGAATGAATGACAGAGATGAACCAATAGGGAGAATTTCATTCATTTAGGATATACAGATATGTCAGGTCAACAGCTGGCTGTATACGCTTTGTTGGATACAAACAAGTTGATATTCTATTTGTCTGGATGTTGCCGATCATCATGCAGGGGGATATTATGTCATCTCCATGCGATTCAAGATATTTCAGACAGCCTGTATGCCCAGACAACTCACCGGGAGGATAGAGAAGCACCACATTGTCTCCAGTGTTAAGGCCTCCCCTCTCCATCAGGACAGCAGTGATCTTCTCTGCTCTCTTGTGTAGCTGCACGCATGTGGCAGTGCACACTGCTACCCCCTACAGGACAAACAGAGAACGTGCAGGTAGAAAGCAGCTTAAATTAGAAAGGGGAACCACAGAGTGAATATCTCCACCAGGCAGGGTTGACTGTGCTGTGCAAGTTGTGGGTTGCGGGCATCAGGACCCAAGGAAGCTAGCATGATTGTGTGTGTGTGTGTGTGTGTGTGTGTGTGTGTGTGTGTGTGTGTGTGTGTGTGTGTGTGTGTGTGTACCTTTGCATTGAGCAGCACATACAGCACATGATCTGGGTCGGTTTGTGCTCTCCACTGCAGGGATTCAGATAGGAACTGGTGCTGAGAATAAACAGAGACAATGTATGTCAACACATGTGTACCTAGTGTAAGCTAAACAAATTCAATTTCAGACAAGCTAGCTACCTTCCTTTCTTTTAAACCGAGGGATATGCATACACCTTGGCCAAGCTAGGAAAGGTTGAAGTGTGTTGTTTCCATCTAACCTAAAACAAATAAATACATTTCATTTAATGTTAACATAGGTCCTGCAAAGAAGATCCTTTTTTTTTAAAGTTTGATACATCAGATGGCATTACAAGTGCTTATCCTTAGCTAGTAGGATGTGTGGGAAATGAATAAGAATCCAGGGTACATGAAAACAACAGTAGGGAGCAAGGGGCAAGTCAACAGTTGGCAGCACAATACTGTACATAAAACACTGTACATACTGTACATAAAAAACTGTACTGAGGACAGAAACATACGCAGCCGTTGCCACATCACTTTGCTTCTGGCTGACATTGCCTTCCGTGCCACTCAGTCTCAATCAGGGAAGCTGTGCCCTGGTAGAGAGACCAGCAGACCACTGACCAAGCCATGCCATGCTTTCCAGGCATGGAAGCCCAACAGCACAAACAGCAAGCAGGGGTGCACACAAATGTACGTATGTTCAGCCCGGGCAGCTAGTGTGGCGGTCCGGGGCACCTATAGGGTGCTAATGCATTCTGACAGCGTGTCGCGGGTTCGACTCCCGACCCCGACGACCTTTGCTGCGTGTCACTCCCCATCTCTCTCTCCCCATTTCCTGTCAGTCTACTGTTCACTATCAATAAAGACAGAAAACCCCCCAAAAGTTCTTAAAAAATGAATTAATAAATGTACGTATGTTCATTTAAAGACCACTCACTTGTTAAATTGTTAAACTACAGACACCATCATGCCTAAACATGGTGGGTAGCAGGGCAAAACCGGTAGTTAGCAGTACGTTGGCTGTCCGCTTAACCCTCCATGGTTCAATTTTGTCTGAGAGTTCTGTGATGCATGGTATTCCTCTCCTGCATGCTTGATTTCTTGTCTTTCTATTCTATCTTATATAAAGAAATAAAATGCTAAAAATGGACCGGACATTTCCTCCTGGATATCACACCCAATTGGCAAAGCCTCCTTCTGTGCCTCTAGTCATGATGATATGTCACATTCCAGTAGGACAGCACTGTCCGGCTTTTCTCCGTGGTGGGAAATATTGGTCAGCGCTGCCATTGCCTTGGCATCGCCAGAGACAGCACCTCTGTCATTGTTAACTGTTTTTTGCTACTACTGCTATAGCCTTTTCTCAGCAAGTGAACCAAGGTATTAGGATTAATAGGCTAATGCTTAATGGCAGCGCCACTGTGCCATCTGGTTTAGCAGGGGTTTTGGGAGTTATTTAGCACAGTTCTGTGTGCGTCACAGAAGGAGAAGTCGCCAATTGTGTGTGATATAATATTCGGGAGTCAAAGTCAGTTCGTGTGTGAACCACTACTGAACAGGAAGCCAGCCTGGGGAAGTCATCTTAGAGGTTTAGAACAAGTCACACTGTGTGAAATGTAACTGTCACTTCTACAAAGTAGCACATTAGCATCAGCAGCAGCAAGACTCCCACAACCATCATCAACCTTACCATCATGATGGGCCACATATAAAGCTATGGCCCGCCCCAAGGAGGACAGGACAGAGTCAGGACAATAACACAATCAATGACTTGAAATAACAAATCACTAGTTATGTTTTACCTTCTTGACTGCTACAGTAAAATGTTGTACCTGTCTAGTATATTTATGATATTTTGGAGAAAAGTGTTTTTACATTAGATACATTTATTGATTGTGGCATTAATTTAGTGTAAGAGTGTGTGTGTGCGCGTGCACACATGCACATGTGTATAATACATACACATACTGTACATACATACATAACCAGTATAATACACATTTTATTTAATATAATCTAGCATACTATATAATATAATCCGAGTTAATAACTATCAGCATCACAGATATGAAATGCATTGGATTATATACAGTATGGTCAGTCATTCAATGAAACCCAGTGCCTGTACTGTACCTTTCTGATTAGATCTTGATCCTCGATGGTGCCCAGCTCCCTTCCTGCTGCCTGAGCCATCCTCTTCCCTGCCACCAGGTTTCCCACCATGATGGAAGCTGGACCTACACCCACTGCACACAGCACAGACGGAGGAGTATGGTTAGGATATAGGAATGGAATGGAGCCATGGAAATGACTACCTAATATATCGTAGTTGTCGTCCCGTGTGGAAACCTTGTATGACTAAAACGGTTACTTTTCTGGAAAGGTTCCAAGATCTGATACTAGTAGTTATTTAGTCACAACATGCTCTTGTTAAATACTTTTCATTGGTTCAGTATTCATAAAACCAACACACAGACTTAACCACTTATACCTGAAATGTGGGTTTCTTTTGTATTTTGTCTATTTTTGCTGCTGTTGTGTGACACTGTGATATGACAAAGTAGGGCATTCATTCATTAAAAAAGAAAGAAATATGGAGATACAAGATTTCCATAAAAAAAAAATATATATATATATTCGGTCCTTAATGCTTCAATTTCTAAACTGAAGATGTTAAAACAGGATGAAGGCCACCTGAGGCGAAAGCATGTTCTCTTGTTTACTAACATGTTTTATTAAAGATTTTATTTTTGACATTCTGAATGTAGCTAGTTTTTTTGTTTAGTTTTTTTACTGTATTTTGATGCTGTGCAGAATCCCTGTCATCCCTATCAAGCCATCTACAGTAATTTGCTAATTAGATCATAGTAGGCTTACATCATATTACATTAAGATCATAATGACAACATCATCCCATGTTAATGGGCCCACTCTGCCTTACCGGGCTGTTTCTGCCGTGGTTTGGGTAGGTTGGTAACACAGGTGTGAGGGCACAGGAGGATGTTGCAGGGGTGCAGGTTGCCCTCCAGGAAGTTCTGCTTGGTCTCACAGATGTGGATGCCCCCCAGCGGGGTCTTTGGGAGGGTGTTGGCGGGGACGAGTGCCAGACAGTACAGGCCAACCTGGTGAATGCTGTCGATGGCCTACGTAGGGAAAAAAAGTTATTATCAGTCTAAATGAAGAACAGCATGAAGACAGACATCTCAGTGTTGCCCCAAGAAATGATTTCAGGCCTGGTGGCGCATACTGAAAACCTCCTAAACAGTTGCAGCACGCCGGATGGCATATTATCGGCACAACACCCAGTCAGCAGATAAAATATTTGAATTAAAAATAATTCACATTATATTTAAGACTGTGTTCTTTCTTTGGCATACAAAATGGGATTTTGTTGGCCTGGAGGGGGTTGTTATTGGTCTCGTGGCACACCAGGCCTGTACAATAACTGGGAGAAACACTGGATCTACCGCATTATACACGCATGTACATTTTATTACAAACAAATAATTAGAGGTGAAATTTTGCATAACGTCTTTAGAATATATATACTATATATGCACATAGGTGAAATTCGTCCTTTGCTATAACAACTAGTAGCAGTCTGCCTCAGAGCAGACAAAATTAAACCATCCATCTTCAACCACTTATCCGGAGTCGGGTCACGGGGCAAGCAATAAAATGAACCCATAGTAAATTAAACCGTTGAAGTTTACTATTATATTTATTAATAGTAATACTGTGATTAATGAATATTACCTGTAGTACTCGGCTCATCCACTGGAAGCTGTCCTCCTCGCTGGCGTCTGGCCGCTGTTCGGCCACAATCACTATCCTCTCATCATAGAACACAGTCACCGAGAACACAGCGATCCTGAGCAACAGACAACAGCCGCAATTACACACAGTACAGTCTTCTTTTATTAAACGGATGATCACCGGAGAACAATATCATATCGATCCTATGGAAACGTTTCGTTTCATTTTGAATATTATACTGTTTGTGAAAATGGTCACGCATCAACATTGATTTCGTTTCCCAGTTCATGGAGATAAAACACTTTCACCACGGCATCCATTTTTTGGGCATGGGATTATAGACGTTATAAAACATTCAGAACCCGGCGCAACACTTCATGGGCTTGTACATTATACTATATACCGTCTATATATACACACACACACACCATAACTACATAATTGGGATGGTCAATTTAGGTGTATTCAGACTTCCGTAGACATTACACACACACACTAACATAGAACAATATTCAGGAACACACACACAGGCAACGATGGAGTGGTTCTCTCACCTCCCCCTGTAAACGGTTTTAACCGGCTCCACTGCCAGCGCCGTGGCTACCAGATCATCAGCGTTGTGCCGTCGCCCGCTCACCATCAGCAGCCCTTCATTCTTCCCCACTACAAACACCAGACTGCCCTGTGTGTGTGTGTGTGTGTGTGTGTGGGTGGGGGGGGGTATAGTCAGAAACAACACTACAATCATGTACAAAAGTGCTGTTTAAGTGATTAATCAGACAAATCGATATGATAAAAAAATATATATATTTTAGATTTGTTGATACATAAAAAAAAGGATAAAAAGAGTACGCTTGATTATTAACAATTATAATTTAATATAGAATTGACAGAATAATCGTTAAGAAAATAATAAGTCCTGTGTGTGTGTGATTGTGTGTGTGATCTGCATATACGCATAACTTACAGGTCCTACAAAGCCAAGCAAGCCAGTGCGGGTGAAGGGGATCTCTCCAATAGGTGCTCCAGCCTGGTTTACAGGGATCACCTATAGATTCACAGTGAGATAGGAACTCTAAATCAACTCACACAACTGTTAACGTTATCTAGATTCATACACACAGATTCCACTGTCACATAATAGGCGTCAGAAAGCTAGAGAAGTCTGAGTCAGCAGGTTTACTTTATGGGTAAAACAAGCGAAGATCAATCCTGTTTTGACGGTCTGCCAAGTTTTCTGAACTCATTCCAATAAATGTACCAATAACTCATTATATCCACTGCATTTTATACAGCCCCCTGTGGCTGGATAAAAAACACATTATTCACTACTTGCATCACATTTTATGAGGCTGTTAAAGCTTATGAGGTAAATTATGTGATGATTTGCTTAAATCAAACATTTTAACTTGAACAGAATATGCTTCATAAAGTGTTATCAATGCCTTCTGAAGCTTCCACACAAACTGATAAGACAAATACTACAAAATTCATAGTGCCATCTTGTGGACACTCATTCATTGAATTTAATTTTCCATTTATTTTTTGTGTTCCACATCCATGGGAACAGTAATATAGAAAAGATGACACGTGTAGCTACCCTTCCACTATCTGTTCTTGCAGAGCTCTTGTTTGCATGGCCATTCATTCAGGAACTACACACAGACACACCACATCAGAAAATCTGACCTCAAATGTGTTCTTGGTAACGCCTGGCAGGCCATAGTACATGGTGCCTCCCGCCCGCGAGTTGATGACAATCTCCCCTATCTCGTCTGTCTTACACAGCTGGGGCGGCCCGTCTGGTTTCACGATACACATCAGAGCTGCAACAGAAACACATACACAGGCCATAAGAGTGGTAAACACATATCATCAGCTGTATGAAGCAGTAACAGATTGGAATGTAACATTAAAGTGCAAAACACACTGCTGGGGAACGGCATGCACCAAAACAACCCCTACAATGGTGGCACAAGACGTGAATTCCTTTTTGGTATGCATTCAGGTACCCGTGGGCATGCTAATTATGCTGCTCCCATAGAAGATTCCCAACCTGCCGTCTAATCGGTTGTGACTAGACCAGCTGTATGTTATTGTTGAGGCACAATGAATGAGAGATTAATAGTTAAAATGGAGAAATACGCAGAGTTGTATGGCACACAATGCCGCCGTTATCAAAACATTCCGAAAGAAGAGAATGACTGGCGAGCCATAGCTCTGGAGATTGGCTCCTCACTTGAGGATCAAGTTGCCTGGAAAAAACACGAAAACAAAACAAATGCCACACACTGAGTGTATTCTCACTGGTGTTCTCCCTGCAACGCGCTAACTTTTGTTGCTAGGGACGCCACTTCACGAGCGTCAATGATGTGCTGCTGCACTGGCAGTGTGCTTTGCACTTAACAGCTAAACCCAGTGCTTCCGCACTGTGGGGAACAATTGAGGTGTGTGTGTGTGTGTGTGTGTGTGTGTGTGTGTGTGTGTGTCTCTCTCTCTCAGAGAGACAAAGCATAGCAGCTGACCTCCAGGCATGACGTGGCCTACATCCTGTACAGTGAGGGCAGAATTCTTGTCCTCTGTGTTGACCCTGATTACACCGTGGCTCAGACCCCCCATGGACAGGATGGCCCTGGCTGGAAGAGGTGCCCCACGTGCACCAGGCCTGAACAGGAGGCAAGAAACACAGGTGACAGGGTGAGGAAATAATCAGAACAAAACACTACATATTTCATATTTGTTTTGCACTAAACATCTGCACTGTCTCTTCTCCCTCCTAATACAGTATGTTTCCATGACGTTTGAAGCAGGTATGTTTTGCCCCACATTTTAGTACTTCTGTACACCCAGCTATTATTGGCATTGTTTCTTGATTTCCTCAAAGCATCACCTGCGTATGGCTACAGTCAGGGCCTCAGGAGAGGAAGCACATGGACAGATGACCTCAGGTTTTAGACCGTGGGACTGGAACACATTCAGGAAGGCATCGCATGATGACACAGACCCTAACAGTTCACAAAAGACATAAATGAAATAAAGGATCATTTTCAATACATAGTCATAGAATCATATGCAAATGTATACAATACTGTATAAAATACAGTAGTAGCGCATTGGCTAAAAAGGGATTAGGAACTCACATGGGTTGGCTCCATCAGCCACTATGAGCATGCGTATGGATGATAAGTTGGTGTCCTTCTGTTCTCTGTGGGCCATCATGGCCCAGTGCAGGTCACGGCACTTTACCAAGGCCACGCGTGCTACAGGAAGGAAGATTTCATTGAGTTTTATTTTCCTCGTCAATTCTGGAACATTGTTTTTGTTATGCTGTTTTCGTCCTAGTTGAGTTTCATTGTCATTAAGATTCTTGTTAAAAATTCAGTTGTGTTCTTGTGTCAGTTTTTTTTTTTTTTAAGTCTGTATAACCTCTTTCTCTCCTTCCTGTATGCTATCATGCTATTACGATTCTATCATTCCTGTAGTCTATCATTTTGATAACCGGTAGTAATAAAAAGAAATAACCAGTGAATCAAGTGCTGCTTTAGAAGTGGAAATAATAACCTTTGTGAAGGTGGACTCTCTGCACCCAGGACATTGGACAGGCTTTCATGACAGCGTATGGCACTGTGATGGTGTGAATTCTGTTCATCACACTCTGTAAATGACACACACATTTCATCAGTGAAGTGAAAGAGAAGTGGAAGTTGTCTGGATACGTGGATAATATGTGACATACGTTTCCTTTTGCGACAAATCAACTCACCGTTAAGACACCATGCCACATGCCCATGTCCTTCTTACAGTCCAGCACGTTAACCAGTGTTTCTCCTGAGATGACACACGTGTGCCGTGAGGGGCAAGGACACACACGGACACACACACACACACACACACACACACACACACACACACACACGTTACGGAGGATGTGTGCACTCTCATATCACACTGTAATTCTTTGTATGTACAACTCTTCTAATCCAAGTGGGGGAAAAACACTTGACTATTCCAGGTCGAATACATAGCCCGTCTGAATACTTTCCCGTTTAGATCATTCTCCTAGGCCTGCATGACTCTCCCTCTCTCTCGGGAGTCAATCTTCACAAAGACAAGCAGCTAAAGTGCCCATTGTTTATGCACTGCTAGTACGAGGGGTTGGCTTTGGGTGGTAGCAGGTAGACTGGATAGATAAATAAATGATTGGACATGGCCTTCAGTGAAAGGGTCTTGTGCCGATGAGCTCAGGAGATGAGAGCTCATGAATTATTCAGTCTAGACCTGCTTTTTAGACATCAGCCTCGATTCTTCTCCAGCTCAGCAAGCTCTGAGTCTTGCTGATGAACTCCATGTAACCTACAGCCAATGCAATGTACTGAACATGTGAACAGTAGATTCCTATAGACACTTTAAGGCTTTATGGATATATATGTTAAACATTCTAAAAATAATCTTAAGAATGTAATTTAAATTAGATTTGTATTATATATTTTTATGCTAATGTTTTTTGTTTTGTTTCAATTTCCCTCTCCAACATACTATTGGTCCGACACCCTACCCAAAACCCTAACCTAACCCTAACTGCAAGCACGGCCCAACGCATGTCGGACCAACACATTGTCGGAAGCGACAGGTGATTTCCACATGTCAGACCAGGACCTTTGGTTTGTCGGATCCGTGTGTGCATCCCCTTTGAAAACCTGTGCTCTACATACATCTATGACATGGCAATAATATGACATAATGTGCAGCCATTTAATGTGTCGTGTTCTCACCTTCACAGTAGTTACAAGCCTGGGTGAGGGCCTGACAGTGGGTCAACATGGAGATCTTAGACACAGCAACTCCCATGACTGTGCCCTCTTTACTGGCCTTGTACTGGAAGACAGATAAACACACATAGCCATGGATTAAAGCAAAAGAAAAAAAGGGGAAAAAATATAAAAGGAAACTGAAAAGTTTTGTTACACCAAGTCTGATTTGTGAAACCTCGTGAAAGGACACCTCCATGCTAGCATTCAGATTTCTAAATAATTTTCACAATAATAATAACAACAATATGCATGTGCAAAAATGTGCAAAATATACGAATGCCTGTATTTCACGTATCAACTTCAAGAACTGTCCGACCGACTCGAAACATGATTACCTAATTATCTGGTGACTGAAAACAATATAACAATATGTTATATTCCAGCTGGAAGGAGGGCTCACATTTTGAGACATCGAGACATTTGAGACATTGAGACTGCTCACCTCTATGTAGGCAGTGTCGGTGTTGGCGGTGGGGATGTGGGGCTGCCAGTCTTTGGAGGGTTTGGTCAGGTACTTTGTGTCAGTCACCACCCACTTCATCCTGGGCCAACCTGCAGAACATAAACCACAGCGTCAGCACCCCCATCACACTCTTTATACAGTCTGTAGACAGCAAACTGGCCCAGCTCTTTATTGCGACCTCAAACCCTTAGATCTCCATACTGTATATGGAGCTGACCTGTTCTGACATTCCATATGTTGACCCTCCCCACACGTCCTCTTCGATGTCTCCCTTTTGACTGATACGTGTCCATTCAACAGGCCTGAAAATTAAGGCCCGGCCCTACCTGGGCCCTCATCAATCCCTGTACACTCAAGACAATGTCCCCGCTGCCACCCTTAGATCTCCATATATGGAGCTGACCTGTTCTGACATTCCATTATGCTGATCTGACCTCATCAAACCCTGTACACTCAAGACACGGTCCATATATGGCCAGTACAGCATTTTTGATTTGATTTGATTTGATTATCTTTATTTTGAAACCTTCAGGTAAGACAGTCAAATAAGAAAAAAGAAAAAACAATATATATATAACCACAATGCATGTATATTTCTTTTTTGAATGAAATAAGAAAAAATATAATGACAACAATGTGATCATAGGTCTTGCACCTGAAGTTCAAAAAGGAGTAGGAAGAAGTAAAAAACTTATTTACTCCTACCCCCATCAGTAATTGCAATAAACATATAATCGATTCATTCCATATGTTGATCTGCCCCATCTCAAGTGATTACATCTCACTTCTCAACCCTACGGTGTTCACCAAAAGAGCTCCAACCAATAGGATCCATATTAGTGACCATTCGTCCTCCCTCCCCGTCCATATATCCTGGACATAAATAAATTGGACAATATGCATTGTTTACACATTGTGTCTTCCATCTAAAGCCTGACGAGCACCATTGAGAGCGAAAGAGCAGCAACCACCACGTGGTTGGGCTGACCTTTGAACTGCATGATCTCTCCGTTGGGTGTCTTGGGCAGTCCTTTGAGACACAGCTCGCTGGTCAGTGCCAGGCCCACTCCGCAGCTGCCCAGGAGGAAACCAATCTGCTGGCTGCCGGCGTCCTATGGAAAGGCACATGGGTTAAGTCAAGAGACGTGCCAAGAGAGACAGAGAGGCCTGTATGGAAGATTAAAATCCATATCTCTCTTTCTGGAGGTCAGTATGTCAGCGGTATTGTAAATCAATATTTTCTGCAAGGTTGTAATGGTCTCATTCCATCATGTTTTTAAGCTGCTTGACCACAACCATTTAGCCATTTTACATGACTCAATGGCTCAAGCATTGAGGAATGTAGGAAAATGGTGGCCATTTTAATGGCTGTAGTTTGAATATAGCTTCATTAGTCCAGGTGCTTGTAGCCATGCCAGTTTTAATTACCTGTCGTGACAGTGGTACCTCTATGGGCACAGGGATGACCTCAGCCAGTAGGCAGCCATAGAACGCCGTCCAGAACATACCCGGGTCAGTGTTGGGATACACTAGAGCCACCTAGTCCAGAGACAGATATTGTTATGGTAATATTTGTACATGCACATTCCACTCTACTGTGTTCTATTGTATTGATTGAGATCTCACCCTATCTCCTGGTCTGAGGACTGGGTCTGATTTGGTGCCCAGTTTGTTCAGCAGTGTGTAGGCTAGCTTCAGACTGCGGCTCCATAGTTTACCTGAGAGAGACAAAAACACCAGGCAGACAGTGACCATGAAATAAACAGTGAGTTCTCGGGACTGCACACTTCAATGCTAAATAGTTACCACAATTTAAGCACAACCACACAACAGTGTGGTAGAAATATACAAGGTTCCCTTATCACTTTCCGACTTTTAGCTTTTCAGTATCCAAACTCACCATTAAAGCACTGCTCACAATATAACAGCATATTGGTGACTATAATAATATAACAGTGACTAATTAATAAAACCGGAGTTAATTCTTTGGAGGTTCACCACAACAAGTGTCTAGTCGGAGCATTACCAGAAATACATGTTCGGGTACTGTAGCCAACAAACCGACACACACATGAACTGTGTTACCGATGCTTTTAATGAGCGGGCTGGAACTAGAGCAGTGGTTTTCGACCACCAGTGGTCCTTTAGTGGGCTTCAGGTGGCCCCCAGCTAAATTATGGAGATTTGGAAACCAAATGGACTTTATAGTCTGAACCGTAACTCTTGAGAGCGTAAAATGAAAACAAATGAACATTTTACGCTCTCAAGAGTTACATTATTGTTGAACATCTGCATTACTTACTTTACAAGAAGTCTACACAATTATTAGAGAATGTAGAAGAATTGTTATTTTGATCCACGTTTGCCTGCAGTCTCTCTGGTGTCCACAATTCCATGCTGTACAGCATCCATACAGCATGGAATTGTGGACAAAATCTTATTGAACAACAAAATATTTGAGTTTTGGGTCTGAGGCTAAATCTCATCAAAATGGTGGTCCGCGGCTCAACATCGCCAATATGAAAACACTTTTCTCTTCATAATAAGGCCTTAAGTACAGCATTATAAGGTGAGATGCTAAGTAAGTACTCACCATATGTGAGTGTGTAGAGAGGCTTGCCAGTGATATCCAGGACAGTGAGGGCGGGGCTCTTGGCCTGTGTGGCTCCCCAGCGGGCCAGGGCCGCCTGCAGAGCTGGGGGCCAGTTACTGACCACGCCCAGAGGCTCCCCCTTCACTGGGATGATCTGTCTGCCCTCTGGCTTAGGTGTGTTGGGGTCCGGCTGGGGCACTGGGGAAATGGACATGATGGGTTTGTTAAGCTCTGAAGAAAAATGTTGTTCTCTTTTTGTCTTTCTCCTAATACTGTAGTGACAGTCCCTTGTCAGTGCTGACCCACACGTGATGCCGCCAGTGAGGAGTTTCCCTGGGAGAACGCAATGCATGCGGAGGAACACACAATTGTTCTTGGTTCCGCAGCCTGCCGAACAGGCACCGGGACCAACCTGTAGGAGTAGCAGTGACAGAGATCCCCCTCTCACACCGGGTTCCCTTCTGCTAACACAGCCAATTGTGCTCGTTGGAACGCCCGGCCATGCACTAGTCTAGTCTCTGTGGTGGTGGTGGGCTCTGTGCCACCCGGACGCCGGATCAATGCTTTTTGAAGGTGACTCCACATTTATTTCATTTCAGTTTCACATAAGACAATAATAATAATAATAAGACAATAATACGGGTCTCACCTTCTACTATCTCCTCCGAGTCATCAAGGAAGAACTCACTGAGCGGCGGCCTCTTTGGTCGCTTGAGTGTGTTCAATAGCTGTTGGATCTTAGTGGACACCCTGCTGTTCACTGGCACACCTAGACCAAAAGGAGCACCAGCAATAACGTCACAAAAGAAAACACACACAAACGCAGACACACAAGTGCTCACACTTCCTACAGTCTATTGTACACAAAACGTCACTTTCATACCAGACTCTCACACACAGACCAAAACCCAGAGCACTAGCAAAAAGTCAGGGGAACAGAATCAGGATCAGAACGAGGATCAGAACCGGGTTCTGGAGCAGAGTCTACAGAAGGAAGGAAGGAGTCAGAAGAAGGATAGTTTCTACTTTAGCAAAGGAGACACAGAAGAGCGACTGAACTACATGTCGGACACGGGCGGTGCTCTAACATCTAGAGGTACAACATAAGACGAGCACAAAGGCGAACAGACCAGATAATACTGAGAGAAAGACAGACACCAAGGCTGGAAAGCAAGCTGATTGACGGGAGGGGGGGGGGGGACTATTCAGCATCCCTTCCCTCACCGGTTGAATTCAATTTACCTTTTCTTTTTCCTTTTTTTAAAATGAAAGGCAAGACAGGGGGTGGATATACGGACCCAAAACACAAAAGAACAAAACACAGTGGTTGTTAGCGGCTTTCACCACACAGTGCCTGGAATGAGGATGATGGTGATGATTATGATCATTTCAATATGATTTCCATCTGGTCTCTCAAAGTAGACTCACAGCACATTTTGTTACTTGACCAAGCAAATATATTTCCAAAATATATATAATATAAATATATATGAAATATATATATATATATATAATATATTTATATTATATATAAATAAATATATAATATATGTATAAAGATGTAATGTACACACTTACATGGGAAACAAAACATATTTTGAGCAGCCAATATATCTATACATATTCAAGCTATAATTCATATTTCCAAGTTACAAAATATACAATATGTTGAAATGCATACTAGTGAAATAAAACAAATATATAACATCACCACCATCAATGCAACTCAACACTGTGCCATGCATGTACTGTATACAGTACACAACAATCATCTATTCAAAACAGTACCAAATAGCAGCTACCTGCTGCTATGAAGTCAGACGACAGGTCATTTATTTATATGACACAATGGAAAGCTTGATTTATACTTGATTGGGTGCCATTTCACGAAACAAAAATTGCTGTAGATCGGCAATTTTTGGTGTGCGACTTGGCGCACAACCAAATATAAAATCAGTGTGTGTGTGTGTGTGTGTGTGTGTGTACCATCAGCAGTAGTGTCCAGCATGCTGCAGCGGCTCTGTCCCCTGCTCATGCCCCTGACAGCCGGGGTCAGTTCTGCTTTGGAGCCCCTCCTCTCCTGGGGGGTGGAAGACGTTACGTCTGGAGGGACGCTGTTGTTCTCTGGAGGGAGGAGAAGCTTCGTCAGAACAATGACTCAATTCAATTCAAAAGGGCATGAGAATTGGCTTGAGAAAACATTTGTTTACATTGCCAAAGCAAATGCAAAAGAAAACAACCGAAAATCCAAATTAGGAAATGTATGTACAACTAAAAGGGAATAAAGAGATCTGTAAACAGTGCTGTGTCGCATTGCAACACAGAAAAACGAGGCTATGAAACAATAACTGTGCAATTGCCAAGTAGTTATATATACAAGCAAGTATAACGCTTTTGAAACAAAGCAATATCACTTGGTACAAAATCTTTCAGAAATAAAAAATAGTACTGTGGAGGACTGAGATCGTTTCCTGGTGGGTGTGGACTGTGGAGTTTTGATTGATTGATTGATTGAATACTTTATTAGTCAGAAATGTAAACAGGCCGTCGTACAGTAAGACATTAAGGCTAAATGGATGACACAAAAACGTCCTGGGGTCCTATGTGTATAAGGGTATATTGTGTTGCCACTACATGCAAGTGTCAAGTCCTGACTAACAAGCCATAGAAAACAAATATTAGTGTTGACTGCTTTGCTTCTAAGAAAAATCTCCCAAACTCTTTCTTGCCGTCCATTACTTTGCATTGACAGAGGAAGTTGCCCATTGCCCACTTCTCAGTTCTCTAAAAAAGTGATTCCCAAAAATAGGGACCCGTTTCTACGGGTAAGTACATTTCCAGATTCTTCCAGACACAAAAACCTACCGATTCCTTCAGCGCGCTACAGAGGAGATTACCTACCTATGCGTGTGTGGGCCAGTACGTCGGCCAGCACGGTCAAGGCGGGCTGGGTCTTGGGCTCTCCGTGGGAGAGGGTGGAGGAGGCGGACGAGGAGGTGGAGGAGCTCTGGACAGAGCGGTTGATCCAGTAGTCGGGGCTCTGCAGGCTCTGAGCCAGGGCTGCGCTCAGAGCCGCCTGTCTGCGCAGAGAGCCCTCGTCCTCTGAGGCGGACGACGTGTCTGGTGGAGCACAAAACGGTGTTTGAAGGAGAATTCCATTGTGAGCTTGTAGAACAGCTATTTTTGTGACACTATTATAGGACGTGTTATTAGGAAGTATAAAATAGGGCTTTAGCATGCTGGGCGCAATATGCACTGTAGAGGTCATGGCTGGAATTTGGCGGAAGTACAGGATTTTGGCGGAAAGGAAATGACGCTGACACTTTAAAATCTGTTTACATACATGTATGTGAAACAAGTGTTGAGATTGGTCGAAAAATATTGCATCCGGGGGAAATCAATCTGACAGATGTTCCGGCCCGACATTTCCGGCTATGCACTCTATGCCTTATATTGTGACCAGGCTTTTCTCTTCGCAGATGAGTAAGCCTGGGACCGAGGACACGGCTTTAGTGGTTAATCACACTGTTTGTTTGAATCAATTATAAAAAATATATATAATATATTCTACTTTTTTCATGTTAATGAATTGTATTCTGGACTTGACAAGGCTCCCCTAAAATACACATACCGTACGTAGTCTCTTTGTGAATGTATTAAAAAGCCATTGTAAACCATGCTTCTCAATTATTCGCTTATTCGAAAAGTGAATGCTAAGAACATAATTGATAGTCGCAGCCCAGATTCCGACTTATTTAGAACAAGACGTGTGTAAAGGAAAACAGTAAGGGTAGAGAGGGGAATGTAACATGCAAGACAAGTCAAAACTGAACCGATTAAATGATCAATACATTAACAACTTAGGCAGCGGTGACCCAGCAATGTTGTTTATGAATGATTTATCATGTTTGACAGGACAGTGAATTCTTTTTTACAAAAAGGTCAGACAGGAAGATAGCAGGTAACAAAACAGGCCCCGAGGCAGGAATCAGGAAGTTGCACGTAATGTGAGCGCTTTGGGTGGTTGAGTCATCAGCAGTCTAGACAAGTGCTGTTATTGTTACGTTGTTCCATCTACAAACTAAAATACAGACCGTTCTCGAGTGAAACTGTACCTGGAGGTGTGCAGTTGTTCTCGGGAGATTGGACGAAGGCAGAGCGCCTCTTAGTGGGCATTGGCAGTGCCATCTTCTCTTCTTTGTGGTTGGCCAACGCTGCCTGCACTGCCTCTGTGTGGATGTCTAGACAAGAGCATGTGAAGGTGTCAGGTATGAGGGATGAAGGTAAAAGTAGCCTAAGTGTATACATATTTAATCTGTCAAAATAGCCAAGATCTACAAGATCACAACACGGCATAATGCAATGCACAGTGAGCTTTTAGATCGGACTGTGATGAACAACACATATATAGGGTCGTTAATGACTCATACAATACTGTATGCAAACCACGGTTGGTGGTGCAGACGACCAGACTCTACATCTCCAATTTGTATCTGCTGAATCTTCCTTTTATCCTTGAAGCTTAGATGTATTTGAGTTCTCAACGGGTCTCTTAACTGAATGTGTCCTGTAATTCTTACTGCGGTGCTGCTATGACAACTGAAAGTGGGATAATTAAAGGTCTACAGCAGTGGTTTTTCAAGCTTTTTCCTTTCAAGGCCCATTATTTATTCGTCATTTGAGCCACGGACAACCATTCGATGACATTTAGCCCCTCAGACCCAAAACTAAAGAATATTTAGTTGTCTCAATCAAAATAGCAATACTTCTACATTCTCTAATTGTGTAAACTTCTTGTAAATGAAGTAATGCACATGTTTAACAATAATTTGACTCTTGAGAGAGTAAAATGAAACCAAATGAACCCATTTGGAGTAAAAGATAAGGGTCCATTTGGTTACCAACTCTCTCATTTACCTGAGGACCACCTGGAACCGCTTCAAGGACCACTGGTGGTCCCCGGACCACTGGTTGAAAACCACTGGTCTACAGGTATATTGTGTAACTGTGTATGTGTGTATGTGTGCATGTCTGTATGTGTGTATGTGTGTGTGGTCGGACGCACACACGCACACAAATGCCTGCATGTTATGTCCTGTACCTGATCTGTAGCGGTCATCCCTGGCCCCTCCACTACGATGTGAACGGTGATGTCTGGAGGCTGATGACGTGGAGGGGCCCGGGGCCTCAGGACTGGGGCTGGGGTCTGCACTGTGATTGGGGGACAACTGTACATCTGGCAGGGACAGATCCACGTCTGGGGGGACGAAAGAGAGGACACGTGTCGTCGGGTGTACAAAGTCAGTGAATCCGTAGCAACACATAATACAACACAGGGGACAAATAACACCACAGGCTAAATTAAAGGGCGTGTTCTCCATGATTGATGCACTAACAATCTTTAGCAAGTGGCTATATTTGAAAGAGTATAAATATTTTTCACAGTTTACTGCCAGTAACTATTTCAGTAAAGTAGTTCCAGTAGGGCGGAGGCAGAGGGGCAGAGGGAGATGAAGGCTCAGTTGGATAGGAGACAGAGATAGCAGGTGTTCTTTCACCTTCAAAGCAGCATAAATGCCAGCTTTGTCGATAAAGGAAGGGCACGAAATAGCAAACCATACGGCAACAGTAATAATACCAAATCACAGTCTTCGAAAAATGGGTTTTTCCCATTGGTGTAACATTCTGAACGTGCCATTGTAATTTCTCTAATCATCTAAAATGTCATGTGTCAAACGGTTGCTCGAGCCAAGGTAGGCCAAATTTGATTATTCTACTCGAGTAAACATGCAAAGGCCTGCAATGACACATGAAGGGATTCATTTCACGCCCATACTAATCTGGTACAGTGCGTCTGTATGGAAACACCACACCACTGTGTGAAGCTGCTGTCTGAGGTCAGCTGACTATGGAGGAGAGAGGTGACTGTAGGACTTAGTGGGGAAGTGCCACGGTTTCACTCCACACTATTGTGACTCTGCTGTGTGCCGTCGAGATATTCAGTAGAATGAGTGCACGGTCACACCGGCAATTCAGAGGACGAGTGGTCTGGTGAGAATACACAGGTAGAGGGGAGAAGATGGAGTTGGATGGGGGGGATAAAAGGACGAAAGGACAGCTGGAGGGTAAAACATAGTTAAGGGGAGATGAGTTATAATTAGATAAGAATAGGTGAGAGGGATTTCTACTACTAGGTGTGTTGTTGGTAAACTCTAGATTCAGCAGAATTGGTCAATGTAGAAACGTGGAATTTGACATACATGTACAGTGTAAACTTTATTTGCGTGAGTGCGTGTGCTGCTAAAGTGCTTCATTTATTGGAGAACCAAGTTTGACAAGCCTGCTGCATTCCGTGATTTGTTTTGTCACTCCGCTAGTCACACAAAACAAATCACAGAACTCAGCGAATCAGGCTGGGAACCAGGCTAAAGTTTGACCAGCTAGCGTGTATTTCTTACATCTGCCACTAGAGTGCAGCAGATAGTCACAATCACAGATAGTGGCAAAGGAACAAACCTGGTTGGTTGTTGGTTGGTTTGGCACTTTAACTCAATAGAAACCATGGTCAGTTGTGTATAGATAAGTAAATAGATAACTAAAACAAGTCAAATCACACAAATAATATGGTGTCACTGTCATTTTGTGATTATTTTCCAGAACATGCTTATATGGAAGACATCTGATACAAACACATTTGTTTCATGCCACCAAATAAGAGGGAACAAACAAGCAGACAGACAGAGCTAGAAAGAGAGAAGTAAGAAGGGGAAGAGGGGGTTGCAGAAGTCAAGTGAGGAGAAGGGAGTGAAGAGCGGAGGCGTTGGTCTTACTTGGCGTCTGGGGGACGTATGGGGCCAGCAGCTTAGACCTCTTCTTCTCATAGCCCTTCTGTGTGATGTCACCTAGGAGATAAGACAGCAACACCAAGGCGTTAAGTTAGTCACAACAGTACCACACAAACACACCACAGCATTACTGTACTCTCTCTCACACAAATAACATCAGATAAAGCACGCGCGCACACACACACACACACACACACGAACAGTGTGCTAAAACACACTCCAAAAAAAGCCAGCTGAAACTACATACATGAAAAGCCACGTGCACATGCACACGCATGTTTACAGTGTTGAGTCATAGTAATCGTCAAAGCTACCCACTTTACAACCACCACACGGCAGATAACGCCATTGTTTTGCCTTGCATTAGCCGTGGAGAGCAAACAAGAGGAGTGCAGCGTGGACCTCGGGGCTATGAAACCCAAATACCGATTAGCAGAACTGGCCGATACGCAGCCAGAGAACAATGGAAGATAGAAGGGCTTTTGCGAACAGTTAGGATAGTAAACAAAGCACAGAGGAAGCCATGTGAGCCAGTTTCACATGGAACTCAAAGTTTCTTCCTCTACAACCCCAACCCCCCCCACCCCCCTTAATCATTCTTCCATAAGGGGAGGGAGGGGGGAGGAAGGGGTGGCCTTGGACTGGCTGAGCTCTCACCAAAACCAAAGTTTTGAGTGTTTGTGTGTGACAAGAATGGGATGGAGCAAAGTCCACTTGACAAGGCTCCCCTAAAATACACATACTCTTTGTGAAACAAACATAGGCCTACAGCCCTGTCCACAAAAATCTAAAGCTCCCCTTGCATATAAACACACACACACACACACACACACACACACACACACACACCATGTCCAAAGCACTGCATGCTTTGTCAAGTGCAGCATGCGCGAGCGAGGCATGTTCAGCTTCAATCTCCTGGCACCTCCTCGACACCGACTGGTGACAACAAGTAGACCCTCACCCAACCCATTGACATGAAGGGCATAGAGGGGGGAAACGAGAGGAACAGAGGAGACAGTGAATTTAAAAGGCTGAAAGTAAGGGAGTGAGGGAGCAACAGGGAGCGAGGAAGATAAATGCACGAGGAGGTGGGGAAGTGAGAGGGAACACAAGCCAGCATGTTTTAAACAACAATGGAAAGAGAACCAGGAGAGGGAGAGAGAGCCAAAGTTCAACAGCGGTCGGTGGGAGGAAGAGGAGGGGGGGGAGAGGAGGGCTGGATAAGCTGGGAATGGGCGGCGAGCGAGGTCCCGTGTTACGACTCCTATCTTTAAGCTCTCTCTCTCCCTTTCCATTGTTCCCTGATGTAGGCTTACATATGTTTGAGAAATGGCAGGCTGAAATACCTAACTGACATACAGTGGAGCAACACTGTGTGTGTGTGTGTGTGTGTGTGTGTGTGTGTGTGTGTGTGTGTGTGTGCGTGTGTGTGTGTGTGTGTGTGTTAGGATATGATTTTTGCACACTACGATGGTGATCTCGGCTCCTTTCAAATAGAGAAAAAAGGGGGGAGGGGGGGGGGGGCTGGGCGGCAATACAATAACAAACTGAATCTGTTAGACAGGAATAGAAAGGAGAGAGAGAGAGAGAGAGAGAGAGAGAGAGAGAGAAGCAGTCAGGGAGAGAGAGTGCAAGTGGGAGCGCGAGACCCAGAGAAAGGATGATTGAGGACAGAGGGACAGATATACTGACAGATTTATGGAAAGAGAACGAAAATGAGAGAGAGAGAGAGGGATAGACAAAGACAAAGCAGACGAGTGAGAGTGAGTGAGAACTGAGTGCTTTGTCATTCTTGGTGTAGACACAATACATGGGCACACACACACACACACACACACACACACACACACACACACACACACACACACTAATGTAACATCATTGTTATTGGGGGAATAATTCTGTTCAAAACAGTGCTGGTCTCTGGAGCGTGTGGTGTTGCTGGGAGCAGAGGGACGGACGCATGGATAGATGGACGGATGGATGGGATAGATGGAGGCAAGGAAAGAGAGATGGAGGGGGTGGGGGTGCTCATTAACACAGACAGAGGAGAGTCTGTACTGGCCTGGCCTGGGACACAACAACAGGCTGGGCCTGGCTGGCACTGTGGTTGGCACTGGGCAGCCCTGGGTCAGAATGCACACCACAAGTGTGAATGAAAGAGAGCGACTGTGACAGCTGCTTCAAAACACACAGAAAGCTGGATGTTTTGAGAGTTCCAATATACAGTATGCCGTTTAGAGTATGCGAGTGAGAGCAAACAGTGCAGGCACAGTGTGTGTGTATCTATGCGCATTAATCTCCCTCACTGTGTGTGTGTGTGTATGCGCATTAATCTCTCTCACTGTGTGTGTGTGTGTGTGTGTGTGTGTGTGTGTGTGTGTGTGTGTAATGAGAGGTCAGGGGACAGGATATGAGTGCTACCCCACCCTGTATGTGCGCTGCCAAAAAAACAGCTCCCAGTGTCTGTCTGGAGAAGGAGGAATGTGCTGATCGGACATGAGCCTCCTAACGGAGAGGGCCAACTGGCCCATTGGTTCCCCTGGGGTGCAGGAAGTGCGTGTGTGTGCACGTGCGTGCATGTGTGTACACAGCTGGTGCAGGTTAAGATGAGAGTGCTGACTGTATGTAGTTGTGAAGTATGTATTATGACAGTGAGATGTATGTCAGTGTGTCAAACAGAGGTGTGTGAGTGAGTGAGTGAGTGAGTGAGTGAGTGAGTGTGTGTGTGTGTGTAGGGCTCATTGACCTTATCATGCATTAATTTCCATACCATCTCAGTGATGTAAATAGGTTTTCAATGTAATGGGTCCCAGGACCCAGGGGTGGTCTTTCAGATGGGTCTCAGGGAGATGTCCTATACGTTCAACAACATTAGAGTACAGTACTGAGTACAGTATTGCATCCCAGGACCCCCGGAGGGTGACATTTATTTATTTTTTCGTTATAATTTGTATCCCACGATTTTGTAACCCATTTTACACCCCTGTGTCATCCCGGGCTCTACACACCCTCCGCCAACCTGGGGAGAGCAACGGACTTGAACTCATGCTTCCTTCATGCATGAGTGTCCAAGTCGCTCCTTTACACCTGACAGGGGGGGAGTTTCCCTGGTTGGACGTATAGCGTGTGGAAGGAACACGTTATTCCAACCAGTTCCTTTCCCCTCCATCAGGCGCCCCGGCTGGCCAGGGGGAGGTAGTTTAGACTTTAGAGACCAGGATTACTGCATGTTTTTGTGAGGGTACCTACCCTAGGGAACACGGGGAGAACATGCAAACTCCACTCAGAAAGGCCCTTTCGCCAACCCCGCCTCGGGTATGGGCACTGATGGAGAGGACACGCCGCCAGTGCCCACAGCGTCCCGAGCGGAAATGGAACCCAGGCACTTCTAGCTGTGAGCGACAGCACTACCAACTGTGCCACCATGCCCCCGGAGGGTGACATGATTGCATCCTTTCTCAATTTAGTGAGTCTAAGGATGCAGGATACAGGCTATTTGCATCACTGCCATCTTGGCTACGATGTTTTCCTTCCAGTTTACACATTTTGGACCAAGGCTAGCAAAAGCTTTCTTGGCTGAAGCATAAACGCCTTAAATTAAGCACATAACATGGAAGCACATAACACTCTCTCACACACAGTGCGAGTGTGTGTGTGTGTGACTGTGTCATGAAGGCTACAAAGACAAATCTGTAAGTCAGTGCTAAGCTTCAATCGGTAATGAATCTGAATACCACAACCAAAACCAGAAATATTTAGGGACAAAACTATATTTCTGATCATCTGCTCCGTTATGAACTCCCTCTCGGGTCATCTGGGTCAGATTTATGTCATTCCAACATTCCAAAGGCGGCTTGTGTAATTAGAAAGCCTACTTTCCTTAGTGTTCGCACTCTGAGGGCCCCAATACACGTATAAAATGCACTTTTTGGCCAGAAAGGGATTTTTTTTCCACCGAAAAAAATAAAATAAATAGTTACTCCACTACGCCCTCTACCGATATTGCCAAGAAGAAATTTCATAGACAAGATTTTTCCGTTCAGGGGGAAAAATACATATATAGTGGGGGGCTCAGAGTGCATTCACTAAGGAAAGTAGGCTTTCAAATAACACTCAAAAAAGCCTTTGTATTGGTGAGTAGCAAAAACACTCTTTATATTTACGCTACAGAAGAGAGGCAGATCTGCATTTATGTGATCGCGCCGGAAATCGACAGTAACAGTTAAGTCAATGTTTTGCCTTTCAACAAATGCAAATACATTGTGTGTGTTTGCTGAAAGAGTTAAAGATGGTGCAAGAGTGAGTGTGTTTGTGTGCATGAATCTAGTTTGCGTCCAAGCATAGGCATGGTCTGGGCTGGGCATGGTAACACCCCGCCTGCCTCTGATTGGCCTACCGACACGGCCCGTCTTGACTGTCGTCCGAGATGCGAGGTTACTCCGTGGTGATGACAGCTTGGCATGCACGACAGAATGCGAGAATGCAGCCTTGTAACTAACGTGTACGTTGTATTTTTGTAGAAGTCAAATCATAGTACAACGTACATGTGTGTTCAATCAATTATTCCATCAAAGCAAACGGCATAAATAATATTAGTTTGCCTCTTCTACAAAAATAAAACGTACAAGTTACAGACAGTTCTCTTGTATCATACCGTATTATTTCCCACCACGGAGTAACCTCGCATCAGACTATCCAACATAGCTATATCCACCTCGGAGGACAGTCAAGACGGGGAGAGTCGGTAGGCCAATCAGAGGCAGGCGGGCGTTATCACATTGCCTATGGCTCGGACGCAAACTAGATTTACGCTGTGTGTGTATGTGCACGCACGAGAGAGTGTGCGCAAGAGTCAAGACACACAATCAGTTGCAAAGGTTATCTCACTCCCATTAAGAAATGCTCATAATAATCCCTGCTCCTGTCATCCAGCCTATTAAAGCTAATCATTATCAAACAAGTGATGTAAACATCCCCACCAGTATGAACGCCTCAGAGCTCATTAGAAAGTGAACGGCAGTGCCCGCTTGCCTCCCCCATGACTCTTCTCTTAAAACTGCTTACTGTTGACCCCTGTAACCCCTGACCCCAGAGGACTGATCCCTCCTCACAGCTGATGGCCTAGGGTCAGATTGGGGACACAAACTTCCACAAAATCTCTAAACACAACAGGCACGCACAGACACATGATCTTGACTTGCACCCCAAATGATTACACACACACACGCACGCACACACACACGCATGCAGTGTCAGATGAAACCCCACATAGAATGAAATGTGTCTCTGCCGCGGAAGTCAGACAACCAGGCCAGACATTATTGACCCCCTCTCTATTAATCCACACTTACAGTCTCCCAACTGATCTATGCCATACTGGAAATAGAGCAGCTTCTAACTCAGTTTAGTGTCCTAAAAAAGGACAGTGGGCCATTCAATCCACTTCATATGTATTATTTAGAATCTAGTCCAGAAAGCTAAAAGAAAGATACAGTAGGAAGAAGGCATAGAAGTAAAGACAAGACTGAGGCACTGTTGAGCAACTCAACTGCAGATAGCATCACATCAGTGTGTACAGGGCTGCAACTAACAATTATCATAATCAATTATTTGTCGATACATTTGTTGATTATTCCAAGACCCAAGTTCATCACACAAAACGCAAAGTTTGTGTGTTGAGGTTTTGAAGTGCTTATTAGGGGTCATCAGGCCTTTGCAGCACAGGGCAGACTACTTTTCCCCCTTTCAATTTGCATAGCGTTTGTACACTTGTCTTTGCATAAACAGTCCATTATTGATCCAGATTATGGCCACTAGGCTGCCCACCCTACTGTGCGCGCACACACACACACACACACACACACACACACACACACACACACACACACACACACACACACACACACACACACACACACACACACACACACACACACACAACGTGCACCTCCAAATGCACCTACGCAGAACCATTTGGAGATCACCGACCTATTTTTGCAAGCACAACCAATCATGCTGGCCGGACAAACTATGAGACCACACACCACTGCTATATCGTATGTATGTACTCTGATGCATGCATTGTGCATTCATGGATTAAGCATTACAAACAAATCTATGCCACTACGAATTTGACCGTCAGTTTGTGGGACACGCGATGACAAAAGCATGTTGTTGGCTCGAGCTGCAGATAAATCAGGTAACAATGATACATTTTCATGCTGTTGCATTCACGATGTGAGAGTGATATCCTGTGCGCCAATCATTATGGTCTGCGTAATGCATCCGTGACATTTTTAAGACCATGAAGCATTGATTTAAGACCATAATTATTTTTAGGGCCATATTGCAGAATGAAATTTATATTCTTTATATACTTCCGATCCCACTGTGTGTGTGTGTGTGTGTGTGTGTGTGTGTGTGTGTGTGTGTGTGTGTAAATTATGTGTTTTGTGTGTGTGCAGCTGCCAGCCGCCACATTTTTTGTAGTCGATATGATTGTATCCGTTGTTGTAAATGACTTACCAATCATCATTTGATTGTGTATGTGTAAGAATGTGAAAGACAGCCACATATCGTTTTCAGATCAGTCTACTGTAACAACTTGAACCCTAGCATTCCTAAAGGGGGTGAACCTTATGCAAATAGGCAATGTCCAAGCTCACAATATGTTGTGATGAGTTGTTGTGAGCTTGTAGATTCTATTTTCCCGCAAAGAGTTTAGTGCTGAGGGCGAAAAAGGGCCCTGGTGGACCCCGGTCAACTAAGTATATGGTGTTCAAGTGCCATTTAGGCCTGACCTAAAAATTTAAAAACATTCTTCTAAATCCTCCTAAATAAATATTTTCACGATTTTTCTAAAATAGCAGACCTACAAGATCTTGAAGATCTGCTATTTTTCAATAGCTAAAGTATAACGTAATGCTTAAAACACCAAAAGGGGATCCCGCCTCAAAAAACCACGGCACTGTCACTCTGTACAGCCTGTACTGTATGTTCATGTGTGTGTGTGCACTACAGCTGCGTGCACCATGCACAAGCCATTACCGTTTACAGTACAAGTTATGTAGTATTATGCCAAATATGACTTACCATTACAGTCATTGAACATTGTACAGATTCAGAATCATTTAACCCATTGGGCTTAAATGAGGGAAAGAGAACTAACAGGATCATTTTTATTGCAAGTGATGAGGGAATAACCGTGATTAAGTGTGATTTAAGTGATTAATTAAAAAAGGTTTGGAATAAGTTGGTTTTGATAATAAAATAAAAATATCATTCTGAATTCATAACTATTTCTGCTTTTCAGAAATAAAACTACGGTACATTGCTGCCAATGTACTGTATACATGATCAAGACAATATACATTACACTCAAAGGTGATGGCTAGCAGTGGTTAAACTGTGCACATAAATGGCAACAAGAGCCTTGGCTGAACTGAGGCAAAATATACTAATCAATGCTGCTACAATGTCTGAAAATAGTTATACTGTTATTTAGCTGACTGACAAAGAGGTAGAAGCGTACACCAGTAGTGGGGAGGTGCTGACGACCGCAGGAGATAAAACTTGAAAAAAGGAAAAGAGGGTATGAATCATACCCTGAAGAAGGCATCTTGTTTGCCGAAACGTCGGTTCATTAAAAGTTTCTTGCATCGTGACTACGAGCTGTGCGACCTCTTTTCAAGACGCAACAAGAAAAGACCTTGGACAAAAAACAAAACATTGTGGCAAAAAGGACTGTATTAGCCTGATATATACCGTTGCGTGGGGGTCATACTAAAAAGTACCCAAAACGAACAAAACCAGATACCCAAAAGTACCTAAAACAACTCATAATTAGTTACCCCAAACTACCTAAAACAAAGCGTGCCAGTAAGTTACCTGAAACAACCCAAAACTACCCAAACATGGCAGTATAATTACCTAAATGGATTTCTGGTGTTGCACAGTTTGCACCTTGAAAATAACAGATCTTCAAGCTTCCAGCTCTAGGGCTAACAATGAAGGGGATCAGTGTGAATACTTCCTATTCTAAATGATGCGTGACACACAGCTAGTTGTAGGGGCCTGAGTGACTGAATAGTATTCAGTCATCATTATCATGATCTGGTTGACATGGGGTTGGAAGGAGAGGGTGGGGTCAAGGATGACACAGAGGTTGTGGATGCTGGTGGAGGGGTGACAGTGAAGCCGGGGTGAGTGAGTCGGGGACAATGATGAGGATTTCAAATATATTGCAGTTGAGTTTTCGAAGGTTTGTTTGCATCCATGTTTTGATGTCAGTCAGGCAGGAGGTGAGGGTGGAGTGGGGGTGATGGTGGTGATGGTATCTGACCAAGGGAGAGCATGTACAGAATGAAGAGGAGGGGACCAAGTACTGAACCTTGGGGGACGCCGTGGGTGACAGGTGAGAGGTGACGTGAGTGATTGGCAGTTGTTGATGGAAATAAAATGCTGTCAGTCAGTGAGATATGTATTGGTCTTGGGGATGTGGTGGTGATGACAGACACTAGTCAGCTGATATAGTCATTTGGTTTGCATTGTCCTGTCTGACGTGTGTCTGTGTGTTTGAATGGCAGCACATACATCGCATGTGTTGGCATATTTACACACCAGTGAGACCACAGCCCCACCACCATGTCACATAGGCACACAGACAAATGCACAGTCAAACACACACACACACACACACACACACACACACACACACACACACACACACACAGACGCATGCACAGTCACAAGCACAGTCACACACACACAAGCATGCGCATGCCTGTCGTCCCACACACTGTCATCCAACATGTGCCACCCTTCTGTGTTCAGCCTCCATGCTGAGGGGGCTGAGTAATTACAGTTAACAGTTCAGCCTGGCTACATCCAACTCTGGGAGGAAGTGATATCATCATTGTTATCTCCCACGGTTTCCTTTTTCCTCACACTATCAGTTCCTCTCTCTGTCGTGTCTACAGTAGGTCATATGATGTGCCACTATCACACTTTGAACAGAATGAGGCTCACCAGGATAAAAGCTCAAATCCAAACGCGTACTGTAAACCACACACACACACACACACACACACACACACACACACACACACACAGTCACACACACACACACTTGTGCACGTCGCAGGCACACATTCACTTCATCAAGTTAAACTGCCTAAGCAGCCAACAGAAATCTCCTGGAACGCACACTCACACTTACTTAATCAAATTAAACTGCCGAAGCAGCCAACAGAAATCTCCAGGTGAAGCAAATAGCACTCATTCAGTCGTCAGTAAAGCACACCCATCACGGCAGGACTGATCCAGTGCTCCCATTTCATCAGTTCAACACATTTCAGATAATCTGAAATGTGTTGTTGATGTATGTCAGTATAAGGATCTTAGTCTGACAACAGAAGCACGTATTTGGTCAAAGCAAGGACAAGAGGTCAGCACTGAAGCTCAAAAAGACCATGGTAGATCGCAGGTGCATTTGAAAATTGACCGCAAGGTCATTGTCAGGTTCCTCACCAGCAATGCTGGGTCTGATTTTAGGCTACATACAAAGCTGTCTTTGAGTGGTTTAATATCACCTTTCTTCACAGATATCATGCGTATGCGACTGATATTCAATATCCACTTGACTTCAGTAAAAAAATAAAAGTGCCGTTCAACAATAGAGAGTGTTATTCTCCCCAAGGGTCCGAGGCGAGCAGACGATGGCAGTGATGAGACGGAGACAGGAGCTACAGTAAGTATAGAGTCAGTACACCCACAAACACAAATACACACACTCTAAACAACACCCATAATAAAGGACACATTTAATACACACATAAACACAGGGGTTGAGCTGAGAGGAACCGGCGTCACCCACCGCATTGTATTTATAGAGCCTGCGTGGCGAAATGCACAAACACACACAAGAAGACTGTACAGAGCAAACCGACAAAACAGCACATGGCAGGAAATGCAAATGAATGGGTCTGACTCCGACACCAAGAAAAGACCATATGGCACCTGGCTATTAGTACTGCCAGAATTGGCCAAAAATGATATTCGAATATTCCTTTTACATGTACATATGAATATTGCAGCCTAATATGCTGTAAAACTTTCTCTTACTTTATCTATATGTTCCGGTCCTGTATGGGCCGTGGTTGGTGCTGAGAAATGCACTCTCTTGAGTCTTGCGAGATCGAATTAATGATTCATAATAGCCACATTTTTGTATAATGTTTTAGTTTACGTGGCACAGAGTCTTGCCAGAACTCACACAGCAATTGTTATTTTTTTAATTTGAATCTTAATTTAAAATATTCATTCGAATATGGAATATTCGTTGGCAGCACTACTGGCTATTAGTTAAAGAAGCTCTATGCTGTTCTACCAGTATAGTAGGTTGTTTACAGGTTAGTGAGACATAGTGGTTCTGGGTAGAAAGGGGCAGTTTTTAATAGCACTTGGGGAGTGGAGCTTCCACAGTCTGGGGAAGCAGCATTAGCAGGCCTGAGGCCCTGTAGACTAAATAACTCAGAACTAGAATATACACTTCCTTATTGTACACCCACCACTAAAAACAAATACACAATTACACTCAAAGGACCACTGAGGAACTCTGCTCTGGGGTGGGGGGCTTATCATTTTGATAATGGCATTAAAGAAAATGCATGTAAAGCAATCAAAATACACATTTCTACATGTGGACCTGCCTCAAGCTTGGTTGATTGATGCAGGTCCTGTATGCAATAGATCAAGCCGAAGGCTGCAAATCTGCAACAACAGCCAAACAAACACACCAGTGACTTTGACTTGAGCATTCCCTGGAATCCTGGATAGCTGTGGTGTTGTGCAAATGATGGCTTGCAAATCTGTGCCTATGAAGAGGAAGACTGGAGATAACCATGGGCTAGAGCAGAGCTACAGATTGCAGAGTGAAAGTGCAATCGTGGAATTCAACAATAAGGAAGTAGGCCTAAACCAAGGACAGACAGATGGATAGAAGGAGGCGGTAGGGAGGAAGGGATAGGATCAAAGGAGGGAGTGAGAACATGCCATATGCACACATTGTGATTCACATTGAACTTCCTCAAGGGTTAAGTCACATTATGAAGGACGGACCCCTTCCACAAAAACACCTGCATTTCTTCACCTATTGTTTACCTAAGACACGCATGCAAACACAGAGAAAAATGCACACAGAGAGAGTCACAGACACATTAGCCTGGGCACCATTCCATTTCGGGTTCATGAACCGGTCGGGAGCGGATGATATCGCTACGTCGTAGTATTGTTTTGTACTTAGTAGTCAGCAATGTTCCGGAACTGCCTTTTCCCTCAAAGCGAGTTTTCGCAATAAAAGCTACAGGCTACAGCTTTTATTGTTATTCTTCCGGTTTGAAGGAAGAGGAAGTTCCATTTGATTGTTCCTGCCTGATGACTACAAAACAATACTACAACATGACGTAACGATATCATACGCTCCCGACCGGATCATACGGCACTTTTGGAACAGAGACCAGGCTTTACTCCGAGGTGGAAAGCCTGGTGAGGCGAGGTTACAGACACATACTCTATACAAGGTAGTAGAGCCTTGAAAAACACTGGCTATTTCAGCCCTGTCTGAAATAAGCTCCTAATCATTGCATCAAATCAGGCCTTTCCGACACAGGTCAAAAACAATGCAGCCCAATTGTGTGGACCCCTAATCAGATTAAGACAAAGATATGCTTCCAGCCAACTGTGAGTGACCACCCCTTTCGTCAGCGGCAGTACAGTCAAACTAAAGGGACGACTGCATCCTGTGAAATGTTTTTCGCCTAAATACAAACCTTCCACCTGCCACGAGGCTTGGGCAGGCTCTTGCCCTATTTCATCCATCACTTGTATTACATTGTGCATTCTATATTGGTTGAGACAGCACCTTTGGGGCCAACAGTGCTGGTGGTGTGCCGACCTCACGGAGAGGGAACAGAGTGCTCTGATGGTGACAGGGTGAAAGACAAAGTTTTCTGGTATTTTCTGCACCGGCACACATGCCTCAAGACACCTGAAATCTTCCCCTAAATTTTATCCCACAATTTTGTAACCCAGTTTTCTTTTCACCCAGTGCCAATTATCTAATGTAATCCTGGGCCCTACACTTCCTCTGCCAACCTGGACACCTGAAATCTTATCCAGCAAGCAGCTCTCCTTCATAAGCCATGCAATATCAGACCTTCACTCCCTTCTGCAGTTTTAATCAAAACTTGACAACCCCCTACTGCCTATGCTATGCTATCAGTCTAACTTTCCCACACTAGTAATGTGGGTCACATTATTTCCCTGCAGACCAGAAAGGATCACCGTTTTCCAGTCCGTTTTCCAAGGAAGCAGTGATTAGCGCCTAGCGGTTTTATAGATGAATCTGCGTCACATCATTACTTCACCAAAGTGATAAGCCTAGTAAATATCCGTGCATGGTTAATTGCTGAGTCACACGATTTATGTCAATGGTGTTGCTGTGATTAATTTGTGTGTCTGAGCAGAGAAGATAAACAACCTAACCTACATAGTTTGTCCTCACATTCATGGCTTGACTACACACTAGTCGAGTAGCATGCAGCATCTGGTAACAGAAAATGAAATAAGTTTCCACTCCACTGCCCCCCAACGCTGCACCAGGTAATGACAATTTAGCACACTATCAACCACAGAGGGCAGAACTAACGACTGAACTCATGTGGCAATGTGCATAGAGAAAACCCACATACACTCTATGGAGTATTTGCAGAGTACAGTGCGGCAAGTCTTTCTTGCCCTTCTTTGCTTTCCTCCCTACCTTCAGAGATACTATGGGCAAGTAAGGGGGAGGGAGCCATTTACCACGGCTATAGATCTATGAGCAAATGGATAATAAAAAATCTATTTCTACCGTATAACTAATGCCGCCGATTCTAAGGAGTCATGTTCCAGGAACGTGAAATGGTCCCAAATCCCAAGAGTCCAATGAGAGACACGATCTGATACAACACTGTACAAACGTCATTCTCTAAAAATAAGCGAAACCTTTAGGTCAGCAAAAAAAACAAAAGAAATAAAGTTCACCTCACATGGAACCAAGGTGTATGTGCGAATATAATGTGGTAATTCTGAGTATTCCTTGGTCTGTGCCTGATCCACAGGGATAGACTGAGGTTTTCCGGGTTGATTACTATCAGTTCACAAAATTCCAATTTATACTATGTGTAAATTGTGTATAAAATAAGCATTGCATTACCAGCCAAGCCAGTATGTCTACTGGCTCTTCGGCTTACTACTTTCTGCCTAGTAGGCAATCATAGAATCCTAGTTCTAAAATATTCTTATATACGTACGTACATAATCTTTAAAGGGGGAAATTGAGCCACATCACCTATTTCCTGTTGCTGCGTTACTGTTACATCTGTGTTACTTGGAATCTGATTATTTCTTGATCTCAGAAATGAGGACATAAAACATGGCAGTTCTTACATTGCTTCATTGTGTAATTATTAAGTAGGTTTTTAGGTCACTCAGTAGGCCTAAATATGATTACACGGACATGATATGCCACTAAGTTCTAGACTAATGACACACAAAACCTTGTTAAAACCCAAATCCAAATAAAGGCTTACGGTCGGACAGACAGCAGCCGCCAATGATAGACTAACCTCTTCCACCTAATCAGAATTATAACTACCCATGTGAATGAATATGCATGACCTTGTCTGTTAGATTGGTAGAGAACACAACACAGATACTACAATTCGGTGTCTGCAGACTCAGAGTAGAGTTCTGAGATATTCATTAGTTTTCATTAGTGCAATAGGGTAGAGACTGATTTCCTCACATAACCTCGCCTCAAACAGTGTTCATGGTTCTGTTCTAGCCAAGCCCCCAGAACGACTGGCCAACGTTGGAGCCGTCGAGCCTACTGGTCAAAGCTGGAACTGCAGGCATATAGCACGAGGAAACCCTGCACAACTGGGGTTTAACATTGAGCACTCGCTTGCACTTCCGCATTTGCCAACCAAATGTCCGCACTCTATCCTTTATAACTATGGTTCTAACGCATGGGCAGTCAGTGTACTATGCACACATAAAGTACGTATGGCATATAAAATCTGGGAGGCACATGGATGACGTGAGCTGTGTGACTAGTGAGACTAGATGGGATTTCATAATATTGTGATATGGCAAAACAAAGTATTTTGTTTTAATCAGTTTATAAAAGGTTGTTGCGACCAAAGGTCGCAGTTAACAGTTCTACTGCATAACCTGCGTTCCCTGCTATTTAATCCAATATTCTACGCTGCCGAGATTGTTTTATTACCTTTAGAGCATACGCTGAAGTATTTGCAGCTTTCAACCACGAAAATCCGGTCAATCTGATCAGAAGAACCAGCAGCCATGACAATGCGAAACGAGACCACCCTGCACAGTATGTTGTAGTCTAAACAAACGGCCCGTTCACATGCATTGGGCTCAATTTCCCAGAAGCCCTAGCAGCCCAGAGGATGACTTGATTTCGTCATCATAACGTGACGACGGAACTTGTTCTGATATTCCATATGTTGAACCTTCTTCCCCAATCATCCTTCCTCTTCGATGTCTCCCTTTTGACTGATACCTGTCCATTTAAACTCTAAACGGGCCTGCCCCAAAGGTATTTGTGCAGCAGTGCCCAGCAGCCGGCGAAAACTAGAGTTCTTAACAGGCCCAAAAATAAGGCCAAGCCCTACCTGGGCCCTCATCAAACCCTCTACACTCAAGACACTGCCTCCGCTGCCACCATTAATCTCCATATATGGAGATGACCTGACATTCCATATGTTGATCTGACCACATTGAACCCTGTACACTCAAGACACGCTCCATATATGGCCAGTGAGTGCACGCAACCAACCTTGCCCTTTAAAATGTTAACCTCACGAGGTTGTAACATTGTGTTAATATGTTTTGAAAGCAACAATAAAATAGTTATCTCCATAATATTGAATATTCTAAACGTATTGATGTTTGATTTTGTCCAAATCAAACCGCTGAATGACATTCTTATTTGGGTCGGTGCACGGCAATACAGATGCTCTTTCGAAAAACAGAGGAGGTCATTGAGACAGACGGGCTTGCTGCATGACAGAGCAGTGTTGCAGCATTGCCGGGTAACCAGAGTGATTTGGAGCAGTGAGAGTGTGTGTGAGGCGTCGGGTTTCAGTGCTGTAGTGGTGTTGTAGTAAACGGATACTGGGTCAGTACGGCAGCATGGCTCAGACCCACCCGACCTCAGGGTTAGTGAGCCACACGTGTCATTACGCTGTCACCTGTCTGGTCCATTGGCCATGAACTTCAACATGCATGTCGACTAGGTAAGTAAGACGGCATCATACATTGTTCTTGACAGATTTAGTGTGTTAACAGATACCGGTATTTAAAAAAATAACAATATACTATTTTTGTATGTGTGCATGTCGCGGAAAATCTTCATTCTGGGCTGGCCCATTGGTGGCTAAATAAAACATAGATAAGTGGTTCTTAAAGTGCGGTCTGAGGACTCTCAGGAATCTTTGAGGAAATTAGATAATAGACTTCATATTTTGGCATTAATCTTATGGGGGTCCTTCGGACAAAATATTATCAGTGACTATCGGGTCCGTGGAAATGACATGGAAATGTTTGTGAACCACTAATATAGTAGTAGAGGACAAATATATAGACCTGGAGCCTGGAGGGACCATATCCTTTATTGGTCTGGCACATGGCTGCACAATGTACAAGCAGAGTTTAATGTAGATGGGGACGATGTTAACCAACTATATGAGTCATTAAATCAATATTAAAAGCTCATAACGACCCTTGAGAGGCCTTTGAGGAACACTGATGACCAGGATGTTGAGAGTTTCTGCGACAATAAAACTGCGTGCGCAGGACAGGGCCTGGCACCTATGTTTCATTTTGCGGACAGCTTGTGTTCCTGACCTCCCAGCACCCCACTCCACACTCCACACAGTCATGAAATCTCTCTCGTCCCAAGAAAATGACACCCCCAACTCCAGGTGTGTGTTCAAGAAGACGTTCAACACCCTACAAATAAAAAATATGCCTAATGTGGTGGAATTTAGGCCCGTACAAGCGTCTTCCATGCAGTAAAGAAGAAAAGAAAAAAGAAACACACGAAAAAAACATGTCAGCAAAAATGTTTCTTCTCACATGAGACCGAGGTGCTTATTCATCACAGGGTGCAAATGGTAGTGAGATCATGTTAACTGCAGCCTCCTTGCTTCCACACAGGCAGTTAAAGGATTAGGGAACGGTGTTTTTGTAGTAGGGAGAGTGAGAAACCTGAGTCAGACACACCAGCCATTAAAATTGGAGTGCTTTTAAAGAAAGCATTTTGCGTTCCGTCTGAAGAGGTTAGTACAATACGCATATAGAGAGAATAAGGATGGACTTCATGTTGCCAGCCTGTGGCATCTGTCATCTATGCTGTAGCCTGTATGCCTCTAAAGCTGGGCAAGGTTTCAGCGTGATCATCATCAGAGCCACACTAAATAAAATGTGAACATTTTTGGAGGTACTTGGTTTGGTGTTCATCCACCCAGAGGGACCCTTTTCCACTCTAGACAACTTGCAAATTGCAAAGACAGTTTCTTCTGACAGCTAATTTCAACGCCCATCGTGCACACCATGAACTCTGACACTAATAAAAACACACAACAGTCAGTGAATCAAATCAACATCTGTGTTCCTCTGCCATTAAAGCCATCTGATTCTTGATAACATCCAGACAACAGTCATCAGTGTCATCAGTGCGCATGTTGCATTGCATGACAAGATGCAAAACAGAAAACCCTGCAGTGAGTGAGGGCCTAACTACTTATACAGAAATGTGAAGAAAAAAACTGCTAGCTGCTGCTTCAATATGCATATCCAAATGTAGCCTACAATAACATGGCACAGTCTGACCAGCCAATACCTTGTGTTGTTAGCTCATCTCTGGAAAATGACTAAAACCAGCTCCAGTGGTAACTGTACACCAATTATAACTGGGTGTCATAATATAAGGGCTAATCCTTTCCATTCAAGGCAATGAATAGACAATGGGTAGACCTGAACTAGTACACATGCTGGCTCTATTGGCAGTCAGGGGTTAAGAGAGTTGAAGACCACACCCGTTCAATGTGTTTTCGTGGCCTTTGTTTTACCCCTTTACTCTGGAGAGTTGAATTAAAGGGGGGGGGGGGGGACCATGACTACGGGCCAGGCTCTAACACAATGCGTTCTGAGGGGCCAAGAAGGGAGATACGGATCAGCCATTGCGGGGGTTTCCTGAGGACTTCAGCTCACTGGGAATCTTGACCACACTCCTTTAACCGCATAGAGATTCGGGAGGGCCATTCCAATGCAGGGACACTTATTAAGAGAAACATTCATGGGTGATTGACTGGGTGAATTCTTGGCCTATTATGGACCAAATTTTATATATACAGTACACCTCCTAATTGAGGTTTGGTTTCGTATCGACACTACCCGACGGCGGCGCAGGCTTCTCCTTTTATATATAGAAACTGACCGGCAGCTGAGAAAATGCCCTGTGTTCTCCACTCCCTGAAGACTAATGATCAGCTCAGCTGAGATCAGCTGTGGAGCCAAGACAGAGAGAGAGAGAGAGAGAGAGAGAGAGAGAGAGAGAGAGAGAGAGAGAGAGAGAGAAAGAGAGATAACAGAGATACTAGAGATGGGGAATCAGAAAAAGAGATAGTGATATACAGACTGAGCACTAGTACTACTAAACAAACTTATCCTCTCTGATAATTTATCCATTTGTAACTAGATTGACCACAATACATTGGTATGCTCTTGCACATGTTAAATGAACACTGAGGATTTGGTTGTGTATGATCCATAAAAAACAAAAGGCACCACTGTAAAACGGTGCAGTCAGCAGCACCCAGCAGTGTCCATTTACAGCCATGAACTCTTCTCATTTCAAAGTTTTTAATAATTAACAAACATGTCTATATAGCAACTGTCCTCGTGGCACCGGACAGTAGGCTGATGGTTCAGAGGTAGTCAATTCACCATCAGGCTGCTGTATTTCACACACAGGTTATGGCTAAAATAGTGACCCATATGTGGCAGACGACCAGAGTTGGCCGGCGCACATGAAAGCGGTGCCCAGCATGCACTGGGACCTCTGCCCGCAAGGCAGGAGCACGAGACTCAAAAGACACACACACAATTAGGACTGACTCCTTGGACTTCTGAAGGGGAGCTCGGCTATGGCAATGGTGGAGCCTTTTGTGTCAAAGGGACGCTTGTTTACTCCTCAGCCATGAAAGTGAATTTGTCTTGCCGGCCAGCTCTATTTATATTCACAAGAGCATTCTTCAGCATTAAGCACAGTCACATGGCCTCCCTCTCAGTGGATACAGGCTGGCGGGTAGCTCGGACAGGGGGCTCAGCATCAGCTCCCAGTCTGAGAACACCACCACTCACTAACACAGAAAACAGGCACTGTTTGTGTACTGTCACCAATGAATCTTACCATTCAGCCCTGGAGCTATCAATCAGTGTGTGTGTGTGTGTGTGTGTGTGTGTGTGTGTGTGTGTGTGTGTGTGTGTGTGTGTGTGTGTGTGTGTGTCAATGTTGCATTTCTGGGGCCTTGATTTCTCTGCTCCTCTAGTCTCTTGTGATGACCGAGTTGTTGTAGTTGAGTCAGTCAGTGAGTGAGTGGTGTTATGGTACGCAGGTGCCAGAACGTGTCCCTGGTCTCCGACTAAATGAAGGCAGGGTACCAAACCATCTACAACACACAGGGGAAGTGAACAAAACAGGGAAAAAAACGAAATGCCCCCCAATAATCTACATAAACTACTATAAATACTTAAAAAAATGGAAGCAATTTATGTCAATGGTTTTGAGTGATTAATTTAACTTGACTCCAATTAATTATTAGTCATTAATATGTACCATTAGAGTACATACCTAACTGCATTCCGTATTCCATCCGTATGTAATGCGACAGTGAAACCATATTATTTATAACACAATGTGTTTGATACTTTGATAATGTAAAAAAATGTTGATCTTAAAGTAGTGTGTCTACCGTCTACCAAAAGCATGCCGTTTTAACATACGGTAATTCAGCACCATGTGTTTGAAGTTTATGTCCAATGTGTGATCCTTCACTCACTTTATGAAAGTCAGTATGGCCCTGGAAAAATATTATGCCCACCCATGACCTACAAGGACAGTTGTTCAAGTCTCAGACATAGCGTTACAGCGTATAATTATATTATAACCTAGATTAAAGGTAGCCGGCCCAATGGGTAGGTGTATGAGAAGTGGCTGTGGAGAGAGGGGGTTCAGATCCGACACAAAACTACCATTCATTTTCCCCTCATTCATCATCATTGAGTTGTGAATGTGACTCACTCAACGTTTTGGTTGTGAAAGATGGAGCCCGAACTATATAACTCTGTAAAAATACAAGAGAAAACGCAGAAGCCCCAAAACAGGTTCTCTCACTTTGTGGTGACTGTCCATGCCCTGAAGAGAAGACACACCTTAACTGCAGTGACTCAGACAGTAGGAAAGCATACAGGGCTTGCCTCATCTGTAAATAAGAAACCTTTCAGCAGAAACGGTCAGCTTAGCTCAAAATTCTACGGTTAATGTCACATTAAAAGCTGCCAGTCCTCAAGTTCAGTTTTATGTAATTAAAGGGGGGGGGGGGGGGGGGGGGGGAAATCACACTTGTGTAAAGTGACTGGTGAGGGGGCCCAGGGGGGTGCCTTTTACTGCCATATGACATCACAGAGGGGCATGCGTAAGGGGGGGTGGCGGCAGGGGGCTAGCACACAAAAACACAATACTGGGATTATAGCGATATAGCAAGGGGGGGTAAGGCAAACCAAGCATGTCAGTACAGCTCTTGGAACTGATTACAAGGTGGACAGTTTGGTATCTCACCCCCCCCCCCACACACACACACACACACACACAAACATAATATTCAGCCTACTACAATCCTGGAAGAGGGAAGGGACTATTCACAAATACAGCACCATGTTGCACACAGGTGCACATGCAATACACAAAGACATGTGCTTGTGTTGTGTACACACACACACACACACACACACACACACACACACACTCTTAACTTGAGACCCTTCACCCGGTCCCTACTCCCTTGCCAAACATAATCAAGCCTGGTGGGATATTCCACTTCCCATCTGCTTGAAAGCCCTGGGCTTTGGCTCCATGAAGGCTCCAAGAAACATGATTCTGCCCTCTTGGGCTCTGACCTAGCTATTAGGGACTCCCTATTAGAACAATGGCCTATACTTCTAATTTCGAATGTATCTCATCATAAATCTATGACTATTGGACTTGGCTTGAAAATGTTAGGAGGCTGCATAGACATCATTCCAATACCCCCCCCCCCCATCCCAAACAAAACACACAACACAGGACAAGGGCTTGTCTCATCAACTGGCGGTGCAGTTAAAAGTCAAAGGTGAAGTCATCTATGGCAAAGTGAATCCACAGACGTACTAGTTAGTTACAACATCTTAACATTAAAGGCCCCTATTCCCTTTTTCCATCTGTCAGCGACTCATTCTTGACCTCCCCGTTAGTTTCGAAAGAATCATGACTCAGTAATGCATCGTCCTCATGCGGAAGTGTTTATGACACCTCTGTTTCAACAACTAGTCTGCAATCTGTTACGAAGTTTAGCCTTTGGCCCGACACACATAAAATAACGTAATGCTTTTCCAATTTGTACAGAGCACTGACATAACAGAAGCATTAAGACGGACTCCATCAGAGATTGGGTGCAGTGGTTCCTCACTCTATGCATCAAACTTCATCCTCTGTGTTGTCAATGATGGCTTACTGGCTGTGTTCAGGGAGGATGATAAATGACTGGCGCTCTGGCTGGGTTACTGAGCCGATGCTCTTGTCCCTCTGACTAGACTCATCTTAAATGCGACTGCTGCTGTATGTCCTCTACACTAGTGCTGACCCCACTCCCTTAAAGCGCAGTCCGTTTCTGCTGCATTCGGACACTGGATGATGACTGGCCTAGATAGGCTGCAAGCAACTGGCAATAATGCAGGAGTGTGACTCAAATCATACTGGTCAGTGGTCAGAGATACAAGCAAACAATAAGACAGACGTCACTGGGGGAAGCACACACACACACACACACACACACACACACACACAAACACACACGTGGAGGCATTTATTAGCGACATGACCAGTTTGCAGTGGATTTAAATGTCAATGCGAATGATTAGGCAGAGAGCCTGCAACACCTTGTTCTAGGCAAATACTACTTGCGCATGCATAAAGTGAGTGGCAAATCGAGTGGCAAGGTGACAAGTGAGTTTAACGTATTTAATGCAATCAGAGGACCTTTCTGTTTGGCAAGGGCCATAAAGTAATTTTTTGACACTCAGTAGGCGTTCCCACTTCACACATAACTTCCAGGTATGATGATGATGTCACGCGCATACCCTACCCTCTATTATATTTAGCGTAATCTTTTGTTTGCCATTTGTATGGCGCTGCCGTGAGTCAAGACAGCCGATGTACGAGCTCACAGCAGGCACGATGTGATGCATTGTGGGCTTGTAGATTCGCTAGACTAAATCTGCCTTTCTTTACCTGCAGAAAACTCACCGCGGTAGTGCGGTTACCAGCCAAGTTCCTCAACACATATATCATGCTTCTAACATATTTGACAGACAGAAGAGGACCTGGGGGGTGGGGGCGCTAGCTCCCTAAATGTCAAATAGGTAGTACTCGGGAGAGTCCGACACACCCACTTCTTCCTGAGCTGGCTACACTGCCACTTGCTGTAGTATACACGGCTACACGTCACTTTCCCAAGTAGGAGCCGTCATCGGCCCCTCCCTGCCGATGTAGGCAGCTCATTCCAGCCACACACAAAGACCGAGTTCAGTCGATGGCCTAAATGCCAGCACAGCTCCTGGCCACAGCGGCTCAGACCAGCTGAATGGCACTCATTGTGTCCCCATGGTCACTGGGGGCTAGCAGAACTTGGTTGTTATTTAAGAAGCCGTTTGGCAATCCTGTGTTCTTCTCCGAGCAACCCGACAACACAGGCATTTCCGCTCAGTTTTGCAGAGGCCTTGTAATCTAGAAATGGGGGAAATTGAAGCTTATGGTACTGTCACACACCTCACACATATGGGACAATAGTATCTCTCTCACACACACACACACACACACACACACACACAGAATAATTGAAATTAGTTACCAAGCACTGTGGCTAAATTGGGAATTGTGAAGGCAAATAAAACAATTGTTTAATGTTGTTATTGAGTTAACTAACATGTTAGTTAGCAACAGCAGTGTTTAGCACCCTGGGTCAAATCCGCTTAATCCGGTGACCTCGGAACGGTTGCCACAAGGTATTCCTAAACATAACCTCAGTAAAACTATGTCTAAACCTAATCTTATTCCTAAACTTAACCTCAGTAAAAGTATGCGAAAACTTAACCTTAGTAAAACGATTACAGGAAATACAAGAACCACTGGGGGCGAGTGGTCTGCGGAAAAATGGGTGCGAGTGTGCCGACTACCCAAATTTCTCCCTCCATGACCAGTGAAATAGCATGCCTGAGTAGACATCAACGAATCCGCTCGGGGCGGATGGAGTTGGTCCTCTCAGCTGGAGGAATGCAGCCTAGGTGTAAGGGGAGGGGGAGGGGCTGTCATGGACGTGCTGGTGGGTGTAGGGCAGGCCAGGAACCAAACAGCTGTTGTCCTTTCTTATAGGTGGAAGGTGATGGCTGATGGGGCTGTGTGCTTGGAAGTGTTGACTTGTGCAAATGGCAACAAATAGATACACCCATCCTCAACCCTATAAACCGGCACAGAGAACAAACTAGCGATATAACTACTGGAAGAGAGATGGTTAGCTTAGTAATAACCAATAAGTATGGTTAGCTTAGTAATAAGAAACAAGCAATAATGCAGGTACACTCACTGTATATAATTTCAATAAGAACCATTTAAACGATAAATGTCATCTGGGGGCAAACATTCAGAGACAATAGCAGATCTACAAAAGCGTGTCACATTGTGAGCTTGTACTAGGAGGCCTACTGTATAGAGCCCCGGGGACATGGTCAACAAAGTATGTAGGCGTTTAAGTGGCGAAACAGATGGATACTCTCTCTACGAACCTCTAACCAGTTAGCAGACAATGTATCAAACTCATAACAAAGTTTCACTGTGGTTTCACCGTTATGTGGCCTGGTTTCATAACGGAAACAGCTTTCTCAGGTGAGGTCATGGAAGATAATGAGTGTGCAGGATACACTGGCAGTAGTCACCAATCACCAGCCCACACAGGGAGTGAGTGAGTCCCCAGGAGTTGAGCAATACAATCTGTCAACACTAACTAACAGCAACCTTCACACAGGTACCAATTCATCTCGGATGATTCATTAGTACATTCATGTTCATTCAGAAAGAAAGCTGACCTGAATCAAAAGAAACAACCACGTCAAAACATGTTCACTAGAGAATATTGACAAACATGACAAGAAATATGTATAAATAATAGGATAAAATCATGTCATGTCATAAGATGGGGCAGGAAAAAAGGTCAAGCTTGACAGTCAGACCTTGCCTCTGGCCATCCCAGACCGTCAACACACACACACACACACACACACACACACGATTATATTTATTACAGACCCAGCCTAATAATCGTACCGTTTAAAATGTCAATGTTACGTGGCGTGTGAATCAGACAGACAGGAAGCACGTTGAACCATTTCTCTTTCTTTCCTGCTTTGCTGTCTGTGTCTGTCATGTACTGCTAGCTTGTAACACACACAGTCAGCCAGCTATCACACATTGTACTAGCACAAAATAAGGTGGCTGGCACATTTGCTGAAATGCAGCGCGTCCGCGTTGGTTCTCACCTTTGTTATTGTGCCCTGTTCAGTGTTCAACTACATTTAATACAAATAGCAGGCATAGACATGGCACGGCAAGTGATTAGTTGACACACCGGCAGCTAGACAGCTAAGATGAATAGCTCGTGGGAAATGAGTTCTAGCATCCCCCCCCCCCCCCCCCCCTCTTTCCTTCCTTACCTTCAGAGAGCTCTAGCTCCAGCTCCGCCAAATGGTCTCGAACCTCTTTGGGCAGAGCCGACAAATCCACGCCACGGTCTGCCATGACTTAACGGAATAAAAACAAGTGTACTCTAATTAAAAAAGAAGCCGGGCTGTTGCGAAAAACACCCCACTCAAGACACAAAACAAGCTTCAGACTGGGAGAGACAATCCATTCGCACGACTGGCCCCTCCGCCATAATGGGAAAAACTAGGCACCAACGGCATTGGGCGGTCACGTGACATCATTCACGTCGCCTGTGCGTTAAAGGACCACTTCGCCACTATTCAACCTAATCTGTGTGTTTTTTATCATTAGCATATATGCTAAAATACCCCGGAGTATTATCATTGGTAGTCTGTAGCTCCGTGGGCGCACTTTCAAAGCTGTCGTCCACTTACGTATTTGTCCCAAAGTGACGTAAGTGGATGACCCTCGGTAGGCTCTCAGAAACTACAAGGGACTGGACAGGTAGGGTTGCCGTAGCTAGCCTAGCCGCGAAGGACACGGTCTCTCGCCTACACAACAACGAGTTGTGGCTACTCCACAACAACAAGTCAGTATGGCTACTCCATGGGAGTTTTTGGACGAGATAATGTTAAATACATATTGGCAGAATCTGCGTTAGGGTCGTTATATTATGAACCAGAAATATACGGAGGAAGGAATGCATTGACGGGGACAACACTGCTAGTTGCTGTGGATGGACTGATGCCTGCTGGAGCGACCTAGCTATAGTAGCTAGTAGCTTTCCCTGAACCAGTACGTCGCACACACAAACTTTTCTGCCCAGGAAAAGCCCAGATAGTGTTGACTGTTTTACTGAGAAGTGGGGACATGCGTTCAGGATGCCTCAAACTGGAAGTTGCAACCGAAGCCCGATGGACCAAGAGGGACATTCAGATTTAAGTAAGTGTTCAATGTATTTACAGCTTATGTGTGTGTGTGTGTGTGTGTGTGTGTGTGTGTGTCGCCACACCGTATTGTTTACATAAGTGTCAGAGGATATAGGCACGGCTTCAGCCTACAACTTTTCGGTCCTAACATCTTCTATTCATTCATTCAATTCAAAACTGTATGTATGGCATGCCATCTGAAGCAATGTACAGTATTAGCCATGGGCTCGTATGTTTCAGGGTTAGCAATGTAAACATTCAAGTGTTATACCTGTGTCCATTCATTCACTTAGGTCAGCCCAGATGGTACTACAGAAGGCTGATGAAGCTGAAGATGTCTTTGATGGACTGATGGTGAGCCATACATACTCAACTCAAACTTCATACATAAAGCACATTACTGTATTTGCTGTATTTAGTTTGACCCCCTAGAAAACTAGAGGGAATATCATTTTCAATAAAGGTTCACATATTTATATATGCTTTTACAAAGACCAGTGGTCAACCAAAGTCCCGTAAATATACTGTCATTTATACTATAGGCCTACTGTGTCTCACACACTGTTTCACACTGTAGTATTGAATTGTATCTGTAAATCACAACAGATGACAGCGAATTGACTTTTAGCCTTTTGTAATATCTCAAAAGAAGAAAAAAGATCATTATCAAAAGTAAGCAACAAACTATACTATAAAACTGATGACAACATTGTACAAATTACTCAAGCAAAGTGCCTTGCACTGATTCATAATCAAACTATTTGTATAGCACCTTTTATGACATGCAATGCAGCTCAAAGTGCTTTACAGAGCAATGGAGAGAAAAACGCAAGGCATAAAACATTGAAATAGAAGGCAGTCATGTAGGTTGGAAGGTCACAGATTCCGTTGTTTTCTTTGGCAGTATTCTGCAGTCCAGAATTGCAGTAATCGAGCCCAGAAAAAACAAAGGCATGGATCAGTGTTTTTGCATCATCTACTGACTGACAGGCTCTGATTCATGCAATATTTCTAAAGGTAAAAAAAGGCAATCTTGGTAACATGATTTGCCAAGTCTGCTTATTATTATCATTGATATTTGATATAGTTGTAGCCTACCTACTAATTTGGTCGGTAATCTTAACAGTCCAATACCCAAGTGTACATCACATGAAACATACTGCACATAGCCTACACACTCAGTCGTCCATTCCAGTAATCATTTAGTGCTTTCACCATTACTGACTCTTGTCTTGTCTCACCACAGCATGTGCGTCTCCTGTCCTGGCCAGAAGCTGCTCCAGCGACATGTCATCATGCAGAACCACCTGCCTCAGTGACCTCTGACTAATGCACTTGTATGATTGTACATGTAGTTTGTTAGTTTCCAGTATAGATTTATGTAAATCAGTACTATTAAAAGATAGTTGATTTGATGTCAAGTTTGTTTTATTTTTTCTCATGTAGGCCTATTGTATTTATACATTTTGACCAATTCCTAATACTCTGAGGCTCAAACTGTCAATATTGCATCAAAGGCCACCGTGATACAAATCATTCACATGTCTGTTTATACAAACAAGACCACAATGGAAATAAGTGTGACTTTGTCAGTGAATGTGTTTTATTGTACTGTAACATAAGGTTTAAAAAACAAGGCCACACAGGCAAAGTTTGTCCTCCTACTCAGATTACAAAAATCGGACAGTGTGCAAGAATCCCAGAAGAAAAAGGATCTAATCAATATTGCTATATAAAAATACTCGTAAAAGTCCAGAATTAAAATTGTACTTGCACAACAATATTGGTAAAGGCTTAGGAGTAGTACATGTCTAATATTTGAAAATGAGATCACATTCTTTTATCAATCCAGATTGTGTTCAATAGCAACATACAAAGTAAATTGTATCTATATAATATACTGTATACTTGGGAGTTCCTTGAAAGCCACTTATTCATCTCTTGAGTTGAAGACAGCCACCGAGACCTCAGCTCCTGCAACAAATAAAGTATTATGCAATTATGGGCCTCTGACCAATCATGAGACAATATGGTAAACAATAAGGTTTTTTATTTTAGCAAAACATTTGAAAAATAGCAAATGTACAAGCTCGCAGCACGGCACCAACTCCAAGTGACGCACTGAGCTTGTATATCTGCTATTTTTGAATAGCCAATGCAAATACAGATGCTTTCCCGGTTTTAAATGCTTTTATGTTTGGTTTGTAGTTTGCAGCTTGATATGGAAAAATTTAGCTCTGTTCCATAGCCTTACTCTGAGGCTATGGACCAGAGCTAGGAAAAATGGTGGCGTTTATGTGGAGGGTGTTCCAGTTACAAACAGCAACAAAATCTTTATAATGCTGTAAGCATCAGAGACACTCGGTATGTAAAATTAATTTATAGACATCACAACAACAACCACGTGTAACAACAAGCATGTATTTTGAAAGGAAATGCATGTGGTCTCCTCCTGTAATGCAATCGCCATTCATTCAGTGTCTGGTGTACTGTACACAGCATTGTAGCTTTAGTTTATTATGACAATGACATACCTCTGTTCTGCAACTTCTGCTTCGATGATGATGATGCTCCGCGTCAATTCTTCCATTAGATTGCGGTTGAACTGGAAGATATCTGCGTTGGTGAAATGTTCACTGCACACCCAAAGTGGTTCACACAGCTGGGATTGCATCTGTACTTCATAACGATTTCTAAAAACAAAGCCAGCCAGTGGAATTTCGAGTCCGACGCTGCGCACGTTCGAAATCACTATTACGCTACTTACTATCAGAGACTACTAACTACTATACCACCACTACTGCTGTTACTATTACAACCGCTAAATATTAGCTATTATTATTACTTCTATCGCTTTCAAGTCAACTCTAAACAACACGAGAAACTTTTAGCTGACAGCTTCCTGGGGGCTGCCTGTCTGTCTGTCGCGCAATGCACTGTGGGTATTGTAGGAAATGATATTACCGTGCCTCAGCTCATTACATGACTCGTTCTCCGCAGCGGTTTCGCCAAATGTAAATATTTGTATTGTTTTCATGAACGGATATCATACTAAAGCATGACAAAGGCCATATAATAGTGGCGAACCGATCCTTTAATGGCTAGTCTGGATCCCATAGCTCAGAGGGACTGTCGGTTGCCTTGTGATTGGCTAGTAGGAGGTAGTCAGGTAACTGCTGGCTCGCAGAGCTAACTGCCTTGTCTGCCTAGTTTTAATGTAGGCCTAATCTAACCTTTGGGGGAATTGTCGTCTCTAAAATAGCATGCATGTTATGTCAGTCATATTATTTGTCCACTCGAGTCCACTCCACACACAGCTAAGATTATCAGAAGTTGCCCGACAACCAACTAGCCAATCAATCACAGTGAGTCAGACTGCCTTCCCAACATATGGGACCTAGACAATACACAACTACATTCACTGCAACCCTCCATGTGCAAGTCTACACAAACCTCAAAGCGGTTACTCCCTCTTGTGTTAGAGGTGAAACGGTACATCTTCCATTGTTTTAGCTGAGGTGAAGGCAAACGCATGATTCTAAACTACGTCCGTCTTACTATGTTTAATAGCTAATAAGATATGAAAATTACAGAGTTTGTGCTTGAAATGTACTGTAATTCTGCAAACTGTTAATAAATATTTCAATCGATCAAAAAACGAATTTACAAAGATAAAATGATCTCCAGCCTCCAGGGGTAACCATTGAGTTATTTCTGAGAATATGGTATTTGGAATACGGCAAGTTATTGATGAATAAAATCTCATAAAAAGAAACTCTTAATGTTAAGATGTATTTTCTTTAATTAAAACGGCAGCACTGTAAGTGTTCATAGTATTCCACTTGGACATGCATGGAAAAGTAAAGTAAATATATTCATATAGTACAGATATGTACAGTACAAGGACAATTTCTGAACTGATCAAGGCAAAACAACAGGAGTGTGAATAAACCATTAAAATACTATGAGAAACTTTAACATTGTTGCGTTTTCATTAAACTGTTATTTTCATAAACATTTCTAATTCACATCACTACTGTATGCCAGTGACCAAGATGAGGATTGTTATTCAACCAATTAAATAACGTAGCTGACTTACAATCAGAGTTACAAGGCAAGTTCAAAATCATCATAGAAGACAGAAAGAATGGGGATAAAATAAGTCTTTTTTTTTTAGTCTGGACTAATGACATTCCATTTGGGAAACAAAGAAATGCATGTGTTAAAACAAATCAATTTCTATATTTATCATCAGTACAATGAGATAGAAGCATTATGACAGCGAGTTTTACAGTGCTGAAAATAGCACACAAAAGAAACAAGGAAATGAATGAAAAAAGTGCCAATGACAATTACGAACATGAAAGCTGAATATAGTCTGCATTTTCATTTCATATGAACAATCGTCTATAGGGGATGGCCAGCCAAATATAGCGCTGGCACAATGCCAGGGTCACCATTGGGACTGTAGGACAAAAAAGATTCAGTCAATTGTGTGAGATGTATCGAGTTATACAGAGAAATTCCTGTTTGTGTACAGATAGAGATACAAGCGAGAGATTAAAGATAAAATATTCTCATATCAACGAGACTTTGTATGAAGACGACAAATACAATTCTGCAGAAATCAAAAGCACAATCAACAAAAAGAAAACTTGCATCACCTTAGTGCATAAAAGACATGCCCTTATGTTCATGGACTGATATCTTTGCTTTGCAACATGACATATTGCAAATATATGGTTATATCAGGCAAAGGGGAGAGATATACATCAATATTTATTTTAAAGAGACAAAATCCCTTGTTCCAGCTTGTATTGATTTTTTGTTTGTTTGTTTTAAAAAATAAATCTAGTTAAAATGGGGGATCCCTGAAGAACATACACTTCCATCAACACTTGAATAGCAATTTTTACGCAGATTTTAAAAAGGCATATGTCAATTTCACAAAGTCTTCCATCCCTCACTTAAATGGATATTCATTTGGTAAAACTACCAAATTAAGACAATTTTAATAAGGCTCCACTGTTTTTCCATGCAAAAACCTTTTTGAGTGGGGGTGTCAGAGGCACCAATGTGATCTTAAGGCAAAATTATTAGAAATTGTGTGCGTGTGTGCGCGCACGTGCGTGCACGCGTGTGTGTGTGTGTGTGTGTGTGAGAGAGAGAGTACAAGTAAGGACCACTGTTTTAGTTAACTGAGAGCTCTGAACCACAGACAGAATAACAGTCAAGTTATTTACGTTCTGCCCCAAAACAAGAACAGGGCACCGGGTCTTTGGGCAATTCAGAGATCTGATTCATGGTCACTATGGCTTAGTTTGAGTTTTGGTACAGAGCTAAGAGACTAAGGGCTTCATCGCACGCAAACAATGAGCAAGGACAGGCAACCATTCATAAGAGTTAAAAGTACAGTTACACAAATGCCTAATTTATACTTTGTTGCTTGCCAGGTCACGCACCAAAAATAGCCGATCAACAAGCTCACAAAACATTACAATGCAACTATCTTCTTGTATAACACTGATGCATAACTAAGTATGAATCAGGTATGCTAATGTATATTTAAGGCCCACTTATGACATTAAATATGGACATACATACAGACAAAGCCTCTTCATCTGTACTGTGTTCATTTCATCCATCTTTTAGCACAACGTCTAAAGTAAAATAGATGTGAAATATAGTAATATACACATCCGTACAACGCAGTACTGCAGGAAACCATGAGGGAACCATGGGGCAGTAGAGATTCTCTGCAAGACGGACACCGCAAACAGAACACAGTGAAGAAGAAAGAATGCAAAGACAAATCTTTTGACTATCCTGCCATCTAGCGGAAGAAATGGGTGAACTTCGACACAAGTACGGAGTGAATTATACGTTCCGTCTACGTACATACACATCCATTCTGAACGAGAGTATACAGTAAATGTGAAGACTCAATTAAAAACAAGCTCTCGGTTTGCAGTGTAAAGGTTGTACAGACCTAAGTGACTTACTGTATACTAGCTGCATAGTCGCAGCAAGAAACGTAACACGCATTCCTTCGAGCGACAAGACCAGCCAATGACAGCATAGAAACAGCCAGTAGATGGTAAACGGCATACACTTTGAAACCCATAAACACTAAAACTGTTTAAAGCAGAAAAGAGAGGGGGAAGTAAATTCCGTTCACAATAGAAAGAAATTCAGTTAAATTATGAATAACCGCAGTAACTGATTCTAAGACACTAGGCCTTCTGGAACAATCTTAGTTTGTTTGTTTGTATGGCCCAAGCTGGATGTGCCAGTGCTAAAATAAAAAGATAGCTGCACATGTCAAGAACATAACAAGCTAATTGAAAAAAGTCACATGCTAACAATCTACCTATTAGTGTATCAGACCTTGAATAAGCAAACTGCTGTGTTCTGATGTACGTACACACACACACACACACACACACACACACACACACACACACACACACACACGCACACTTAACAAAGGGATTTAAATGAGGTAAGGTTTGGGGGTGTGTTGACATTACCTAGAAGTGGAAATGCTTCCATTTAATATGAGACCTGAACATCTGTGTGATTTAAGTGTCATCACCTATTGCATCTTTCAATTCTTTGGAGACAAGCATGCGTGTGTGTGTGTGTGTGTGTGTGTGTGTGTGTGTGTGTGTGTGTGTGTGTTTAAAGTTCGTTGACAGCAAGGCACCCCCCCCTGCTGCAACAGTGTCAAGCTCTGTGTGCGGTGTTTTGTGTCCAACTTAATTAAGGACGCTTATACAACTTTTTACACTGTGTCTGCATGTGTGCACAATGTGTGCAGGTATTGTAGTAATATTGACCACATGAGGAGTTCAATACGGCAGTAAACGCGGAACAAGCAATGCAGTCCTACAGTCCAGTGAAGAGTCAGTTTGACTGAGGGTAAGGAGAGTTAAGGTGGGGTGTTTGGTAGCAAAGGGAAGGAAAACAAGTGGGAAGAAGGTTTGGAGTCCAGCCCCTGTAGTCTATGGCAGAGTGAACAGGAAGCTCTCTCAATAGTCTCAGTCCATTCCCAGAAGGCTGCTGTTGCTGCTGAGCTCCAGGCCACAGCATTATGGCTCCACTGGAGGGGTGGAGAGGGGAGAGAGGATCACAAATAACAGGGGCACAGAAAGGGGACCTGGGACCTACAGTATAGGACCACCACCAAAAAGGGGTGTGTGTGGTGGTGGGGGGGGGGCGGGAGTGGGTCGGGGTGCCCTCTCTGCTCCTCTCCTGCAACTGGGTGGTGAGTGTGAGCCAAGTCTGGGCCGTGGCAGCATCGCTCATCATCTGGCAGTAGAATGGGACTGTGCGGCCATGATTATGTGGGAGTGTCCCCCCTCGGACCTCTGCTGCTGGCCCATCCCCGCCAGCACAGACATGGCCATGGCCTCAGCCGCCGCCCGCGAGCTTAGACCATTGGGCACCGCAGAGTGGCTGGGGGCCAGGGAGCTGTGCTGGATCACTGGGGCAGGGGAGCCTGTAGGCTCTGAGGTGTCTTTCATGCTCTCTTCTGCTGCTGCACAGACACAAGAGGAGGCTATTACATAAAATATACTCACATGGACTGAAAATGGCTGGCTAGCTCACAATAACATCAGCCATCATGCCATTTTATGTGACGTTTTGGTCGAACATTTGGATGTACGGGTTCCCCTGTCATGATAAATTAGTTCAAATATGACATTGGTGATCGATCGATTTCTGTGGTGTACAGATTTTCTTTCAAATTATTATTACTATTTCAAAAATAGTGCTTTCTTGGATTATACTGTAAATCCTCTTAGCAGACCGTGTATTGAAGTGTACTGTCCTGTGCTTTTTCCAGCAAACTGTTAAATTATTCAATCAATGACATGTGAGAGAATACAGTGAGAGAGATTTAATTTGTTAGGATATTTTGACTAATAACATGATGGCCAAAGGTTCTACCAAAGTTCAACATCCCTTCAAGAAATGCCTCCATTGGACAACTTATGAGAGACAAAAGAACGATGTGACCAGCAAGAACAAAATACAGTGTATTTATGCACGTCTCACCTAGGTAGGCATGCTTCTTCTGCAGGGTGGTGACAGGACAGTCTTTATGGGCCAGGAGCAGCTGTTTCAGATGTGCCACCTCATTTCTGAGGAGAGACACCTCATTCTGACAACACAAGAAAGACAAAGATTAAATGACTCATACCACCTTCACTTCACAGACATACAGTCATTTAAAAAAATGTTAATGGGACACAATAGCAAAACCTTCCCACAGCGTGATGGAGGGAGATCCAACGATTAAAAACACCACTTTCAGCACTGGCTGTACAAGTGTACATAGCTTCAGTGGCTCAAGACCGACCCATTGTTTCTGGGCAGATTCATTGCACAGATTCTGGTGTTCAGAACAGAAAGAGTTCTGTGGCAGTATGTATCGATATTTGCCTCTCCACATTCTTTGAGACAAATGGACCGAAAAATAAATAATCTAAAATAATTTTATGTCCATTTTAAAGAATGTAGAACACTTAATTCCACCACCTGTCTACAACCACTCTCCCCCATCGTTACTCACAGAAAGATTGACATTCATGGAGTTGAGCTCCTCAGCCTTCTTCTCTAGGGAGCAAACCCATATCTTGCGTTTCTGTCTGCAACGTGAGGCTGCGGCCCGGTTCCTCTCTAGGAAGCGCTGCCTCCGGTCATCTGGGTCATCCTCTGCTGTTCGCCGCCGACGGCCACCTGTAGGCTGGGCTGGAGACACCTGGAGGGGAGATGGGCAGGTACAGACTTAAGCTTAATTTATACTCCATTACACGCCACGTTGGTAGCTTGAAAATCCTACTACAGAGTATAAAATCTAGAAATTATGCTATAGGGACAGAGATGGATGAGACATGGGGAGGAAGAGGGAAAGAACAATAAGGAAGTTTGAGTCATTGTATCATTATTTTAGCCAGAGCACATTATTATTTTAGTCAGAGCACATTGTAGTTTTCTTACTAGTCGAGTGTGTGCTGTGTTCCGTGTATTTTTAAGTGCACCATTATATTTCTGACAGTGTATCAAGACTGGAAACTAAAATATTATCTTTTGCATAAGTGCACATAGTCCTTAATATATTCAGACCGTACGACGTGTTGAACAGTCATAACTAATCCAACCAATGGATCCAGTGGACCTGTACACACGTCCTAGCGCTTTTTCATTGATATCAAACGGAAAAAACTATTTTCCTTCTGCACCATACTCCTTGCGGTTCACGCATGCGCGCTGCCGTTCACTTCCTTGTTTAGCGCTCCGAAAGAAAGGCTCGTCTCTCCTAATCTAGGGAGCTCTCCGTGGTTTTGATCAGATGGCTATACTTCGGTCTATACTTCAACATGCCTCTCGTTTAAAATATTAACGCTTCTAGAGACTCGATCGTAATCATAGCGAGGTAAGCAACCAACATTATGCCTCTCGGTTTTTGTACGGAACGGGAGACCCCGGCTTTCAGCTCCTATTTTGAAAGAAATCGCGGCGCTGATTGTGTTAATGGAGGTGCTCTAATCTTGCTAAAATTTCACTAATCACTTTGCAAAATGAACAAGGCTAATCTGCCTAAGTCTGAAATGTAATTGTCCCAATAGGATAATTAGTTTTGCAGCATACAGAGCAACATAAAAACAAACAAACTTAATCACAAACATATAATTAGTAGGCATAACACAGACAACGAAACAAGCTAAGAAACATTGTAAATTGTAACTACCATGACTAAATCAGCTAAAAGTTACTTTATCAATGATAAAGCAGAGGAAAACAAAAACAATCCTCGTGAGTTCTGGAAGCTTCAAGCTACTAAACAAACAAATAGGCTGCGGTCAGAAACTAAAAACCAGGTTTTCAAACATAAACATCAAATCAAAGGACACTCATCACTGACAAGCTTGATGTGGTCAACTACTTGAACATCTTTTTTACAAACATAGCAACAACTCTGGTTAACAAACTGCCCTCCCACTCTAGGCTCTTTGGTGTAGAGCACATTAATACTTAATAAGACGATTTTAAACTAGTTATGGTAACAACTGATGAGGTACTTAAGAAATTGAGTGCCCTCCAACCTCACAAGGCCATGACAATATTCCCTCAGCCATCTTCTCTATAGCTCCAATCATCACCCACATAGTAAACCTCTCCATCAAACAGGGACAGGTCCCCCAAGATTTCAAACTGGCTAAAGTAACCCCCTTGCACAAGAAAGGGAGTAAATTAGAACCCGGCAACTACCGCCCTATTTCTATTCTAAGCTCCATCTCGAAAGTGATGGAAAAAATTGTCTATGAACAGGTTGATAAGTATCTTGCCACAAACAAATGAATGTACGAGTTCCAATCTGGCAATCTGACATCCCACTCCACTGACACATGCCTTCTCTATTGAGCGACCACATCAAACATGAGGTGGATGCTGGCAAATACTGCGGCATGGTCATGCTTTTACTGTTCCTAATATATGTAGACGACATGACATCAGCTTGTGAATGCAACTTGTTCCTGTTCGCAGATGACTCGGCACTGCTAGTCTCAGACAGGAACAAACTGCAGGTTGAAAAGGCCCTCAGCTCTGAACTCGGTAGAATCTGCACGTGGCTCGCTGATAACAAACTATCTTTACACCTGGGAAAAACTGAATCCATTCTCTAATAGTAATCTCAGCAAGGCAAATGGCTTCTTGGTTAGAGTGCGTGACAATGTAATCACACGTAAAGATGAAATTACCTACATAGGTTCCATCCTGGAGGCTAATCTTTCCGGTGATAAAATGGCCACCAACGTAATAAAAAAGGTCAACCAAAGAACAAGGTTCCTTTACAGGATCTCCTCACTGGTCAACAAAAACACCTCAAAGCCCCTTAAAACTAGCCTCCAAACTTCCCAAAACAAACTGGTCAGGAACCTCCCCCTCACCCCTGCCCACTTTGACAGGCTGGAATGGCTCAGGGTCGACGACAGAGTGCAGCATCTTGCAATGGGTCTGGTCCACAAGATTCGATACACCTCCAAGATACCCATGTACCTGTCTAGATACTTCTTTAATGTTAACGAAGTCCACACCCACAACACCAGAGGGAGTGCAACGAACCATGTACAACCCAGATTCGGCACAAACAAGGGACTAAATTATTTTCGCTCCTATGCCACGAAAATGTGGAACGCCCTACCAACAGTCATTAAGACATGCAAATCCCTTGACTCCTTCAAAACCGCTCTCAAAGGGCACCTACAGACGGCTGCAATTTGAAACTGGCCCCCGTAAAATCTGAATCCCCCCGACCGCCCACCCCTTTTCCCCCTCACTGTATATGTTTCTTTTCCTTTTTTACCTCCTTTATGATAAATTCCTGTTCTGTTCTTTGACTATATAGAAGTGTCTATTTGTACGTCTCTAAATGTTTTGATGAATTGAACAAGGTGGACCCTCTTGTAAACAAGTGTAATGCTTAATTGGGTCGTCCACTCACAGTTAACAGTCTTTGTATTGAGTTTGTGCTTGAAATGTACTGTCATTCTGCAAAATGTTAATAAATATTTCAATTAATCAATCAATCACATAGCAGCACTTCACCAATTAACACACCACCAATCCGAACAGCAACAACAATACAATGACTATGTCATCCACCTATATAAAGCATGCGGTATAAACATGAACAGAAATCACATGAACATTATCCTACAAGCAGGCCTACTGAGCTGCAGGGATGAATTAATGTTTGTCTTGACTGAGGGGGATCGGAAGTAGGTTCCAGAGGGTAAGGATTGATCCTGATGAATTTACAGTATATGTAGGCTTTGTAAAAGAGTAATCAGTAACATTTAATCTTGCCCAGTTGGGCCAGTTTCCTTAGGCAGAAAAGTCGCTGTCAACCTCTCCTACAAAACATTTCAGAGTTACATCTAAAAAGAGACATTGTTATTAGTATGATTGAACCAACGTATTTCTAGCAGACTTCATGTTCCACCTCTTGACCCTCAATGTGGGTGTTCAGAGTGGGAGGAAAATGGCATTTGAAGTCAGTGCACATCTTTTGTCTTTGATGCATTGAGTTAAAGGAGTTTAAAATAAATAATCCACCAGAGCCATGACTTCATTCATCATCACGGAGGAGACTGACTAGAACTTGAGTGACATCAACAAACTTCAGCACATCAACTGTCATCTATATTCAGAATATAACCCATTTTGACCTGAGATCAGTTTTCTGAAAAAGCTATGTTTCTATGTCGTAGATTTTTAAAAAATAGCAGACCTACAAGCTCGTAGCGCGCCACTCGGTAGCGCGCTATGAGCTTGTAGATCTGCTATTTTTCAATAGCTAAAGCATAACATAATGCCAACACCAAAAGGGGTTCCCGCCCAAAATGGGATAAAGTGGTGAGAGAACCACCGGGGTGAACCTGCAGATGAAGAGAGCTCATAAGCAGGATCATCTGACACGCACACATTCACCCCCACCCCCTGGGTCTTGTTGGAGGGGGTTGAATGGTGATAAAGCTGATGAAAAATGTATAAACAACTTGTCATGAGTTTAATGTCCTGTACACAACACACCTTTATGCAAATTGCAAACTGAAATAAATCAATTAGGTTTTTGATTTGGTTTGAAATTCCAGTTGTATCATGTTCTCAGAGGACTTCTCAGAGAATTCAGGGCAACTGATCAGTAGTCATTCAAGTGCTATGGGTTGTTGTTCTTAGCTAAAGGAGTCAGATTGTTTTTCTATAATTAATAATTTAGAGTGACCTAGCAGCTCCCAATGTTGTTGCAATGGCTTGCGATTGCAGCACTTGAAAAGTGAGAAATGAATTGATCATTTATTTAATGAACAACATTATTTAAGTAAATGTTTCCCTGTTACATAGTGTATAACTGGAACACAAAGACAAGTGGAGAAAATATTGCTTATTTCTTCTGTGCCGTAGGACGATGTTGCATCAGTGTTGTTTTCGTCGACTAATACTATGACGAAAAATGTTCTTCGACTACCTTTTTTCACTGACGAAAACTAAATAGAAACTAAATGAAAACTAAGCTACAACACTGTGTTGCATGCAATAGCTGATCTACAAGCCAACGTGTCGCACTGCATTGCGTTGTGAGCTTGTAGATCAGCTATTTTGACATGCAATGCCGTTCCTCAACAAGATCACTACCAGGCAGGGGGAGGAAGCTCATCAGGGAAGTTACCAGGAGGCCACAACAGCATCCTAAAAATAACTGCAGATCTGTATGGTGGTAGCATCTGGCCAGTATAACCAACTAGTCTGTGTGAGAACTGCTGCAATACGGAAGCCACTTCTCACTAAAAAGAGAAGTGACTTATGCAACAAGACAGTCAGTCAGACTCCTAAAGCCATGTGCGAAAATGTCACGGTCTGATGAGACTAACGTTTTCATTTCGGTTGCAAAAGATATGTTTGGCACCGAGCCATCACAGTCCATCACCCGAAGAACACAGGAGCAATTGTTAGGTGTAGTGAGGGCAACATTATGCTACAGTATGGGACTGTTTCCTTTCACTGGGGACAGGGGCTCTGCTCAGGACAGAGGTGGGAAAATATGTGAATGTTTGACAAATCGGCAGCCCGCTGCAATAAGGCCAAAGTGTATGAATTTCATGTTGCAAAAACAACGATCCAAACAAAGTACACAGCCCAATCAACCAAAGGATATTAGTATGCTGAGAGGGCCCAGGATATTAGTATGCTGAGAAAGCCCAGCCAATGAGCCCAATTATATTCGACTGACTGTGTGTGTGTATGGGTATGTGTACGGATTATGCCCAAATATGGACACAGTGCTGACATCATAGGCGGCGGACGTCATAGACTGGCTTGAAAGTACTTCATGCCTATATAATCAGGCAGCAGGACGTCATGGTGCAGCGCCTTTCCACGATCTGCAGACGTTCGCAGGCCCAAATATGGACATTGAATCCACAGGAAAGGGAAGTCCGGAGCTCTCGCGGAGCTGTTGCCCCCGCGACCCGACTACGGATAAGCGGTTGAAGATGAATGGATGGATGAATCTACAGGCCTAAATGCATTAGTTAGACCTTTACATTGTTCTATGTTAATTCTATTCAGATTCCCTGAATACATATACGAGTTCCTCTCGTAAGTATGCAAAGAAGAGGTTACATATTTAGGCTGTATCCGTGACAATAAGCTGACAGGTGAAAGCATGTAAACAATCAAAAGAGTAAATCAAAGGACAAGATTCTTTGGCAGAGCTTTCTCTTTTGTTAACAAAATGGCTCTCCTCTTTGACTATGCTTGTACATCATGGTTCTCGAACATCTCAATGACACAGAAAAATAAGCTCCAAACCTCCCAAAACAAACTAATTCGACTTCTTCTAGGCCTGGGACCAATTACCCACCTATATGCAGAGCATCTGGATAGCATTGGCTGGCTCTGAGTAGAAGACGGAGTCAAACTATTGAAAATGGGTCTTGCATTCAAATTGTACATGCAGCTCTGCCCTCCATGCCCTCAGTGCCCCTTACTTGACTAATTACTTTAGAAAATAAGCGACACCCACAGCTACAATACTAGAGGGAGCGTAAACAATGATCTGGTGCCACCCACTTATAAAACAAATATGGGTAAATTCACCTTGCACAGCACTGCTATTCAGGTGTGGAATGCCCTGCCCCTTCCCTTAAAAACAACTGCACCTTGTGCCGTTTGCATTTTCTTCATATTGTCTAATAAAATATTAAATTAATCAAACTCTGCTGGACACTTTTCAGTAGCAAAGCAGTAGAATTAGCAAGGCTAATCAGTGAATAAATCCTGCAGGGAAAACATGCATTTTCAGAAAAGCTTCAAGAAAAGATCAGCAAAGCGAGTTGGAATGGCACATCTGTACATGGTTACTTTACCCATACCCATACAATAAAGCATGTAGTGTACCTGAGGTTGTGCAGGGGAAGGTGCATCTGGATGCTGGACCAGCAGCTGGCTCTGCTCTGCCCTCTGTGGCACCATGGGGCTGTGTCCCATGGACATCATGTGACCTAGACTCTGTCCTGATGGGCTCTGCTGGGACAGCGCTGCTTTCAAACGCTGCAGGAGGACAGCAGCAAACAACATCAATTACAAACACTGACCAAAAAGAACCAGACTACTGTGCTTCAGTAAACATACCTAGTTACTGTGCTTCAGTAAATATACCTAGTTACTGTGCTTCAGTTAACATACCTAGTTACTGTGCTTCAGTTAACATACCTAGTTACTGTGCTTCAGTAAACATACCTAGTTAGTAGTTACTGTGCTTCTGTAAACATACCTAGTTACTGTGCTTCAGTAAACATACCTAGTTACTGTGCTTCAGTAAACATACCTAGTTACTGTGCTTCAGTAAACATACCTAGTTACTGTGCTTCAGTAAACATACCTAGTTAATGTGCTTCAGTAAACATACCTAGTTAATGTGCTTCAGTAAACAAATTCGCATTTAAAAATGAATCCCTGCCTGGGTCACAAGTTCAGCACAGACTACTGCAAGTGTTTTAGTTCTACATCAGTTACTGCATACACAACAGTATGTTGTTAGAAACTACAGGCTCAGCATTGTGAGTACTTATTTTTCTAAAATCAAATGGTAAAGTAAGCAAGTTGAAAAGCGATCCGATTAATATTGGATCTCCAAAACACAAGCTTGGACTAAACCATGCAGCTATCTTCCATGACAAAACTAGGGGTTCGTTGAATACAATTTGTAGTATGATTCAAAATCAGTCATATGATGAGCAAAGTGTGCCTGGAGGTTGAACGGGGAGACAAAAAGAACAGAGATACAGATAGACAAATATAGAGCCAGAAGAAAGATAATTATGTGGTGCTGACCATCTTGGCCTCAGAGTGGATGTAGTAGCCAGAGGGCGAGTTGGAGCCACTGCTACTGCCCCCCAGTGGAGGGCCGGGGATCCCAGGAATGTTGGGCACCATGCACATGGGACGGGCCAGCTGCAGAACACACGCACGAGACACACACACACACACACACACACACTCATTAAACCTGCAGACCATGCAAGCCAGTACATTTAAATATGTTTTTGAAATGTCAAGTGTGCCTTACATTTATGACAGAAGGCACCTGTCCTGGCCCGGGGAGTATAGGCAGTGTCTGGCCATTTGGAAGCACCATCATGGGGTAGTGGCTGGTTGGCGAGCTACACAGAAGTAAAACAGGAAAGACTAGAGGTTCAGTATTCAGTAGTTCAGCACATTTTAAAAACAGAGATGTAATTTCTCTCTCTGTTTTTTATCATTTGGTTTCCATTTCCTCTTGTTGCTCACCATTACTTTAAAAGAAAGGCTTGAGAGCAGTGTACTCACCCCAGCGTACGATTTGAGGGTGGTGTCTGTGTGATGACTGAGGTGGGTGAAGGCATGGTAGGGTGAAGAGCGTCGAAGCCTAGATGGAGCTGCAGGGAACCTGGTCGCACAATGGTTGGGGTGGGGGCTGAACTCCTAGGTGGTGTGTCCTGGGGAATAAAGGGATGGCTTCACAATAAGGCAAAACATTGAGAGTAGAAGATAAGCAATAGGCAAGACCTTCCCATCCAACACATTTGTCTCAGACAAAATGATGGTGATTGGTGAAAGAGATTTATTAGTTTTCTCAACAGGCATACTGTAGCTCAAAAATATATTTAATGTCACTTGAGGAGTTTGGCTTCATTGTGCAAGTTATTATATACTTACAACCAATTGTGCTACCTTTTATTTAATGATTCAAATAAATGTATAAATAAATATTAATTCATTGAAATGTATTCTCTCCTTTTAAAGAAAAGGTCAAATTATGCTCGCTATCATCAGTTTTTAAACGCTACCTTTGCTTCCACATAGTAGTTGCTCCCGTCTGAACTGCTTGACATGGAGTCAGGGCTGCATGGCGGAGACGAGTCCACCTCTACAGGATCCTCCTTCTTCACCGTCACATCTGATGGTGTCTGCAGCCTCATGTCTGATGGTGTCTGCAGCCTCATGTCTGATGGTGTCTGCAGCCTCATGTCTGATGGTGTCTGCAGCCTCATGTCTGATGGTGTCTGCAGCCTCATGTCTGATGGTGTCTGCAGCCTCATGTCCAGAGCTACCGAGTTTGGAGCTGGGAGCTGGATGGGAATGAGAGGTGGGGTGGAGGGAAAGCAAGGGCATATTACATTGGCAGAGGAGAAGAACAAACAAAAGTACACTTCTAAAATAAAAGATAAGACTATTAAATGGCCCATGATAAAAAGGAAATGGGAGGGAGTTTGGGGTGAGAGTTATAATGAAGTCTGGCATCAAGTGATCAAGCACACTTTTTAGAATGTGGCAACAAACAAAAAAAGCAGCTGGGTACCTGCCGTTTTACTGGGATGCTTTATCATTATTCATACGGCCCGGCCCTAAAGCATGGTTAAGTTGAGGCAAAACTAGGCCTGTCACAATTACTTGAGATAATCACACTCACAATCCATATATTTTTAAACCTTTTCAAACAAAAGCTGATTCTGACAGTTTATGACATCAGGAAAACTCATGCGGTTATATTTTTAATAAAAAATGTCAACTTTGTCTTGTTTTGACTAATTTGTGTAGAAAGAAGATCTGGTAGGTATGCCTACGCCGACCGAATCACTGCTGTTCGCGTCTGACCTGATTGGACCAAAACTGTACACCACTTCCTTATTGGAAACGACAGGGATGTAAACAAATGGATTTGATCTCGTCCGCTTGTCACTAAAAACATACACAATGGACTGTGTCTGGGATTGCCCATATGCGAGGGTGCATCTCAAACAGCGTGGAGACTTCCGTTTACAAACGAAACCTCGCAAGACGGCCCGCGAGAGTTGGGAACGCCGTAGTACTGCTGCAGTTTATCTCCGACTAAAATAGTAACTTTATAAATCTATCTTAAAAGACGAAATTAAACTGCATGAGTTTTCCTAATGTCATAAACTGTCAGAATCAGCTTTTGTTGCGTTGGTTTATGTGCTAAAACAGTGACTTTGAGAGCTGTTTCCCCGTTACAATGGAAGTCAATGAGCGACTATTTTAATTTCTTAAAATTGCTAATAAACAACACAACGGAGCGAAATAACTCATGGAATGGAATAGTTTGCCCATAATAAGGTAAGAAAACAACCCAAACCTCTGAAAAAGTGGTCTTACCCTTTAACCCTCTAAGACCCAGCGTTGCTTTTTAACAACAATTTTATTTGAATTAATTACTAAATTATTATTATTTTTTTCTGTTCTTTTTTCACCTAAACGTCATCAGTGATGTTCATTGCAATGCCATTTCAATGCCATTGGTCATGATATTTGCATATAAACACCCCCCACAGAGGCTGAAATTCACACAAATAAAAAATGTTTGGACTCCTTTAACCTAAGACTTTTGACCTTTACCCTAATAAAAGTAGGTAAAATAATTGTAATATGTTTTTTTGTGATCATTAGAATGTCTAGAACATGTTTTATTCATTATTGTGAAAGATATCCCCCAAATGTAAATTATTAATTTATTATATTATATAATTATTATATAATTATTATAAATTTTTCATCAAACTTTATTTTTTTTTAACATCTTTTTTAGTCTTAGTCCTAGTAGTACAAAGTAGTAGTACGGTTGAAATCTATTTTTTGCAAGTAGAAATTAATGCGGGTGTTAGAGGGTTGATCTGATGATTCTGAATGGGATGAACAACCAGTGGAACTGGTGCAGTATGAGTAATATGGTCCCTGGTGAGAATGCGAGCAGCTCAATTTTGTACAAGTTGCAAAAGAAAAAGTTTCAATTGAACCCCCCCCCCCCACACACACACACACCCCCCCACACACACGTCCCAAAAGCAACCCTTATGTTCTCACTGGGTTTTTTGTCCTCTTGTCATCGTCCTCCTGCGCAGCCCTGCGGAATTCCTGTTCCAAAGAGCTTGCCAGCTCAGTGAACAAGCCAACGTCCTCACAGTTCTTGAGGAAGCGGGTGGGAGTAGGTGTCTGGTCTATCAAGACAGCACAAAGAAAAACAAAAACAAAAAAAAACAAAGCGATATTCAGATAAACTTTTACACTTGAATACCTTTGCATGATTAAAACGTTTTTTTTTTTTTTAAATCAACTTGTCAACCCCTTCTTGTTGGTCTTGGTCTGGTTGTAGACTGTAGACAACCACATCTCTGATACACAATGCCAGCGGCTTCTTTTCACCTGGCAGTTAGGACTTTTACCAGGAGAGCATAGCGCAGGCATGGTTATCCCTCTCAGTTAAGCTCCCTGCTGAACAGGAGCCCGGACTGTAGGAGTTACTAGTGCAGCAACAGAGGAAACCCTCCTCTTCTGGCTTCCCACCTGCGGCTCGAACACAGCCAATTCGTTATGTTGGAGTGCCGGCCAAGCCAGAGGCACTGCAGAGGAATTGAACCCTAATCTCCACAGTGGTGTGCAGGAACTTTACCGTGTCAGTTTATAAGGTTTTTATACAATAGCCCCTGTGATTCACATTATTGATTGTATATGATGTACGATATTAAAGTAATTCCGTTTAGTGGTTCATACAATAGCCGCTGTGATTCACATTATTGATTGTATATGATTTACAATATTAAAGTAACTCAGTTTATCAACATGCTCACCTCTGTTACATTGTTCAGTGGTGGATTGCACTCATTGAAAGGTTACATTGTTATCATTGTTTTTGGCTTAAAAGCAAATCGATAAATGCTGGCTTTAGTAACTGTACCTGCAATCAGGGATGGTAGGCTACATTTGTGTTTACATGACTGATAACCTACCCTCGGTAACTGTTTTAAAGTAAAAAATAAAAATAACAAATATTGAAATTAACTGTTTCACTGATGATATAAAAAAATAATCATCAACATTTGTATTGTTGGTAGCGGTTAATAATTACCGACATCCCCACCTGCAATGATGACAGAGTCGGTCCTGGCAGGTCCAAATTTCAGCGTCATCTCATGCTTGTGTTTGTGTACAGCCAAATGATCCTCGTTGGTAAATCTCTAGAGTGAGTCAAAAGTAGAGAAAAGGGACGAGTGAAAGAAGAGTACAGTACAGTATTTGAATGAGCCCACAGGTGGGTATCTACTTGTCCTGGTGAACTGAAGGCAAATCGCACCTTAACCCAGATATCACATTGCACATAATCAGAGACAGTCGATCTCTCAGAGACGTAGCCTAACACATGTATACAGTATCATTAGGCAATATACAACAAAGAACACTGTATCTGTGGCGTACAATACCCTGTGTCTTAGACACCCGGTGCGGGTCCATTATACCCCTAGGACATGTCCTCAAATATCTAAGCAAATGCTCAATTCAACTGGAACAGGGGCACGCACAGTTGAGAACTGATTCTCATTATATAAAATTTAAAAGACACGCACCACAAGGGGAACGGTTGAAATTGCAGACTGATCAATGGATGAAAGCGTGACAAATTCTGCTAAACTCCCCAAGGCAAAGATGAAGTGACTCATCAACATCAAACCAGTCACTGATATGCAAGCTGTTTTTTTCTGGAACAGGCCACAAGTATATACTACTATCTATATATAAAATAATCCCACTTGAGGACACCATTCAAAGTAACGGGGCAACAGAAAAGAAAAAGGTGGCAGCGTCCATTGAGTTCAATGGAAAAGTGCCATGTTTATTCGGTTCCTCAAGCTATGTACATTTTTGAGTATTGTTTATGCTTGAAACAGAACCCATTCAGGACACACTTGTTGACACTTGTTTTGAATAAATATTAGAAGTTTTTCAGAAAACTTCAGAGATCAGTATTTAGAAGGCGTTTTTAGAATCGGCCTCAGTCCTATTACAGCAGGCTACAGATATTCACAGCACTTTATTTTCATTGTAATTTACATGTAACTTATTGTAATTTATATGTAACACAATACGCAACATAAGTTTGTAAATTTAGAACAAAATGCATATAGACTGATGAACAATATACATAAATAAATATTAATCATCTCTCTTTTTTATATGGTAAATGATAATGTATTAGCTTTTCTTAAGGCACAAAATGTTTGGTAGGTCCTGAGCCAAAAGTACCTCCACACTTCCACAGGTGGGTCACAACAGGAACATGTTTGGGATCCCCTGCTTTAGGCTATGTCTCAGTATGTGTCATGCATTCCTATCAGTTGTTCTGACAAGGATTATATCAGACTTATTGATGATGCACTCCAACTCTCACACTCAGGCTTCTGTTCTTATTTGGATAAATCGTGAGGCAAATCAGTCAAGAGGCGTAGGAGGAAGAATAATCACAGCAGCCGCACCGGGCTATCCGCCGTCTCCAACAACCTATTTTGGGCGCCGCGATGTAGTTACTAGTTCAGTCGTGAGAGAGTGAAGTGGAAACACAGTAAAGTGTCTGGAGGGGAGGGGGGGGGGTATTTTTAGTCACTGCCAGGCAGCATCACCAATACAACTATATCAACACTTGTCTCTTTCCCTCAGAACTAGGCAGCTTGGACAGGGCAGGAAACTATCTCACAACTAATCTCCCTGTATGAGATACTGGAAGCTACGATTACTCCTCTCCATACAGAACATAGCAAGCAGCTAAGAACGCTGGTGGCTGTTGCTGTTGTTCATTTGGCTTTAAAAAATACCCCTCGGACAGAGCCAGGAATCAGTCCTCCTCATTCTATATACCACACATGACTCAAAGATTCCTGGAAGGCCACTGTGGCAAAGGCAGCAGTAAAAAGCAAACATTCGGACACAGACTGAGACACCGACGGTGTAAAGGATATTGTGTATCTGAATGTGCCACAACAAACAAAACCGAGCCAATAACCTGGGAGATGACAGATACTAACCAAGGCTTCTAAAGCCTTTTTTCCCCAAAAGGAGAGCACATGTAGCCTCATTATCATTTCCTGAAATGTCACCTATAGCTGGTAAAAAAAAATGATCACAGCCTGGTCACACCATACTATTGAATCCCAAGCACGTTTACACATAAACAGCTCGACTATCAATTGAAACTGCTAAGCTTGCGCGCAGATGTTAAGGATCGGGAGAGTATATTTATATATGTGTTTAGCCCGGGCGGACATGGTTTTAGGTTAGGTTTAGGCATAATTTCTGTGAGGTTAGGGTTAAGGTTAGGGTTTGGCATAGTGTTTGTTTGTGAGGTTAGGGTTAGGCATAATTTTTGTGAAGTTAAATGTTAAAGTTTAGACGCAATTAAGGCGAACCCGTTAAGGAACAATGTCATAAACTCACTCCTTGAAAAGCTGCCATTATATTTAATTTCTTAAAACTGGTGTCTAAATTAATAATGATGCCAATAAATGAAATATGTACGTCGTTTTACGTCAGAGAAGTAAGCAGAGGGGATGCTAAAGAGCTGCGGTTAGCAGGGATGGGGATCTGCCCCCGGGTGTCCATAAAGCTCAGAGATGGAGAAGAGGCCAACAAATCATCAATTATTCACTAAACAGACGCATGTTGCACTGCTGCCTGTTGTTCAAGCTGTAAGCCAGCGGCAGGAGGAGCAGTGAGCACTGCATGTTCATGATTCACATGTATGTAATTATCCCAAATCCATGAACACTTTCTTCTGCATGTCCTCGGGAAAGGTCATAATTCATCACTAACGGAAAGGATGGGCTATTACACCTGGTCAAACACTGTGTCAGACAGCTAATGAGCCCCAAATCTTAATCATGTTTCTTGCATTGAATATCCCCCGACTAGGGAGAACATTGCCTCAGTTTGTTGCGAGTATGCCACCAACGTGTGGCGGGCAAGGTTCCCCGACAATATGGCTTGTTAACAGGCAACATGAGCGTTTTGTTCGGCTGAGTCAACCGTGTGGCTCAAACCTGTGTCTGCAGGCAGAAGAAGTCTACAGTGACAGGTTGAAACAATAACTGTGCCCCGATTACTCACTGAAGCAGTCAGTGAGTCACCGCCGAGGGAGACGTTAGTACTTAGCACTGTTTCACAAGACAATAAGATGAGGAACACACAGCACACCAACGGAAACGTCATGGTTAATACAAATCAAGTGCCTTTTTTAGAATATTCATACTTAGGGTAATAATTTAAAATGTGTTATTATCAGTTGGGTGGAATACATGTATCAGTAATTCCATAAAACCAATAGAAGCTACACAAAAAGATCCACACCCACAAACAGCCATGAATGTGGGCGCGAGAGACACACACACACACACACACACACACACACACACACACACAACACACCTGAAACCCAAGACAAGGGAGAGAGTTTACCTGTCCACAGCCAGGAGCGTTGCACACAAAAGGCCGGTCATCCCCCATTTTGGCAAAGAGCTTGCAGTGTAACTGTGGGAAAGGAGAAGAGGAAAACATTGTTGTGGCCTTTCTTGATTTGTGAATTGGCGAGTCCTGAGCACAACAAAGCATGGATGGTGAGGTCCGTTGTCAAGGCAGGAAGCAGAATGCCATTTAAAAATAACCCTGGCAAGTAGGAAAACACACACAGAGGCAGCAAGATGAAGTTTCCCTGGTGAGATTTCCTTCACACAGGGGGCTTCTGGCTGGCCAATGACAGAACTGCTCACAGAGAGAGGTATACAGTATTATCCACCGTTTACACCAAGATATCTGCCTTCTTTCCGCCTCTCACTCTTCTCACTCCCTCCCTCTCCCATCACCATCACCACTCCCTCTTCACCTCCACCTCTCTCACCGTTTCTTTCTGAATAATGTCTCTTTACAGACTATGTCAAATAGAAGCCTTGCATGATCAACTGCCTTTTGACTAAAGCAGTATGACGGTGTCGACAACTACATTTCTTTCCTGTAAAATGGTTCGTCAGCGACAGCGTTGTGTGATCAGTGAGGTTAGTGTCTGGGGGAGGGTTTACACAAATGGCAAGAAATACCAAATCAAACTTTTCAGAAGTAAAAGGTATTCCAAATAAAATGAACTCAATTTATTCGTTTGTTGTGCAGAATCCCTGGCCTACAAACATCAAACCAAGTTACACAATCACTGTGTATTGTGAATTATTTAGGCTAATATGCAGCCTTACCAAAGCCTCTGCTCATAAAAAGATGCTAATTAACAAGACCATTACGACTTAAATGATTTAATTAGATGGAGCTTGATATTTCCGGGCGGCGGGCACAAAATACCACATTAACATTTTTGGAATGTGTCCAAAAGATGGACAATAAAGAAATGAAACCATTAACATAATCTGATTTCACACTTTAGAATCCTAAACCTTCCCACTGCACTACAAACCAAACACATGCATACACCCACCACCCACCCCCAGTCTTTCAGAGTACATGCTATTGACAGGAGTCAAATATACACACGCCACTGTGTGCACTCCCCCTGTGACTGAAGCTGAGGTGACATAAACTAAAGCTGTGCAAGCCTTGCTTACGTCTCCGTCTGTCAGCTGTCTCTATGGAGGAACTCTTCCAGACACCCCCCCCTAAAAACCACACACAAACTCCCCCTCTTCTACACAGCTGAACAACAATCCATGTACATACAGTTTGGGATTGGAACTTAATTTTTTAAAATTGGTCATTAAAGTTAAATCAGGCGATATGTGGTGTCTGTGTAGGCATTAATGTTTCAGCACTCCCAACTGGCTCAAAGTGACGTCTGGCAACTATTACACAACTCCGTCAGACCACTGAAACGACATCACCAATATATAACCAACATCAATCTCTATCCTCACACTATGTACACAAGGACACATTTCTACAAACAAACCAAAGACCTAATTTAATATAAAAGTCCATTCCCACAATAGAATACACAAAACAGTTATACAAATGAAATTAGTGTTAGCCAATGGTTTATTTTTTTCAGGAAAGAGGGAGAGAGACGGGGAGAGACATGCAGCTGCAGCCCGGTGGGGGGGGGGCAATCTTTTTTGTTTATGATGAAATTGTAAACTTAAAGTATTGCAATCAAATTCAAGTGAGATCTATTTATTGTATAATAGCTTCTGCTCTGCCGTCTGCACTGCAGGCAGTGCCTGCTGTGTTGTGGGGTAGCTGTGGAAAGCCTTATCCAGTCTAAAGCCCGCCACACACAGCGACTAGTCTGTCTGTCTCTCACTTTTGAAAAAAACAATAATCAAGACCTGTCTGAAGTGAGTGGTGCAACATGGCACCAACAGGGACGGACAAAGATGGGCATTGGAGTGGCTGGACCCTATGGTTGCACCACTGCACTGCGCGACTGAGGGGAGCCCTGAACTTTTGTCTAGCCCGTGGGCCCCCACTACTGTAAATCCGGCCCTGGACACGCTGATGCTGCATTACAGCAATTGTATGTGGTATGTGCCTGGCCAACTAGGCCAGCGGGCACCCCATGTTAGCCCATTAACCAGATAGTGCGGATACAGTTGGTAGTACAGTTGGTAGTATTCAATTAATGATCACACAGCTGTTCACCTACACCGCACCCATTATATAGATTGAGGGGCATCTAGGCAACATTATTGAGTGGGAGTGGGACAGATTATTCATTATGTTGGCAAGGCCTGAATGTTTGAATGCTTTCCAGTGTTGAAGTCAGTGTATTTTCCTCCATCCCCTCTCCTCTTCTCTGCTGACGACAGTTACCCTGAGCCAACACATGATTTCTAATGCCTTGTGCCGGAGCAGGACTGGCATATCATACCGTGAAATTATACTTGGTTGTACATGAACCTTTCACTCCATAAAAATGATGTATTTCTGGCTAAAGAAGTTGACGTGGCTCACATCAACACTTTGTTCAGAAAATATGCCCATTTATGTGTGTGTGTGTGTGTGTGTGTGTGTGTGTGTGTGTGTCCGTCCAAGTATAATTTAAGTGTTAGGCTTATAACAAGGCCTTGCCGTTACATCTCCCTCAGCTCCATTGCTTGATGAAGAAAATGGGACCGCATCTTGTTTGCCCATAAAAGACCCATTCAGATCAAAAGGCTGATAGATTGTAGTATTTTGATTCCTTGTAGACGTCACAAGCTCCGGGGCAAGGCAACGAACACAGGCCGATGACTTAGCTCTCTCACACAGTGTTCCCAATCTGCTGAGTGTATTTGGCAGAGATGGTGTCTGTAAACGAGATAGTCCAGCCACCTCGTTATACAGAGGGTGTGGACCGCATATGGAAATGGTCACATCTGGCGTGAAAACAGACTTTAGAGTTTACATCTCAACAAAGTAACACTAGAACATTAACTGGCCTTGCAGGGCCTGATCTTAAAAACAGAATTAGATTTTCAGTCTACCACGCATACCAGATGACAGAAGAAATGGAAATTGCCACTGGTTTCTGTCACTGCCTTGAGTTGGTTTAGCAATATTCTTAATCTATAGAAACAGATGACACACTGAGGGAAGATAATAAAATCTTAAAATCACAGATTGTAATTCACTAAATTCTACATCTAAAAAGATATGGACGTTATCCTGTACTTGATCAGATATCCAGACAGACACAGACATGAAATCAACCTATTTTTGCTTCCATTCATCCAAGTTGCCCCAATTACAGTCCCTCTCATTGAGCTGCCGGCAAAGTTGCCTGGTTAACTTGGATTTCTCCTACTCAGCAGGTGTAGGGGAATGGGTCCTAGCTATAATCAGCCACAGCCCTCCAGTGTTTGATGCAGCCTGCTAGGAAACTGACTAAACAAACTGTATTAATAGCTCCGGCTGCAGCCGAGACTCTGGAATCCGAGGCTTGAATTGCCAGAGGGTAGGGGAGACCCCACAAAAAAGAGGAAGGGAGGGGGAGGTCGGGTGTGTGTGTGTGTGTGTAAAGAAAGAGAGAAGAGAATGAGGTGGTCAGCGATTGGTTCGCTGCAGGATCAAGGGTATTTGGTTGATCACAGGTGGGGTACTGGTAAATGTGCAATGTGAGTGTTAGAGTTCTAGGCTGCAACTGGCTCAGACAACAGCCAATATGTATTTATGTAAGCAAAGTGAACCTGAGAATTGGTAAATGGAACAAATGAAATCCTATATCCATGTCTGCATAACTACCGAGGCCAGAAAGCTAAATCCACACAGAGCCAACAGACAACACAGGACAATAAACCCCAGTGCAATTCTGAAATGAAATTGGAAACACTCGACATCATTTCAACTTATGATTCAACAACTTTTAAAGGCAACTAACTGCCAAGGGGTTTTGGTACTATGACTACAATTCAAACAAACCATGACACTTGATCGTTGTGGCGTCAACAAAAGCACAGTCAACATTGCCTCTAGAGTCTAGACACAACAATAAATATAACAATTCAGTGTTATATCGTAATGCCATATGGTATGGCCATATCAGACAAACACTGGTGAGGTAAGGCTAAAACTTTATAACAACTGAGTTGTAGGCCAAAATATTGCAGGAATAGAAACTACAGTATATGCTCAATAGCTCAATGTTCTTTAATCTGGATGTGATCATTATTTTTGAGAGAATATATACAGCCTATAGGTTACATAAAATATAATGTTGAATTACATATAATCACCACTTTCAATTGCTTTGAATACATCAAGATGTTTGGTTTTACAAAACAGGCTCCAGTTGTCTCTAGTGTGTTACACACAGACAGGACTATGTGATGGAATGAGCTTCAAGTCTGCCAAAAACATGACCTACATTCTTGATGAAGGTGTTGACAAGCATGGGGATGCAGAACGTGGTGTGTTCTCGAGATCACATTGCAGTATTATGAATATCAATATTATATGAGCTTTCCAAAGAAATACTTCTGAGGCTTTGGCTTGGAAAACAAACTAAATCGCAACTGCGTACAACAATCTCTTTTTGCAGTTACATAAGTAGTGAATGATTTAGGAAATGTCGATGTTGATACTAAACTCTTCAAACCGGGCTAACAACGTTAGCTGGCTGGAAAAGTTTGTCTTTTTTAGCCCCCTCCATTACCTTCTGGGCTGGCTGCGCACGGACAAACTAAAGGACCTGCCTGTTCCCGTACAAGACCGCCTATCCTTTTCAGCAATTGGTTTAGGAGCATGTCAATCAACGGCATCTAATTCGCGCAAAGCTTCGGAGGCCGTCAATAACATACACTAGTACGATCCGATTGGTTGAAAACCGAAATCAACTTTTTGCATCTATGAAACTGATATATAGCTAGCTGTGGTAGCTAACGTTAACAACAGGCCGCTATGGAACGAACACACTGGGGCAAGTCGTGACTCCGTCCCACACCGCTCTCATCGTGCAACGCCAAACATCCGCCAGCGACTCCAAATCACCACGATGACAACAAAAACACGCAAATGTACACATAGCCATCGTTGACAAGAACTATACGTCTTTACTACTAGTGTCACGGACAACGTGAGAGATCACGAAAAGTAGCAAAAAGCTCTCGAGCTAGTAGTAGTTGGGTTAGCAGGCTGACACTTGAGTGCGAAGCGAGACGTTGGTGTCGTTAGCTACCACAACAGTTTTGGCAATTATTTGAACGTTGATGTTTCATGGCAAATAATACTAGAACTGGTGCTCGGACCACTAATGTGTCATAGTTTAGCGCGAAATCAACACGCGTGGCACATTTACATGATAATAAACTGTTTACAAACTCACCTTTGCGCCCCTCTCACACACACTCTCTCTCTCTGGCTCCCTCTCTCCTCTCTTGGAATTTGACACTCCCCTCCACCTCCTCGAAACATCGCGAGACTGCACGTCAGGCCTACCAGACCTCTCCGGCTATAGGATCGCCAACCAATTGGCTAATTGGTTGTCAGGCAACCGTTGGCTAGTACCATGCTGGATGGATGGCTACACATTTTTAAATTATAGGATTTATCATTTATGTATGCCCATTATGCTTTTGATGGTTAAGTTGGTTACGGGATATTACATTATTGGCATGGACAAATGTAATGTATAAATGATTATGGCTGCACATCCTGATACAGCATAAGATCCTTAATAAGATTAATTAGTTAACTAACTAACCTAATTAGTTAGGTTGATCCTCAGTAAAACTCCATCCCAGAAGACATTCGTCTCTGCTTTATTATCCTCAAGTTACTCAGAGTAGGCAACCCACAGCGCCTAGACTAGAGCACCCTAGTGTCACCAACATCTCATCAGCCATCTTCCCCACTGTATCTAATCCCCCAAGAGACAGTGGGGTCTGTAGCATGCCACTTGGGACACAGGCCGGGGTCTGATCAGCCTTGGTCGGGTCGCCTGGAGGAGGATGTCTGTTGCGAGAACCAGAATTTAAATTGATAACAATAGTGATGATGTGTCCAAGTTTGTATCATCAGTAGATGTAGGAGAGTATAACATACACAGGCATATTAAAATGTATATAAATGGTCCACAGGATTGTAAATAAAACAAAAATACATCGCATGGATGCACCTGGGACGTATCCTCAGTGATGTATCCCAAGGTCATCGGGTCTCCCAACATCATACCCCTCACTCAGGTGACCCAGCCGGGGTGATCAAGTCCCGACTTACGTCCCAGTAGCTACCCTCGATCAGTCCCATTAGGGAAAAACCAGGGCCACACAATCCGTTCCTACTGAACTACTCTGCCGGGACTGGGACGTACCATTCTGGCACGTGGAAGGACTAGGCTTTGTGGGTTGATTCCTGTCCGGGCCCCTTCTACGTCTCACCAGGTCAGGCCCTGGGCGTTGCACCAGACTCCCAACAACAGACACTTTATTCAGGAATCGAGCCGCAATGGTTCCGCAGGCTCCACCTTGCCCTTGGTGGTGCCGCAGGCTCCGCTTGAGGCTTGAATGGCCCTCCTAAATGACTCACCGTGGGTTTGTTGGGCTTCTTCCTCACGGAACCCAAAATAAAATATCTAGTCAATTACTCTAAGGTTAGTGATATGAGGGAGATGGAGATCCACACTACCCAACTACGCACAAATCCTGCTCATTGTCCATCCTAAGCCAGAATATGGTGAAATATGCACGCAGAGAGACTACATATGTCTCACCACACCAGAATTCACTATAGTAGGGGGAAAAAAAAGAAACGTCAGTGTAGAGGCGGCCGATGATTCGGCCACAACGGCTCCTCTGAACGAACATGTGGTGGTTCAGGTCAGCGGAAGTTGGGTAGTCCTGTCGGAGGGAGGGGGCAGGGCTGGGCAGGAGGCCTAATGGCCTGGTCCAAATCCAGCTGAGCCGGCTTCAGGGCAGCAATCCACCGAAATGTGCCGTCTAAACTCTTCAGTGGGACACGTAACAGAATGCATTTACTACTACGGTTAGTCAGACCACAGAATCATCTGATATTTTTAATATTAATTTTAAATAAAAACTTTTGAGTCAAGAATAGCATAGGACATTAAGCATTGCACAAGTGTAAGAAACCATTGGTGACATTACACAGTAAATACTTTAGTGTTACTTCAGCCATTTGAGAGAGTTACATACTGAAAATGTTACAGATCAGGTTCACAATCATGGACCAATGTCCAATCCTAAGCATATGGAGAATTATTGTGACTGCGTGATGAGTGCCATTATTGTGATATGCATGCATTTCACAACATAATCACATTTCTCTACCTCCTTTCAATCCTTATCTACATAACTGCTGATATCACAATTTACACAATGTTGAAATGATAGAATGAACAATGGAAGCGAGAGAGGGGCCAGTGTTCAGTTTCCTTCCTGAAATGTTCACCCTCGTCTCTCTCCCTGGACGCGAACGTCCTGTCTGTGAAGCAATGTATTGCAAATTCCCAGAAACAATGACCGACATGGAACTAACAGCGGATCGAAAACCTAAGACCTTGTTGTGATGTTTGGGAACGTGTGTGTGTATATATATATATATATATATATATATAGTGTGTCTAAATAATTCATTTTCCTTTGACTGGTCACATTGAATATCCTGTAATAGTAGGATATAGAAGACATGCAGTCCTGTGATACAAGACTCCAAGAACAAGAACCAGAGGGACCTCTTCTGGACAGTCTGAGTACTGAATATGTTCAAGTGAAATTATATTTCTTTACCCCTCAGAATACTATTAGCTAAATAATACCAGTATTTTATTTGACCTTCTATATTTTGAGCTTTACAATGTTTTGACAATGTTCTTGGATGGTTAGCTAGATATTATTTCATGAGTGCTATACCTGGAATGGCTTCTGTGGCTAAAAGTACAGGTGTATTTGAATGGTTGAAAAACACAATAAAGCCCAAGGGCTTATAAGTGGTTATATGTAACTATTTCACACGTCAGCCAAAATATGTAAACTCACGTTCAGCTGTGGGATCGGTCCTTACATCAAAACTCAGAATACCTGTGAGGAGAAAATACAATGCAGACTAGAGCATGTAGTAAAACTTCAAAAAGTTATTTTGGCTCATGATGATTTTTAGATTCTAAACATTTTATAAACATAACATAATTACAAGATTGCCTATTAAAATAAATGAAATAATAGAAGAAACAAGTGGAATAGAAAGGCGTTTACTTGTGTTAACATACAAAAAAAAGCACTTTGCAGGTGCCCAGAAATTGGTGTCACTCACACTAGTACAATGTAGGAAAGCTATATTTACACATTGGCAGAAGCAAAATCAAGCACAAAATGGTTTAATCTAATGGCATGAGTATATTTGTAAATATTTATTTAAAATGTATCTTTGAAAGAAAAATGTATAAGTCATGGGGCTATTTCACCGATTTAACATTTAAAAGTTTGGCCTAAAATTAACTCAAACTATAACTTTTCCGAATTTTGACCACTCTTGAACATCTTGATGAAAGCAAATTATGAAAATAAATATTTACACTGAAACAATTGGCCCTTTCTTAGAAAGCTGTGTAAATGCCAACTTGTTAATGTATATTTCAAATACGTACTGCAACAATCAAACACTATCTCACATCTATGATAGGCAGATTCACTGGGAAATGCATGAGAATTATGGTGGCAAATCCTTTTTTTTTAGTGTTAAGATGGCAAAATGGAAACATTAGCTGGCACAATTAACTACATTATTTGACTGAAAATGAACAATGGTTCTGTAATTGATCATTTTGTATATTGTATAGATATTTAATATCTTTTTTTACAGGTCAAACACTGGTCCTCCTTTTACTTTCACTTAAACACTGGTTCTACCTGATGCAATTTATTTTGTTAAGGGCATTTGTCTTAGGGTTACAAGATAAATTGTACATTGTGAATTCAGTAGGAAATCAAACAGTCAATAACCAGTCATAATTACATACAAACACCCATGCACGCACGGCACATAACATCCTTTCATTAAGCATTACTTTAGGGTTCTGCCTTCTCTGCCAGCATTACTGGACAGCTTGTATCATCAGACATTGTCTGAACAATATGAGTCTAACTCCATGGAGAGAGACTTTCCTGTGAATAAATGCAATGTCATAAGCTATTTAATAATCAGCTAATGATAACTATGATGTATCCACCAAGTCAGTCCTACCAACTTAATCTCTCAGCAGTAGATAGTCTTTGACAGACTCTGGTAAAGGCAGCTCTTTGACTGCAGTGGGGAGAAACTGCACTCCAAGACTCTGACGGACAGCACAACGTGCCAGAGAGCGGAGTGTGGGGGCCTCCGCAACCATGCTGGTTAGCTTTGCCAATAACTGGGGGTCTTTACTCAGCTCCCTTGGCAGAGTACCATCGGCCCTTCGGATCTCAAACCGGCCAGCTGCCCGGCAGAGCAGCTCCAAGCACTCTTCCTCCTGCTCAGTGCCCAGACCCCGGGCCAATAGGGCCACCAGTCGGGAAATAGGTGTCTGGCCCTTCAGGTTGGTCACGTGGACTTGGGCCCCGTACTCCAAAAGCACCTTGACACTCTCTAGGTTGCCCTTCATTGCGGCCCAACTCAGAGGTGTGTCATTGTTGTAGTCACGGTTGTTGGGGCAGGCTCCGCTCTCCAGTAGGGCCCTCACACACTCTGGGTTGTCTTTGAATGCAGCCCAGTGTAGTGGAGTGTCCTTGTTGCCATCCAGGGCATCAGGCAGGGCTCCGTACTCCAACAGCAGCTCCACACATCCCTCATCCTTCTCTGCTGCATAGTGCAGTGCTGTGCGATTGTAGCCATCCAAAGCATTCACCTGACAAACGCATTCAATTTAATGAAGCAATAAGCATGATGTCATACCTTCACCTTTTACAGTATTGGCCAGAGAGATTGACAAGTAAATTATACAGCAAGTCATTTCAATCTGTTACTTCACATACTTAAAGTTTGATTAATTCATTTCTCTGCCTAGAATTACCACTTGTTGATCCATCTTGTTTTCCTTATTTTTTTACTCACATGGGTAATTGCTAATTGGATGACTTAGGTCACAGTCTCACCTGTACTTCGGTAGACTCTGCGATTGGGAGGTGAAAAGTTGCATAATTCTTATAATAAATAAACTACACAGTGAAATCTATGGTGTTAAAATTATACTTCGATTAATAGTTAGGACAAAGTGAGGGTAACATGGATGCAGTGTGTCGCTGCCGGGGACTGGATGTTCTTTTGGACATGTCTCCGTTGTGGTGGAGGCACAACGGCCTCACAGCAGCAAAATCAATCCGATGTTTACAATATGTACTCCCATTGATGATCATATAAATTGTTATGCATATGATATATGTTAGCTAGTTACATACAGTAGGTCATGCCGAGCTAAACATGATTGTTTAATTTAAGTATTTAGAATTAAACAAGATGAAGACCCACTGCCCACACACAGTGACTGCACTCCATGTTTACGCACGACAGACAAAATATTCAGACAGAATATTCTGTACACTGCAGTGTTTTTATATTTTGATGGGGGCTTCGGTCTCCTCATTCAACCACATCTATCTACGTTAATGGGACATATTTGCTTGTTCTGTCTCCAACTGTGTTTACTCCTCATTCATCCGTCACATTGTTTGCTTAATTTCCTTTATTTGATGCGGATTACATTCACACCTGCAATGAATCAAAGTCAGGTGCGCTTGGAAGCTAAGCAAAACCCCTGTTCTTTGGCCAACTAGAATGCGATTGTTTGATCCGTACCAGAATTTGAATGAGCCTCCACACCTGCTAAACGAAGCGCACTTTCCGTCAATATGCAGCAGGATTCTTTTTCATCGCAGTATAACATCCTGGTGTGAAGTCGACCTGACTCACATTGTTCAAAGATGCATGCAAGACAATCCCTCCCACAACAAACAGCCAATGATGTGATAAGACGAACTTAAGAAACATATGCATCTCCATTATCCCACAGAGAACGATATACAGGTATTTACCCTCCACACACACACACACACAAAAGATTGGTGATCTGCAAGTTCAAAACACATCCAATAGCGACTCGTTGTGAGCTTGTAGATAAACAATTTTAGAAATTCAGAATAAGGACGCTAGTGGTGTTCATGTAGTTATTAAATTTGTACTGGGCAAATTCAGTCAAATCAAATGGTCCATCAAGTAACTGGACATAAAGTTGGCATGCTTTTATAATAATAATTTGCATCACTATGCTTGTAGACATAGACCTGGTGTCCCAAAATTGGGATGCTGCATTGAAAGTGGTTAAATGTCTAAATATGGGGCCTTGACTATATATGGCACATTTCAAATCCCAACAACATTTGCTCTGTGTGCAATCAATAATGTCAGAAAAGCCCCCAAAAAATATAAAATGCCGAATAAGTAGTAGGGGTGCAACACTTAATCGAATGGAGTCCCACACTGATAAATTGATACATTTTTTTTTGATAATCGATAGATGCGGCAGCCCTAATAAATAGTATTATTCTTCATTGCAAACCAGTGGTCCTGCCTTACCTCAGCTCCCTTCTCCAGCAGCAACTCCACACAATCAGCATCAGCCACCATACAGGCGCAGTGCAGAGGCTTTAGTGTCCCATGCATACGGTTTACATCTGCACCCTGCACAACAGCAAGAGAAACTGTTATTACAACTGATAAGATAACATGGACAAACCCTACAAAGTTGAAGTACAGCGAAAAGTAGGCCAACCTTACGAATGAGATCCTCCACGTTGTCGTGTGGAAACGATCGAATGGCTGCAATGGTGCGGATCAGCCGCTCGGACAGGGAGTATTTGCTTTGAATGCTTTGCATGATGTACCACATAGTAGAGCTCATATGGAACAGAAGAGCATGGCACCCAGGCAGGGGTGACAACGACAACTCGCTGAATCACCTCTTATGTTTGGGTTGGAAATGCTGTAAGATATAAAGTAGATTATTGAAGTCTAATAAGTCGATTTAGTAACTGCACAACGGCAATGCAATTTGGTTCTCTTTGGACTTCAGCTTAAAGGGAAATATTGTTTTCTGCATTCATTGTTCAGAGCCAATACTAAAACACAGCATCTGTGTGGAATGGAACACTTGTTTTCCTCAGTTGTAATTAGACACTCAACTGCATTTCTTGGGGTTTCTATGAGAACATACATGGCTGTAAAACTGGCATAGACTGACATCAGTATACCGTTTGTTTGGTTATATACAGTATATATTTTTTAACGCTCAGCTGAAGATGTAACCCTCCCCAGTGTACTGTAATGCATACAAATGCAACAGTGTATATATATATATATATATATACACACACACACACACACACACACACACACACACACACACACATCTTATGATTCCAATTATCTTGATTAGTTCCTTGATTTATTTACAAATAAAAACTCCATGAAAAAGGAAACATTCATTTGCATTATAAAAAGGCACTAAAGTCCCTGTAGAGTACAATAACATCCATCAATCTTTGCTTTATAAGCATCTTGGCAAAATAAGAACAAATTTAGCAGCGAAATAGAAACTCCTTGCAAACCAATCTAGTATAAACAGATGACCTACTGGTTTAGCTTGCCTTAGCCTTTGGTCAATTGGACTGTCGTAGATCTTTCTTTTGACAGTCTTGAGCGGAGCTCTTGTAGCAGAAATGTAGCTAGTACTGACAATGACAGCTAGCCTAGCGTGCTAGCTGGCTCTGGGTAAAAGCCAACATGCTCCAGGAACATAAGGAGAGGCCCACTACATGCATTTTACGCCAGTAGTACGGTGCACGTGCAGCTGGCAAAACGACGTGTCCGTCTTTATGATATAATAACTTTATCAACGTAATTATATCGAGCCTTTTATATGCCACTTGGCAAACAAGGCGACAACGGGCAAGTGAATAAAAACCAATGACAACCCAAGCTTTATTTTAATCAGCTAGCAAGCTAGCTAGCGATGCACTACCTAAACGAAATCGTAATAAAGAAAACCGAAACAAGCAGCAAACACTTTTGAATATGAGCAAAGTTCTAGGTGGATTCTATGATCGTGATATTGGCCATTAGCAAACGCACTGCTTCCTTAAAAGCGACTACATACCGTGATATTAGGCGGTGTGAACTTGATGCTCTGGCGTAGGCGTTTTCCTGCTGCTTAGTGCTTACTGCTTACTGCGTGCCTTTTGACATAAACACTGCAACGTCATCGGTCTTGACCACGCCCTCCAATTTGGTTGGAACAAAAACAAATGTACTTCTGCTCTGCTCACAGAATCTAACCACAATCAGGGCTATTATATTATTATAATTTGGTAAAAGGAGAATTCCATACTAGTAGGCTTTCGTACCTGTATTTGTAGTTGTTACGTCCCCACCAAAGAGGTCCAAGGGTTATTTTGTGAAAAAGTGCATTATTGGCTATTTCCCCTACCATAAGCCCTCAATGGTGGTTGGATTTTTGTGTTAATTCGCTAATTTCCATTGAAATAACAAAATACATAATTTTTGTTTGAATTTTGAGCGATGGAAATAAGCGAATAAGCACAACACCCCATTCAATTCAATGCAATCCATTGAGGGCTCATGGTGGGGGAAATAGCCAAAAATGCGCTTTTGCACAAAATAACACCTGGACCTCTCTGGTGGGGACGTGACAACTACAAATAAAGGTAAGAAAGCCTTCTAGTATGGAATTCTCCTAACAAAAGCCCTGATTAATAGCTGGAACTATGTGTTTTGTCTGCCTGCATGAAAGCAGTTCTGCGCTTTTGCCATGTAGGCCTATAGATAGTTCTAAATATAGACATCTCATAAAATCAGTCAACATCAAATCGCATCATCGCATGCCATGATACATTCATCTTTGACAGCTATGTTTAAAGGGGTCCGATTAAGAAATGCATTGACAAATGTGTAATCTGAAATCCACAATTGTCAGGGTACAACCCGTGAACTGGGACACATCTAATGAGTAATGACTTTCCTCACGTTTAAAACTGTTTTATGAAGCATATCTAGGGTAATGGTCAAAAGTCAACTATTAATGTGTGCTGTATGCATGGTAGAGAAGGCCAAAATAAGATATCAGACAACAGGGGGACACTCAAAAGCCAAATCAAAATAATTTATTTTTTTTGGTGACATTTCATACAGTTCTAGAATTGTGTCTCAAACACTTAATCAATCCATTACTATATTTCGTTTTGCCACCCCAACCCAAATTAACAGAAAATAAACCAAACATGGAGAAAAAAAAAGCAATTCCTGTAGTTTTTGCAAGCCTGTCAACATCAATATCATAACCATACGCTTCTAAAAATGATTTCACATTACTTAAGAGTAAGATTTTTTTTGTTTTTTACAAGTTAGTGCATTTATTTCATTACACTAAATCACTAGCTGCTCATACTCATTAATGAAAAAGAAATAACAGCCCCAGTGATTGGTTACTCGTTTACTGCATTACTAAACCCAAAGTCAACGCTCAAGTATTCTTTCAGCTGAAATCGCAAACAATATACAAATGTCGTATGCTTGATTTTTCTTCTGCAAATGCGATTTCACACAACTTTGGGGAAACCAGCCTACCAAGATTGGGGAAAAAGCGTTGCACAGTAGGATTAAAATAAATAAAAATTAAAAAGCAATACATACAGTGAGTCAAACTGCAAATTCTAAGTCAAACAGTTTTTTTCTTTCGTTTCAAATTTAAAAAAAAAAAGGGGGAGAAGGAAAATAAAACTGCAAACTCACCCTAAAAAGCACAAAAACAATCTGTTGGATACCTGTTGACAGCCTCCCTCTGTAAGTTCAGCACTAGAACAATTACATTCTCCCACACACATCTCTAGTGAAGGGCTTAGAACAATATAGCATAGGCAACTACACCTCTACAGTTTTTTTTTTTTAAAGTCCAGTTTGACTGGGCCAAAAGATTCCCCAATGACTACATTATACAGGCCTAGCTGACCTCATCGTCAATAAAACTCAAAACTTTAACTTATCCAAGTCGACTATGATCATAGGCAGCTGGCACATAGCACATGATAATGGTCAGATTATTTTTTACACCGTTGACTTGGCTGCCCAATGTTAGATAGCTATTATCTTTAGCTAAAAGCAATCTTCAGCCTACTTTTGACACTATACCCTTGTTAAGAACAGCACATGAATATTAGCTTAACCTGGATATCTTGTGTTGATGTAGAGAAGCCAAATCAGGCGCATTACACAGTCACATCTGTCCATTAACCTATTCCTTATCGTCATTGAAAATTACATAGTCCTACTATGCAAAGTAGTTGTAAACAGAGAGCCTGACTGATTATCAGCATGAGTATGTTCTGAATGCATTCAGGGGGATAGCGGATTGAGATGAAGCAACTTAAAAATAACAACTTTGGACCAAGCTAGCAGATTCACCTTGGATAACAGGTCAGTGCACATCCAGAGTGACTTTCAGGGTTTAAAAAAAAAGGGGGAAAAAAAGAAATCACCTTTCTGCCAACTGTAGGCTTGGCTGTGGCTTAAATCATATATATAACATCTTACCGATACATTTGAGCCAATCATTGACCGGGATCAAAATACCACCATAGCACACATTTCATGAATATACATTTGAGGACGACACTGTCCAGGGTCAGGACAATGATTCTGAATCTCAGATGTAAAATCAATATTTGCCATTTCATTCATAATCAGTGCAACAGCAAACTGTAGCACTCCAAATTGTTCAATCAATGCATACACAGACATCAGTCAAACCCTTCAGTCATTCTTGACAACTTAAGCCACACAAGGAAAAAAAACTGATGTCTCATTGCGTGTTAGTGATATCTTTGTATATGTACATAACATATGTATGTTCTTTTCTTCTTAGTGCATATGTTCCTTGCAGACCAACATCTATTCTTTAAAATAAAATCAATAAAAGGTAGAGGGCCTATTACATGGCCCAGCACCCCACCTCTCCCCAGCAGAGCTGAAAGGAAATGGCCTCCAGAGAAACTGCACTGACTGAAATTCTTTTAAGTATTTTCTGGAGGCCAAAATGAGATCATTTTTTTCCCTTTTCAAATCAATCTTGAAAGTTCACACTTCTTCAGATGATGTTTTTCCCCACTAGTCCTGGATGTCCCAGTCTTATTGTCATTTTAAAAGCTTTTCTTTGGACAAGTTCCAGGCAGGGTGAGGTGGCTACCACAAGGTTGTTGCTTTTATAGGTTATTCATTTTATATATATATATATATATTTATATATATCCATGTATATACTCATTTTTTTCCCATTCATATAAAGTTTTTACTTTGGCGATACTGGTGGGATATTCTGCTCTTTGCCAGTGTGCCTGTAGTTCCCTTGAGGGGAGCTGCGTTGAGCTGGAGGGGGGCGCCGCTGATCACGGAACTTAAGACCCCCGGTGCCTCTAGGACCATTGTTGCGATAGTAGCCTTGGGGCTCGCGTTCACGTGGAGGCCGACTTTCCTTGCATTCCCAGCCCCCCTCCCTGTCGTGGCCCTTCTCCTGCTTGTCTCCAGGGCTGTTGCTGGAGCCTGGCTCCTCTGCCTTGTTCACGCGCAACTCACGCAGAGGCTGGCCCGATGCAGTGACAGAGGGAGCCAGGGCAGGGGCCACGGGAGGGGGGTCCTTGGGTGGTCGCTGGCACACTTCGGCATAGCTGAGCTTACGTGGCTCCTGGACCAAACAAAATAGAAATAATGGTGTTTACCGTTTGACAGACTAAGACAACTACAATACAAGTTCCTTTTCTAACACACACATCAAACCCTCAGATCTCATAATCTGAACGCTCATTGGGATAGAAGTGAAAGTTTATGACTTTGGTGAAAGAGGAGGAAAGAAAAGGGAAGGGGAGAAGAGAAGAGAGCTAGAGAACCAGAGTAAATTCTTTCACTGCCCATTTTCCCTCTATGCGCAAAATATCTCATCATCGGGTCTTAAGACAAAAGCCTATCCACAATCCCTTAAATCCATGTGTCCAAAGGAGACCAGTAAAAAAGAATCTTTAGCAGTCAGGTCTGTGTTTTGGGTCAAGAGTTCTGAAAGTGCAAGCTCTCCATTTTCAAAATGAGCGCACCAACACCTTTTTAACACCCTGAGCTCACAGGACGAAGTTCTCCGCCCTTTCAATTAATAACACCCAGCGCCCAGGACGGAGATTGATCAAAAGGACGGATATCAAAACCGATCGCATCGCTCTACAGGCTGGGAGCGTCTGTTGCACAACATTCGATGTTGAGCAACAGTGGGACGTGATCGAAATTGTCCCCCCCCCGCCACTGTCTAATTCTAAGCAATGATGTGTAAGACGGCCCACTGTGGTCCCGTCGCTAGTCTCAGTATAATTAATCATACCTCCCGTTGTTGTTGATCGCCCCTAGAGTGTTTTGGCTACATCTAGCTGCTTCAGCCACATCCGGGATAACATCCGGTCCGTTGGTAAAAGTGCTCCGCTGCTATAAATCGCTGGGCGCTATGATTTAATGGATTAAATAACCCTGGGTGTTCAGGGTTTTAACAGGTCTCCGGTGGACACTTCATGCCTAGAAGAAAATAATACTTTTTCAAGTTTTGGCCATTATTTCTAAAACTCACCTGGGCAGGTGTGGCGATGGTGGCTGTAGCAGGAGCCGGGGTAGGGGGGCTGGGGGAAGCTGGTGTGGCAGCAGCACTGGGCTGAGGCCTGGGGCTGGATACAGGCTGTGTTATCAGTGGAAGGTTGGCTGCAGGCGCAACAGGTGTGGGTGGGGTCATTTTTTGGGATGGGGGCTCGGCCCGCTCAACCTTCTTGTCCTGACGAGTGATGCTATAAAACAAAAGGAAGTTTCAGTACAAATTATAATTTCTAATTGTCTAATCAGGGTTTCTGCATGTGATTGCACCTCTTACCTGGGGGCAGGTGGTCCAATTGGTTGTAGAACAGAAGGTTTGCCTGCAGTCTGAGCAGGACTAGAGACAATCACAGGTTCCTCTGTGACTGGGCCGTGGACTAAGCCTGAACCGACAGTGACTTCTTTACTGCCTTGTTCCATCTGTGAAAGTCAAAGAGGCATTAAATTAAACATGGGTGGTTCACTCACTTTTACACTGCAGCACACAGACAAGTTTGGAAAAGGTCAGTAATGATCTGCCACTTATGCTAACCTTGTCCCTGTTCAAACCACGTACAACATCTGACATTCGGTTCTCCAGCACAGGTTCTCCAAGTGTGCTGACCACACATCCAGGCAGAGGAGGGAAATTGGTAGCAGCCAGGTCAAACTTGGGGGGTGAAACCTTGACCTCTGCTAGCGGTACAGGCCTCTGAAAGGGGAAATTTAATTCAGTCAAAGAAAACCACAGACTATATCAGCCATTTTCAAAGCAAACAAATTATAAAAATGCCATTTACCACAAGACGTTCATCCTCTCGCCTTCTCCGTGTTCCTCTGTAGGTAGTGCTCCGTCTGCATTACAGAATTTATTTTAAGTGCGATTATTCAATGAAATCTAAACCCACAACACAGTAGCTACATGCATGTCAATTTTCGCAAAGGCGAACCCAAGGTAGTTATTTTATTTATTTCAGGCCACTTAACAGAACAGATATATAAAGTATACACCTCAAACCCTCAGATCTCATAATCTTAACGCTCATTGGGATAGGAGTGAAAGTTTATGACTTTGGTGAAAGAGGAGGAAAGAAAAAGGAAGGAGAGAAGAGAGATAGAGAACCAGAGTCAATTCTTTCACTGCCCATTTTCCCTCTATGCGCAAAAGATCTCATCATCAGGTCTTAAGACAAAAGCCTATCCACAATCCCTTAGTCCATGTGTCAGAACATGGCCCGAAAAGGTGTAGGCTGAAGCCAAGGTTTATTATGCCTATCTTGGTTTCAAACCAATATAAAAGAAGCCATGATCGTTGAATGACAGTAACGATGCGCAAATGCAAATCACTGACCAACGTCTTGGACACTACAACAGGTGTCAGACAGCCTTACCTTCCACGTCCAGCCATTCCGTTGTCATCACTGGGGTCCAAGGAGGAAGAGGTGAGATGTGAGAACGCTGCACTCAGGTCAGTGGTGGCCTGAACAGAGTTAGTGGTGGGAGTGGGTACAGTAGCCGGGGGCTGGGGGCTACGTAGGCCAGTGAGACTCTCAAGGGGGACAGGGGTAACAGACGATGGAGCCAGCTCACCGGTCCTCACCTGAGGCTTCACATGGTTTCTGTTGAGGAAGATTAAGTAATTAAGTCATTTGGTGGTAGATGCTGCTACAGTCAGTGACACAATTATCTGTAGGAGAGATAAGACAGCATGCTTTGTCTCCTTGATAAATGTGCAGACATGCAGTGCATTTTTATTTATTTTTGTGACCGTGATTTGTCAAAGCAGTGAGGCTTATGAAATTTGGCAGTCAGCATCCAGTAAATGGATATTTGAGCAGAGTTGACACATTTCCTACGCATGAACAAGGTACAAACAGTAAAACTATATGGTCAATTTGAAACCATTTGCCAGAAAGAAAACACCCTGCCGTTTTAGATTAAATTACATTAAATAAATACTCTTCTGACCCTCAGATCTGATTGAATCTCATAATCTGAATGCTCATTGGGATAGGAATGTAAGTTCATGACTTCGGTGGGACAGGGCAGAGAGCAAAGAAAGAAAAAAGAATTACATGACAGAAACGAAAGACAACCAAAGCCACTCACTCCACAGCCTACTTTCCCTCCATGTGCATCATGATCTCATCAGGTCAGACTAGGATAGTGAATTTTGTCCTTTTAGGACAGGCCAAAATACTTTAGTTTTTATTTTTGAGTTTGTGACCGTGATTTGTCAAAGCAGTGAGGCTTATGAAATTTGGCAGTCAGCATCCAGTAAATGGATATTTGAGCAGAGTTGACACATTTCCTACGCATGAACAAAACAAGCTACTTGAGGCATCATTAAACTCCAAACAGTAAAACTATATGGTCAATTTGAAACCATTTGCCAGAAAGAAAACACCCTGCAGTTTTAGATTAAATTACATTAAATAAATACTCTTCTGACCCTCAGATCTGATTGATTGAATCTCATAATCTGAATGCTCATTGGGATAGGAGTGTAAGTTCATGACTTCGGTGGGACAGGGCAGAGAGCAAAGAAAGAAAAAATAATTACATGACAGAAACGAAAGACAACCAAAGCCACTCACTCCACAGCCTACTTTCCCTCCATGTGCATCATGATCTCATCAGGTCTGACTAGGATAGTGAATTTTGTCCTTTTAGGACAGGTCAAAATACTTGATTCAATGTTGCCTTTAAAATAAACCTTTCAGAATATGGCTCGACATTCTAGGTAGACCTACACTACCCATTTTATTTATGCAATTGACAAATGAAAACTCAGCCATGTTTTCTTGTTAAAGCTTCTTCTTTGGCAACAACCATGTCACCAAAGACAAGTCAACAGTGAAACAAAAAATAATAAAATGGATGGTTAGTCAGGATGAGGAAAAACTGTCACATGTGATAATGGGAGATCATGATGTTTTTGGAGCCACTGTGGATGTTACCTAACCCATTTAGGACTGAGGTCAATTTAAAATAAAATAAAAGTATTCTAAATCCTAAATGTTTTCTGAAAAAACATGTTTCCATGTCAGTGGTTTTTCCAGGACCCCACCAGAACAAGATTTGAGTTAAAAACGATCGCTCTGAAATAATCTATATATTAAACGATTTGCACATTTACACGATTTTTCAAAAAATAGCAGATCTACAAGCTCGTAGCGCAGCACTTGGTACTGCCGTGCTACAAGCTTGTAGATTTATTTTCCAATAGCTAAAGTATAAAATAATCCTTAAAACATCAAGGGGTTCCCGTCCAAAATGGGTTAAAACCCCTACTCAGATAGACATAGCCATTTGAGTAAGCATGCCTACATTTATCAAATGACAAATCCAGGATGTCCATTAACTGGTAACACACATTCATCACATTGATTAAAAGGCTTAGAGCCATAAAAGAAAATCTTTTTTTATTCTGACTGGCAGGAGGCATGGGCCCAGTTATGAATTTAGTAATTTGGCTGCTGCAGTATGGCAAGAGATGGGGCGTAGTGATGAAGGTTAGTGTATTGTAACAGTTGTACCTGAAGGCATTTATTACATTCTTTCTTGAATAGAGGGGTACACTGTGGGGACAGTAAGAAGACAGTGGATAAAGAACTTTAATTTCTCTGAGGTGTCATTATCTTTACACAGAACTTGTGGATTATCTCTTAGGTGTTTGCAATAATGTGCACAGGTGGCAAACATTATTGGACTAAACCGCTGACCCCACATCCAGTGATGCTACAACACACACACAGAAACAGTCAACTCGCAGCATAGAGCAGAACATTTTATGCTTACCGGTTCCTGTTGAAAGGGCGCGTTATATTAAGTGAGTTGGTGCCAGTTTTGTAGTGTCCTGGAGAGCTAAATCCATTGACAAAGCTACTGTTGGGAAACGGGGCCTGCAAATTAAATAACAAAACTTTTACACACATCGACATCCCCTCACGCCCATCAATGATCAATGTCACTTTTAGTACAGTCATAGCTGTCATAAATTACCAATGAACAGAGCTGAAAAATCTTCAGATTGTTCATATAAACATTCATCTAAAAAATGTTAACGGAAACCCTCAGATCTCATAATCTGAACGCTCATTGGGATAGGAGTTCATGACTTTGACATGAAAGCAACAGAAAAAAGAACAGAATAATAGAAGAGAAAAGAGGGAGAGAGCCAAAGCCAATCATTCCACAACATTTCCCTCTATGCGCAAAATATCTCATCATCGGGTCTCACTTGAATAATATAGTATGATAGTTGATCGACTCATAGTCAATAGCTTGCTATCGGATTGTTAACTTGATTTATAAACGGACGGAATTGTGTGACTCACCAGTGGAGTTTCAAAGTACGGTGTGGGAGACGGCGTCCAAGTGGGAGGTACAATGCCGTAGACTGGATACTGCTGTTGGGGGTAGACATGCTGCATGTAGAGAGGAGAGTTGTACTGGGATTGGCTCTGGGACTGCTGGGCGTACATGCTGCTGTCCATGCTACGGTAGCCATTCTTTGCAAAGAATGTGTTAATGGCCTTTATCCTGGCCTGTCATCAGGTGGGAAACAGGACAAAACTCAGTAAAGGTGTACACAAATTCATTAAAAGATGCATCCTTGTGAAAAGAAGAATTAAACTGCCACTCACCATAATAGGTTTTCCCTGAAATGTTTTCACTTCCTCTCTCAAGTACTTGTATGCCTGTGGTGGTGTGGAATGAAGTCATCAAGCACATCATAAAATAACTAGGGATACACCGATATGGAAATTCTTGTCCGATACCGATGTTTAAAATAACAATTTAGCCGATATCGATAGACGTTTTAGTTTGTCATTTTTATTTACCTTTTGTGCCAGGGAAACTATACATATTCAATACAAGAAATTAATGTTCCGAATCTATAGATTGGTAGGCTGCAGATAACCAACACAGCCAATGCAAAATATATGCTTATCAACAGATAAATATCAGCTACTGCCATCGGTTAATGTCAGTTTTATTAGCCGATACTGATATTGACCGATACATTCGGTGAATCACTAAAAACGCCCCCAGAGAACATGGCAGCAAAGCAGTGTGATTCAGCTGCAGTTACCTGTTGAGCATCCGTGTCTGATTGGAATGTGATGTACCAGTTGTTGTTGTGGGCAAATTCAACACTTATCACCTTCGGACAGTTATCGTTTTTAAACAGTGATTCCACTTCCTACAGTGAGGGGAAACAAACAACAAAATTGCATATAACCGGAAGACCAACAGCTAATTTCATCCATTTGAATATAGATTAATGTACATTTAACAGCACAATTTTGTCTTACCTCTACAGGTGTCGTTTCAGGGACCTCCCTTAGGATGATAATGCACCGTTTATGATTAGGACGTACTTTCTCGCCTTTCTCATCCACTTGTACCATAGGAGAGGCTGGTGGTAAGACAAGACACACATGATCAATAGACAAATACCATAAAAATGTTGCATCAAATCTCATATTATGAAGGTTCAATCAGTCATCTTCAATCTTATATTTGTCTACTTACATCTCAAGACATCCAGGATTAGCTCCATGTCAGTTGTGAGGACTTTAATGCCCTCCATGCTAGCAATTGTCCAGATGGGGACAAACTGGTCACTGTCCATCTGGGACATCAGGTACAAGTCCTTAGACAGATTTTCCCTGATGCACAAAATGACAAAGGCAAATCCATTTGTCAAAGAACATGAGAAAAATCTCCACTTGGGAGTCCATATTCCCAGACCATAACTTCATACCTTCCGACTGGCTCTTACCTCGAGAAGTAAAATTCCAACTCTTTCTTGAGTGACTCCCTTAGGTTCTCAGTGGAGATGGGCTGTTCCTCAGTTTTCAACTCTACTGCAAACCAAGGACTCAATGTCAGAGTTGGTCAAATGTAGCATGTGATGATGAAGACAGAAGAGCAATATGTTTGGGACCATAAAGATGTAATATGGCAAGACTGACCTGAAGACCCTGTGGTGGTTTCAGCAGAGGAAAATCCCAGCTCCGGGGGGTCCATTCCATTGACTGCTATCTCAGCTGTCGCTATGGAGCCATTTTCCTCCAGAGTTGTGAATCCTACAGTGTATGGCTTGCACCCAGCAGGCAAAGTCTCAGAATAACCTGTGGTGGTGGTCAAGAGTGCCCATCAGAACAGTCCATAAATAAGCCATCATTTTTGTTTTTCCCACCCTTTTGCAACATGTAACCACATTTGAACGAAAGCCAATTTGTTGACGTAAGCCAATCTGCATATTGCAAGTCAATGTTTTAATAAACTGAAAAGAGACCATAATGGCCTGAAGGTATTGGTGGTGGTTACAAACTTGCAAACTCTGGAGAACAGAACATTTTGCAGCAACTTGGAAAACACTTTAGCCCCTTTAATCAGAGGCCATATAAAGTAATACACCCCCCAAATTACTTCTATCAATTACTCACCCTGTGATGCCTTAAATTCAGGTGAAATTAATTTATTTAACAGGGTATTCCTTCAGTGAAGGGAGTATCCCCAAACAAAGAGAATACTTGATACATTGAAGAAAATAGTGATCCAGGTTTAACAGCCAAACAACCATATTAAAAGTGTGAGTCCAAAGCTACTCTCACAGTATAATCCGTGTGTCTTGCATGCGTTCTCATTTCTTCCAAAACAGCACATCTTTGCTCAAACTGAAACATACCATCTTAAAAGACTTCCAATTTAAATAGTGTCATGCACAAACAAGGAACGCACCTGGGTGTGCAACACGAGCAGAGTTCACATGCACTGCTCATTTTGCATGAGAGCGTTTATCCCAAAAGTGTTTTAAATAAAGTTCTACTTAAAATGCTGTTTTGGATGCAATGAGGACAAGGGCTGGATAGAAGACACATTGACTATACTGTGAGCGTTTGAGTTTTAAATGGATTCTGATAGTTTTGCCGTTCACTTTGTACCACTATATTTTTTATTCTTCATTCACCAGGAAGGAATGAGATACAAACAAAAGGTCTTTATGAATTCAATGCGTCACAGGTTAATTTTCTTCGGATGAAGAATCCCTTTAATGTAACGCCCAGGATTCAAACTTGGGTCTTCCACGTGAAAGTCCAATATCTTAACCACTAGACCAAAGGTATATCCCTATGGACCGGGGGAGAAAGACTTTTGAGGTCATCAGTCTGAGGCTGAGAGCCACTTTGCTGCACTCACAGCACTTTTGACCTCCTCCCACAGGGAAACCTGATCGGGGTCACGGCACCAATATAACACCCGGGATTCGAACATGGGTCTCCCACGTGAAAGTCCAATATCTTAACCACTAGACCAAAGAGATATCCCTATGGACCTGGGGAGATATTAAGACTTTTGAGGCCATCAGGCTGAGCCACTCTGCTACAACTGCACTCGTAATCTAATAATTGCATGATTAAATAAATGATGGCATTGAGCATTTAGCTACATGTCATTTTACAACTATTGATTGACTTAATATGGAAAAGACTTTTAATGTGTTGGTAGTCTGTACAGAGAAGTTCTTAAGGACAGTAATGAAAACAATCAAGGCCTTCAGTGGCATTTAGACATTAGCATTACAGTTGGCATTGATTAGGAAATATCCAAAACACACACACACACACATACATATATATATACATATATATATATATATATATATATAAAGGACAATAATGTTTATTTTAATAATGCATCTCTCACCGTCTGTGGCATCTGAGGGGGACCAGGGGGACCCGTCAGCACCAGCGTCACTGGGTGCTACCGGGATCTCCTGCCACACCTTGGCATTGGGGTTCAGACCAGCGCCCTTAGAAGTGACCTTCAAAACAAAGAAACAATTCAAAAGTAAATAATTCTGTGATTTTATATATGATTAAACAGTTTCTTCCCCTCAACACTGTCAACAGAAGTCGTCATAAATTACAATGGCAAGTGCAAATGTAGAGGTAATTGTGTGTGCTGGTGCCCGTCCCAAAAAGCTTAAATAGTATGTAATATATCATGAGCTGAGAAACTAAAAAAAACTATAAAAAAAAAAAAAAAGGAATAGCAGGACAGCTACATTATCATGAGTTTGAAAATGATGAGTTTAAAACACAAACACAGCCCTGCATTGACGGCGCATATAATTTTTTATCTCCAGCGTTAGTTTGTATTAATTTTCATAAACAGTTATCTCTAGAGAAAGAAGAGAACATACTGGACAATATGACAATTTAGTAACAAAGACAGTAACATTACATGTTCCAATACTGACCCATAAAAAAGCTACAATACACATCAGTTGAACAAGGTGGACCCTCTTGTAAACAGAGTTGTCTTTGTATAAAGTTGTGCTTGAAATGTACTGTAATTCTGCAAACTGTTAAATATTTCAATCAGTTGTAGGCCTACATGTTTTACAACTTAGTCAAAAAGATTCGAGTATTGCCTTTCTTTAAAGAAAAAGGCAATAATCAGACCCGATGAAGACTGAAGAGCCTTGGCTAAGTCGAAACATTGTCATTAAATTACTGAACAGATGAGTAAAGTATGCGGGATTATATTTTTTCTTCATGATACTTTAACCATGCACTTCAGCCAAGTGGTGTGCGTATTAGTTTAGCCACAAAATGTTTGCAATGTTACCGCTGCATGGCACGTGTAAACGCATTTCAGCAATGAATAGTTACTTTCAAAATAACGGACCAGACACAAAAACAGACGACCTGCAAAACACGCAACTAAACCAACTAGTCATTTAAAACATGAATACTAACACGTGGCCCACGCTACAAGTCAACAAAGAGCATGTTACAGCTCTGCTTACCTCGAACAACAAAACCATTTTCAACGAGTGCCAGACGGACCAAAACCCGACTGTAACGGGGTTCTCTGCAAACGCGATGCGCCGCCAAACCCACCTAAATCGGTAGATATTTTAGCCCAAAACTACAAGACTCCATCGGCGGGACACATGCATGAAGAAGAGCGGTCTTCCATCTCAGTGTTTACCGCCAAGCCCGACTCAACCTTCTTCTCCGTTGGAGAGGAACCATGTCAATCTGCCCGCTACCCATATAGGGGTCTTCCGCGTGACTTGGTACCTGCCCCCTTGGGCAGCACAACATTTATGGGGAGTCAGTAGACTAGGCCAGGCTACACAACACGTGCCATCTCAAGTCCTTCAGTCCAAATGGAAACCATGATAGTGTTGTTGATCTGGTTCCAAATTAAACATGTTCTTGCATATCGCCGTGCTTCCTGGCGCAGCAGGGTTGTGTTGCACTAAATGCCAACAAACCCCCAGAAAGTAAGGCAAGGTGGGCTAAGGCTTATACTAGCCTCGGTACCATGCTTTCATTAGCATAAAAGTAGACTACACCAACAGACTCTTACGTCAGTGCAAAGATATCACTAGAAGTTCCGCCTGTCTACTACTGTACTCTAGATCTGGTTACAAACTTACAGCTATCATACTCTAGAAATATTGGCTCAAGAAATACTGACTTTGCAGGTATAGGTCTGGTGCCGAGAATAGAACGCATACTCTACACTTTAAGCGATAAAGATACCAACGAGTCTCACAGTATGTATTAATCTCCTTTCAAACGTGAGCAGTTCTGGCTAGTTTTTAAAACTCAAGGGGTTCCTTATCCTTAATATGTATATTTATCAGACAATGTACATTACTAGAACCATCTGTGTCACCCATACCTCCAGCCATGTCACCGATCTATCAGATCGATATTTGACGTGTTACTTGCAAACGCACCCGGCCTGACACGAACAGCTGTCACGGTCGGACAACATTCACCCACCACCTCTACAATGATCGCTCTCCAAATAAAGAAATGTGCCCGAGTCTTAGCAGTACAATGTGTCATCTAATAACGATTGCCATGCATTTGAAGTGCAACTTTTAACCGTTCAGACACATGTTTACGGCATATGCTCGTCTGTCCTACAGGCCGTAGCAAGCCAAATCCAGTCAGCTGACTACACTGCGTAACATAGGCCAGGTATTTGCAACGCATGTTATACAGTAGCTAGATGGCTAGCTGGCTAGTTAGCCAACTGCGATTAGCAGAGTGGATGGACATTGATCCGATGGCCAATCATCGAAGCAAGCAGCGATACGCTAGCTACCATAGTTCGAAAACGGAAGAAGAAAAAACTAAAACACAAACAGTATTTCACTCTTTACCCTCAAACGACCCTGTTGATATTTCACATTCGTGCCATAACTTTAGCTAATGATTACTCAGCAAACTACGGTACTTGATAAGCCTTCCCATACAGTTCAGTTGCGTAGCATTAGCCATTTTAAAGGGCTGCTGCTAGCTGGGGTGGTTTGGTTGTGTGGTGTGTGTGTGTGTGTGTAATAACGTTTGGAACAACCGTAATTATATGATGGTTCGAAATGATAACTATCGTCACCTCTCCTCCAAAACTGCATGTCACATTAACTGCTGTTCTGTTCCTCCATGTCTAACAAAATATCAATCTGTCGACGAGTTAAGGGTGTTTAAGGGTTTAAACATCACGACTTATGGTTAAAATGTTACTTAAACGCACAATATGCATTACAGTTTCACAGTTGCCAAGCAATTCGGCCCGGTTGCAATGGAACAGGAGAATTCTAATGAGCTGTAGCTGTGTTCTAGAACAAACTTGCCAAGGTTTCGTCAATGATATCACAGCTAAGCGTCAAGCGCTTCCGACACACGAGGCCCTTGAAACAGACGAAAATGTATTTAAAAGTTGTCAATGTCCATTTTCTGTTAAGCGACTGACACACGTGCAAGGATCGTCCGGCAAAGAAAATATAAACCTTTTAATGTCAAGTTACTCTACAAGGCAAGCCAAACGCGCTCCTTGCGCGTCTGTGACGTCACGGTCGTGTCCTCCCATACATCATCTACAGTCTGTTGCAAGCTAGCTGTGCTAAAAGAAGAAGGCCGCAACTCACCATGCCGCCCGACCCTCCCTCGATCCCAAGCCGAGCCTCGTCCTTCGCACCGGTCTTCGGTCCCGGATCAGCCTCCTCCTGCAACAGCAGCGGCTCTCCGCCCTGATCCGAACTCATCAGCCGCGCCTGACTCACCGTCTACCCCGTCCCTTTCTCCCAGGCCCCCCGCTCTCCACCACCGACGCCTCCCCTCACAACACCGGCGGAGCTCAGTCAGAAAAGCGGTGTGGTGGTTGTCTCCTGATCGACGGGGCTGGAGTGGACGGGCAACACTACAGCTAGCTAGCTGCCTATGCTACACAAGCTAGCTATGAATCAACCAGCCGGGCTAACGGTAGCTAGCTGTAGGACTAGGAATCAAACCCGGTCAATACGATACTAATTCTATATATGACACCGGAGCATGTCTCTTCTTAGTAGATCATCGTCCCGCTTGCGTTTCTTCCAAGTATTTCAACGCACACCAAACGCGTGAGACGCATTCCTAACCGGGCGACCGGAGCGGACACTGGGGACACGGCACGCACCTTTCCCAAAGCGCAGACAGTTCGTCCGCCCCCGTCCCGGCTGCCTTTGCGACTTCCAATCTAGATGACCTCTTCTAAAACCCATTTCCCTTTCCTGTCAGTTTATTTCACATTTTTTAATTAAATTGTCACTTTCTCAATGTAGACACTCTTGTATAAATAAACTGTTACAGTTTATGGGCCTATATGTTTTTTTTTTATAGTTTTGCGACAGGTTAAGACAACATTCACCAAAGATGCAGACACAGGCACAGCATCTAACTTGTCAACAGTGACACATACCAACAACAGGTAGATAAATAGTAATCTCAAACCAGCTGAGACCTATAGTCGTAAAATGTGGGCCAACATGCACCAACTTCTTTATGTGGCCCCTACAATGGCTGTCATAAAGTACATTTCATGTGTAGGCCTGAATTATAATACCGTAGATACATTTGTGTTCATTGCAAACTTAATACATAATAGTATGTATCCCATACCATCCCAATGCATAGTAGGAAAACACATGTCATAGTAAATAGAATTGCCAATTAAGACTTGTGAACCAAGGATGAGGCATGGAAATTAATTGAAAAGGCTCTTTATTCTTCTGCCTTCTGTACATTAAGTAATAAAAACCAACAATCATATAGCCAGGTAAGCCAACTAACACATACAATACCAATTGGAGTGGCATAACAGAGGAGGAGAAGGAACACAACAGCATGGAATCAGGGCATGCTTTACAACATAGGCCTAGGCCTATTTACTAATTCAGTGACCAGGCGGCCAATATGCCAATACCTTTTGAAAAGCTATGCATTCCACCTCTTGTCCTCTTCAGGTGCACCAACCCTATAGCAAGGGAATTCCCTGCAAGAATGCCCTTTTAAACCCTGTCTGCCAATAAAACCCACCCTTAATTATAACAAGGAGCACTTAGTAACAGGTCCACTTGGTTACACAAAGTAACAAAATGTGGTTAAGTAAAATGTTATATAGGAATAGGAAAGGTAGCGCAAACGTTAGGTGCTGCCTATTGAGAAGAAACTTAAAAAGGAGAGAAAAGGTTCTTTATTGTCCTCCCACACAAGCATGATTGCATCATTGTTGGTGTGGCCTATGTGTTTGCCTTTTGTTAATATGGAGTCAGATGTGAAAAGTAATATTTCCCTCTGAAATGTTGTGGAATTAAAAGTATCACAAAATGGTAAAGTACAATTAGGCGGTCCAGGAACCTTGGCCGAGTCTGGCAGTGTGACACGGGCTCAACTCCCGATCCCGACGGCCCTTACTGCATGTCACTCCCCCATCTCTCTCCCCCATTTCCTGTCAGCCTACTGTCTGTCCCTCTATTAAAAAAAGATATAAAAAATAAAGGCGAAAGCCGTAAAAAAGTAAAGTACAATTACTCACATACCACTGCAACCCAAGGCTATAATTAAATGCATTTTTGTGTTTAATTGGATAATATGGTATGGCTGATATGTGTTATTAACAAAGTTGGGGAAACAATGATAAAATATGATTACCGGTATGAAGATGCATACTCATACTGACTGTTTGGTCAAACCTGAGACGCAGGAGAAATGGATAAGCCACTGAACACACCACACCACATCAACCCTATAGCGAGATTCAGTGCAGAGGGAAATACTAGAAGACCTAGTTTAGACCCTGGGGGACTCCGGTCAACAAAGTAGACCTATATAATTTAGGTCAGAAGTAAGTGGTTACATATCTCACTCATTAATCCATAGTCAACTGATCTAATTCCTGTTTGGTAAATTAGTGCAGTGGTTTTCAACCCTTTTCATGTCAAGGTCTATTATTTATTTGCCATTTGAGCCACGGACCACCATTTGATGAGATTTAGCCTCTCAGATCAAATATCACCAAATGGACCAGTAAAGCTCCTTTTGGTTTCATTTTATGCTCTCAAGAGTTAAAGATATATAAGGGTCCATTTGGTTACTAACTCCCTAATTTAGCTGGGGACCACCTGGAACCCCCTCAAGGACCACTTGTGGTCCCCGGACCACTGGTTAAAAACCACTTAATTAGTGTAATAGATAAATATTGTTCAATTGTTATTTTGTTAATGTTTGTTTTGAGTTGAATCGGTTTTGAAATCCTAACTGGAGAGGCAAGAACAGATGGTGGAGGTGAACGTAACCCTGTCCTCGCCCCTAAAAATCTCATCCAATTATGCATGCACCTCATGGTACCATAGCACCACTATAAGGCAATCAAAATAATTAAGGCTTCGGACATCCCAAAACAAACTGGTCAGGTTACCACTTGGCCTCGATCACACCTAGAACTCACCTAACCACTGCTCATTATGCTAGCTGGGGTGGGATGGCTCACGCTAGAGGACAGAGTAAAACAACATGCAATGGGCCTGGTCTTCAAGATACGCAATACTACAGAGATACCCATGTACCTGTCAAACTACTTCAATAAGACACACAGAAGCACACCACCAGAGGGATCCACTGATCTGACTCTTTCAACCCAAATTCGGCACAAACAAGTGGCTAAATTTATTCTACTGCTATGCCACTACAATGTGGAATGTAGTACCAATTAACAGTCATCAAAAAGATGTTTGTGTTATCCTTTTAGGACAGCCAGCAACTGTACATCTGACCTCAAACCCTTAGATCTCCATATATGGAGCTGACCTGTTCTGACATTCCATATGTTGATCACTGTCCTTCGTCTTCGATGTCTCCCTTTTGACTGATACCTGCCCGGCAGCCATGAGTTCTCAACAGGCCCGAAAATTAAGGCCCGGTCATACCTGGGCCCTAACTGGGCTGGCCCGAGGCATAGCCTTACTAATTAGCACACATTTCACACCTTACCCGGCCCGAAAACGTCAATTAAAAAAAAGAAATAAAGGTCCATATATGAGAATTCACAGACCTGTTGTTTGGTTACTGGTACTGTACCTTTTTTGCAAACTGTTAATAAAGTATTCCATCAATCAATGTTAAATATTACAAAGCACAGTATGTTTGGAATAGTTGAAAATGTGTGATCTGTTCGACGGCAGGCAAGATGCACAGATGTAGTGGCTTGTGTTCATCTTTTACTAACTTTGTTAACTGCTTTAACAATGTGCCTGTCTTTTTTTATTTTTTTCCTTCTTGGGACTGATGTGGTCGGAAATATACTTCAGGACCCCAGAGTTTAATGGTCCCATTGAGAGCCCATTCCACTGTTACCCATCTGACAGATGCGGGAAGGTTGAACTCTTGAATGCAGTGCATAAATAGCAGCTGTTACATTTACTACTTCTCATTACTTCCATACAAAACATGATACATTATCTTATCAGCACAAGTAAATACACTTATTTCAGACTGAAGGACAGACAGGAATAACACACGCCGTGTCATACTCATATTGTATGAATCATAGGTATTGCACTGTATAAATCTTATGTATTTATTTTCTTAATTCCTGCACACAGTTGTTATATCAACTATATAGCTGAAAATGTGCGTGTCTGTGTGTTGTAAGTCGCTGTGTGTCTGTCTGAGGAATTGTGAAACTACTGTCGAAAAACAAGCGTGTAGCTCATAACTCTAAAGATTAGAGTAATGAGCTCTTTAGTTTAGAGTCTAACTCTAAACTAAAGATAGTGTGAATGACGTCGGCAACACAGACATACCTGTACTGTATGTGTAGCCAGGCCTACAGTAGTGGATAGAAGCACTTACTTGAATGGGGACATCACAGGTTGTAGTGTGGAGGGATGGAGATCTGCGGTAATACATTCACAAAAATATAAAATAAAAGTTGTTGACGGATTGAAAAGGCCTACTGGCACTACTTGGTCCAGCAGTTTGCAAGATCAGCCACAAACACACAGACAGACAGATACACAGGCATGAAAACATATATATCGCCCACCTGATAAAACATATCTTGGCCGCCCTGATAGAAAATACTGGTCCCATGGTACAATCCCATTTGGATGCTGTTTGGCTGAGTGCATAGTTTAGTGTCCAATTCTTTCTCACTGTTTCTAACAATCACACCTATATGCTGTTTACCATGCATTGCGGCCCAAAGGTTATAGCTAAAAGGTGGCAGAAGGTCAAGTCGCCTAGGACAGGTTTTTTCTGTATGAATTAACTTAAAGGGACACTTCACCCTTTTTGCAAAAAAATATATGTTAATGACGTTTAGAAGCTTTAGATCACTTTCCTGGGGGTATTTATGCGTGTAATAAGAAACTGTCTACTAAATAACAGCTTGGGTTCCCTATGCAATCTGCCTCTATTGAGCAGATTGAGAGCAGATTTGAAACGCACCAATCTTGATACGACAAGGTGCCATAAAAGGCTTGAGTGAGCCGAGACAGCATACTTGAATATGCAATACTAAAATAAAGGGCAGAATGGTGAACGGACACTGAAACTTTGTGGCACCAACAAGCAATGAATGACATACATGAAATCAACGACGTCGAGTCTGTGGGGGCTATGGGGCTGTAGCTCCCATGAAGAATTAAATAGCCCCTTTTAGCCCCCATGAAGATTTTCGTGGACATTTTATATTAACATTACAGGTTTTCTGGGAATTATTGACCCTCTGTGACTCTGTCGCAAAATTCCGAAAATGTGAACCTCTCCGCCGGCTGTTCAGAGGTGTTAAAAGTACTCAAATGCTAATCAGGTTTCTTTTGTTTTCACCTAGCCAGGTATTATATGCCTACAGTACAGTGCCCATAGGCGGCGGGTGTGTAAGGCTAGGGAAGGCTTAGCCTTCCCAAAAATTATGCTGGGTATTTTTTTAAATATATATAATATATGTGCGCAGCATTATATAGAAGGCTATTGTGTGTGTGTGTGTGTGTGTGTGTGTGTTGTTGCTCCCTGGTGATCGGGTAGGTAGGCTATACAGCAACTGGCCTAATCAGCATATGATTGGCTACTATTGGTATGTCTGTAAACCTCGTCCGCTTCCAGTCGTTTTGTAGCAAACAGTAGCGCGCGCTGGTTTGTTTTGGGAAACAGCAAAACGCAAAATGTATTTTCCAAGGCAAAGATAAAGTAATTCAGAAGAAGAAGCTGTGACTCGGCTGTCAGAACTCAGCACCACCACCAGTGCCCGCACGGTTCACAGTTCACACCACTGCAGCAACACTGACACGTTCAGCGGAGTGACTGCTGTCTCTGTGCCGTCTGTGAAGAGCCATGAGCCGCGACTCCCGGGAGGGGCAGCAACACCACCGGGTAATCTACACAGACTATAGTGAGACTACACACCGACTCGAGAAAAGACCCATATCGTCCAAAATAGGCTAATCAGTTGCTGTCTGTGTATAGGCTAATTCATTGGTAAAAGTATGCTAAATAACTCATTTTTAGACCATTTGGGAAATAAATAAATCCACGGCGGCGCGATCTAAGGGTAATGGACACATAACGGACACCCGGGTATAAATGCAATAATTTATTAACAAGAAAATAATGAATATTTACAGATATATGCATAAATTACAATCAACATGAAACATATTACTTATATTACAATTTTTTTTGACTATGGCGTCTTCTCTCGTGTATCATCAGATGTCCGGCTCCATGCTCGCCTCTCCTTGGAGGCCAGTTGGGTCAAAACAAAGTACACCACATTGTGACTGTTAAAGAAATCTGTCGGTGAGCACTTATAACATAGTTGAAACATCAATAATGAGACACAATTCAGAGTATTGGAATAGAATGTATTCGAATACGGAGACAGCAGTGAAGCGTTACAATGGAACACCGTACTGACTCAACACATCTCAGTCAGGCTTCAGCTTAAATACATTATTACCCCCCACCCCAGGGGTGGGTGGGTCTTGTACACATGACATCAGAGACCTCCAGACCACACATGTCACAGAAAACAGCTTCTCATGGCTTGGTTTATGACGTCCTTAAATGTACAAGCATTCCACATTTCCTTGACATTTCCCCCATTTATTCATTTAAGAACTCAAAACCAATATCACAACTCTCCGGACGTAGAAGTAGGCGAAACGACCCTGAAATCACATATCAGGTAAAAAAATTCCTACAAGGCTCTCTTTAAGTCAATCAGAGCAACCGCCCTCAGGCCTACGTTACACAGCGTCACCACAGTTTTATAACAAACAAGGCGAAGCTCAGAACTGTCCACCTGCACACTTGACAGTGTGCTGCAGGCGTCACGTGGTTAAAACTGCACAGAGCAATCCAAACCGGCATCTTGTAGCTCCTGCACAGGGCTCAAACACAAAGCACTAGGCTATTGCACATCTCATCCACAAGCTCAGCTTGCAGATTGGCCATCTTGACAGCTGCAAACGTCACAGCTTTCCAAAGACCGGAAATTGTCACCGCACAGGTGACGCAGCATCATTCTTCTGAAGCACATGATCGCAGAATTCAGAGTCCAGAGTGCCAACAGCACTTATATCCCTCATTTAGGAAACCAGCGTGGAGACGTTCGCGGATAGCAGACTAGCCACGCAACAGCTGTAGTGAGTCTACAGTCCACCTGCCTGCTGGCAATATAGCCTGGTTGTGATATGTAGATGTGATTGATATTTGTTGTTTGTTTAAGTCATTCTATAACAACCACAAAGTAATTTAATTTATTTTATGTATTAATTGTATTTTATATATTACTATGTTATTACTAATTTTATGTATATTACTAATTGTATTTATTTGACGTATTACTATGTTATTACTAATTTTACTTCATGCATTACAAATTGTATTTGTTTTATGTATTACTGTTATTACTAATTTTATTTTTTATGCATTTATTTATTTTATGTATTACTGTTATTACTAATTTTATGCATTACTATATTGATAATTTAATTTATTTTATGTATTATTGTCTATATTACTAATTATATTTATTTTATCCATTACTATGCTATTACTACTTTTATTTGATGCATTACTAATTTTAATTTACTTTTATTTTACTATTTTAATTTACTTTTATTTTACTATAATCTATTTTTTTATCGTTTGTTTTATCCATTTATTTATATTATTATCTAGTTATTTATATTGGTTTATTATTTTATTGTTTAGAGCCCTAGCTGATTGATCACATCTACATATCACCACTACCAGTCAGGATCTGAGTGACTCAGAACCCTGGTGACCTCCAGATGGAGCCACACAGGAGACCAGCAACGTCCTAAAGAAAAGAAAGAAATGCTCATTACTACTTTGTTCATAAAACAATATTGATTGAAATATTTATTAACAGTTTGCAGAATTACAGTACATGTCAAGCACAAACTCAATACAAAGACTGTTAACTGTAAGTGGACGACCCAATTAAGCATTACACTTGTTTACAAGAGGGTCCACCATGTTCAATTCATCAAAACATTTAGAGACGTACAAATAAGACACTTCTATATAGTCAAAGAACAGAACAGGAATTCATCATAAAGGAGGTAAAAAGGGAAAATAAACATATACAGTGAGGGGAAAAAGGGAGTCAAGGGATTCACATAATGACTGTTGGTAGGGCGTTCCACATTTTGGTGGCATAGGAGTGAAAATAATTTAGTCCCTTGTTTGTGCCGAATCTGGGTTGTACATGGTTCGTTGCACTCCCTCTGGTGTTGTGGGTGTGGACTTCGTTAACATAAAGGAAGTATCTAGACAGGTACATGGGTATCTTGGTGGTGTATCGAATCTTGTGGACCAGACCCATTGCAAGATGCTGTACTCTGTCGTCGACCCCAAGCCATTCCAGCCTGTCAAAGTGGGCAGGAGTGAGGTAGGTTCGGGGGGTGAGGCCAAGTAGGAGCCTGACCAGTTTGTTTTGAGAGGTCTGGAGCCTAGTTTTAAGGGCCTTTGAGGTGCTGTGGTACCAGGAGGTGCATGCATAGTCAAAGAAACCTTGTACGAGGGCTCCTGTTAAGGTCTGCAAGGTGTTTTTGTTGACCAGTGAGGAGATCCTGTAAAGGAATCTTGTTCTTTGGTTGACTTTTTTGATTACGTTGGTGGCCATTTTATCACCGGAAAGATTAGCCTCCAGGATGGAACCTAGGTAGGTAATTTCATCTTTACGTGTGATAACATTGTCACCAACTCTAACCAAGAAGCCATTTGCCTTGCTGAGATTACTATTAGATCCAAAGAGAATGGATTCAGTTTTTCCCAGGTGTAAAGATAGTTTGTTATCAGCGAGCCAGGTGCAGATTCTACCGAGTTCAGAGCTGAGGGCCTTTTCAACCTGCAGTTTGTTCCTGTCCGAGACTAGCAGTGCCGAGTCATCTGCGAACAGGAACAAGTTGCAGTCACAAGCTGATGTCATGTCATGATCATAGTGTATGTGCGTGTGTTGTATAGTTACCTTGCTGTGATGTAACTCCAAAGGTGATCAGAAATAGTTGCTCCATCGGCTAGAAACGTGCTCTTCATCGGCATGATCTTGTTCCTAAAAAAAAGTCTATAGTCAACCCTAACTGATTACAGAACATGATATAAAAAAACACAACTAGAAGGATTTAGGCCTGTCACAATTACCTAATCGCCAAGTATTTGAGATACTTTTTTAGAGTCATAATCGTCTCCATGTTGAAAATGTTCATATATTGTCAAACATTTTAAAGAAATAATGCAAGCAACCGATCTACAAGCTCTAAATGTGTCACTTTGTAATTTACTTCTCTTTTTTTAGTGTATAAAGTTATTGAATTATGCAGCTTTTTGTTTACAAAGCCTACAAAAGCCAAAGTTTTATTTAGAATGTTAGTATGACGCAATTAAATTGTTACTTGTAATTTATTTGAGTGACAATTAAAATCGGCCATTATAAAACCTTAAATTCTGACAGGCCTAAACAGGTTCCAGTGGCGTCTACCGAACCTTCTAGCTCCGTCCGAGCCTCCCAGCGACCCTCAGCGGAAACACCCAGGGAAAGCTTTTGATCTCGGGCATCGGCTGAGATCTCCATTCTAACAAAGAACGAAAGACACACACCCCAAATTAGCTTTGCTGTGTGCGTGCGTGTCCTGTCACAACATACACATGCACTTACAGTAACGTTTAAGAATAGGGATCGACCAATTATCGGCAACGGACGATTATTGGCTTTTTACGAAGCCTAAAAAAGCCCTAACCCTAAAGCGGTTCGTACCGTTGAGTTCCTCACTGAGAAGGCCCAGGTCCGAAGTCCTCCAGCGTCTACCCAGATCTCCGTCCTCCGTCCTCCCATCCATGGACAGACCTGCAGATCTCCATCTCTAGAGGCTCCAGCCTCCAGCTGTGTCTATGATCTCCATCCTGAGAGAGAAAGAAAGAAACCATTAGCTCTACAAGCTCACAACACGTTGCAGTGTGAGCTTGTAGATCTGCTATTTTTGCTGAACGGAATAGGGATGCTGGGGTTGAAGTGGTTAACAAAAGTGTCAAAGACTTTGATTAGCTTGGAAAGCTGACAGACATTCAACCAGAGTGCCACTAGGAGGCATCAACACATGTACAGTCCTCAACATCTTTTGTAATTTGTATTCAAGTTGTTACAAAGACCAAGAGGTACGCTCATGATATGAGATATTGACTCTCAAACTATTGTGCAGAGTCATTTAGATTTATCCTAAAATATTTAAAACATTTGGATTACTGTAGTAAATGATGCCATTCTTCGTGCCATAACAGTACAAAAGCAGTTATCCATCCTCAGAAACAAGCAAGAACTATTCCTACTCACAGCTCATCAGAGTCCTCTGAGGAAGCCCCCGGGGTGGGGGGGGGAGCTTTGGAACGGATCTCTGTCCAGGGAACATCAGCTCGTCTATCGATATCTCCATTCTAACAAAGAAAGAAAAGAAAAAAAACACACCAAATTAGCTTTGCTCTGTGTGTGCATGTGTGTGTGTGTGCGTGTGCGTGTACCCTGTCCAGCAGTGGCGTTCCAGCGACGTCTACCACGATCTCCATCCTAACAAAGAAATAAAGATTGATTAGAGTGACCAAGAGCCAGATATATATATATAGCCTAGTCCTACATCAAACTTTTATTTATAGAGAAAATTTAAAACAGAAGCTAAACATATCACTTACAGTAATAAACGTTTACAGATATCCATCCCAAAAAGAAATATTCCTACTCACAGCTCATCAGAAGTCCTCAGAGGAAACCCCCGGGAGGGAGGCTTTGGAACGGATCTCTGTCCTTCCACGACGTCTACCACGACCCATCCACCCTGAGAAAGAAAGAACGAAAGATTAATTTAAGTGACCAAGAGCCAGATATACGTACATTGTGTCCTTTCACATCACACACCCCAAATTAGCTTTGCTGTGTGCGTGCGTGTCCTGTCACAACATACACATGCACTTACAGTAACGTTTAAGAATAGGGATCGACCAATTATCGGCAACGGACGATTATTGGCTTTTTACGAAGCCTAAAAAAGCCCTAACCCGAAAGCGGTTCGTACCGTTGAGTTCCTCACTGAGAAGGCCCAGGTCCGAAGTCCTCCAGCGTCTACCCAGATCTCCGTCCTCCGATCCATGGACAGACCTGCAGATCTCCATCTCTAGAGGCTCCAGCCTCCAGCTGTGTCTATGATCTCCATCCTGAGAGAGAAAGAAAGAAACCATTAGCTCTACAAGCTCACAACACGTTGCAGTGTGAGCTTGTAGATCTGCTATTTTTGCTGAACGGAATAGGGATGCTGGGGTTGAAGTGGTTAACAAAAGTGTCAAAGACTTTGATTAGCTTGGAAAGCTGACAGACATTCAACCAGAGTGCCACTAGGAGGCATCAACACATGTACAGTCCTCAACATCTTTTGTAATTTGTATTCCAGTTGTTACAAAGACCAAGAGGTACGCTCATGATATGAGATATTGACTCTCAAACTATTGTGCAGAGTCATTTAGATTTATCCTAAAATATTTAAAACATTTGGATTACTGTAGTAAATGATGCCATTCTTCGTGCCATAACAGTACAAAAGCAGTTATCCATCCTCAGAAACAAGCAAGAACTATTCCTACTCACAGCTCATCAGAGTCCTCTGAGGAAGCCCCCGGGGAGCTTTGGAACGGATCTCTGTCCAGGGAACATCAGCTCGTCTATCGATATCTCCATTCTAACAAAGAAAGAAAATAAAAAAAACACACCAAATTAGCTTTGCTCTGTGTGTGCATGTGTGTGTGTGTGTGTGCGTGTACCCTGTCCAGCAGTGGCGTTCCAGCGACGTCTACCACGATCTCCATCCTAACAAAGAAATAAAGATTGATTAGAGTGACCAAGAGCCAGATATATATTATATCCCGTCACAACATATATATATAGCCTAGTCCTACATCAAACTTTTATTTATAGAGAAAATTTAAAACAGAAGCTAAACATATCACTTACAGTAATAAACGTTTACATTAACGTTTACAGATATCCATCCCAAAAAGAAATATTCCTACTCACAGCTCATCAGAAGTCCTCAGAGGAAACTTTTTGGAACGGATCTCTGTCCTTCCACGACGTCTACCACGACCCATCCACCCTAAGAAAGAAAGAAAGAAAGATTAATTTAAGCAGATATACGTACATTGTGTCCTTTCACATCATACACAAAATGTATAGAGAACATTTAAAACAGAAGCCGACCATACCACTCGCAGTAATAGAAAAGTCTAAGTCGTTTCTTACTTTGAGCCGCCTTCAGAGCCCCCCATGCAGATTCATCCATGGACAGCGAGAACTGCAGATGTCCACCTGTAGGGGCTCCGGTTGAGCCTCGCAGCATCTGGAATGAAGACATGGTGGTTATAGTCGATGAATGGCTTTGCACATCACTCACATGTTGCTGCTGCCAATAGGAATTTGTGATGTCTGTGTGGGGACAATTGCTGTGCGTCTGTTTTTTTATAATACATACAATTTATATAGCACTTTTCAAGGTACCCAAAGTTGCTTCACAAAACAGTAAAAACAAATTTATTTGAAAATAAACTAGATTAAAAAGGTTCAAAACTAGAATTTTTTGGCATGTTTGTGAAGCTTTTCGGTTCCACACCAGTAACTGCTGTTCAACACTAACAGCTACATCCATGACCTCCCTGCAACAACATCAATGAAGTATGGCTATGCAGACGACCCGAGTACTGTGTCCCAGTCTGGAGCCGTAGCTCTCATGTCAAGAAGCTGGATGCTGCCCTCAACACCGGATGGGCCACCCCAAACAAACTGCCTGCCTGTTCTCGCTGGAATCACTCCAACAGAGGTCAGACGAGAAGCAGCCACGCTGGCCCTCACCGGGAAGGCACAGCTGAGTGAATCCCAGCCATCTCCTCCACAAGGTCGTCAGAGACACCACAGCACACGTGCCTCAAGTCACGGTGCCCTTTGCCACAACACACACACACACCAAGTCACGGCGACCTTTGCCACAGCACACGTGCCTCAAGTCACTGTGCCCCTTTGCCACACAGGCCCAGGAACTGCTCCACACAACACCAGCTGACACCTCCAAGGCATCCTGGGTGAAGGCAAGACAGAGGGACCAGTGGAATACATTGAGGACCCCAAATATGTTCTTTGCCAGCACCTTCCCTGCAAGGAGTGGACAACCCTCAAAGCAGAAGTGGGACATCTCGGACAGTGCCCACTGTGAATGCGAGGATCCACTACAGACTGTGGAACACGTAATGACCATTTGCCCCAAATACCGGCCACCGAATGGTGATCGTGGCTTAGGTGACCTAGACAATGACACATTGTACTGGCTTGCTGCAACAGAGCTGAAGTTCTATGGACATACGGCAGAAGATGTTTAAGAAACTTATTTTTTGTAATCTTCATTTTTTCAGAAAACCTTTTTAGTTTTAGTGCCACTTGTGGCATTCTTTGAAATGTATTGACACGTTTGATATATGTTTTTGTTAGGGATATCCGATATTATCGGCCGATAAAGGCATTAAAATGAATAACCCTAACCCTTAATTTTACTTTATTTATTCTTTTACATTAAAAACATCTATACAAGCTCACAATACAATAAGACACATGTGAGCTTGTGAGAGATTAGATCATTTTAGATGAGACATTTTGCATAATGAGTAATTATTAATAATTACTTTTGGTATTTTAAGTACATTTTATACCAAAACCTTTGTACCTTTACTCGAGTACATGTTGAATTGTAACGGAGTATTTCTATATTGCAGTATTGCCTACTTTTATTTAAGTAAAAAGTTTGAGTTATGTTTCCACCACTGGAAAAAGCCTGCATATCGGTATCTGTTGATATCGGCAATTAGGAGTTGGACAATATCCAACACTGACTGTCGGACATCCCTTGATTTGTGTGATTTTTGTGCAGCTTTTAGTGAGTTTGTGGCATTTTGTGCAGCTTTTGTTTGTTTGTTTTGTGAACGACCAAAGAGCACACCCAGTATGTATCACAAGGCTATTCCACCAGTCAGGTGTACTTATATCTACATCTCATAAGCGGCCATGAACTAAACACCACAGATATCACAATTTGACTTTGGCAGCAGCAAGAAACGACTGATATGCAAAGCTCTTCAGCCATGCTTCTCTCTATACAAACACTCATAATGTCCACATGGACATCTTAGCTGTCAGGATGGGGTGGTTCACACAGGAGACCAGGTTCAGTGTTCTAGCAGCATCTACGGTCATCTCCATCTACATCTAGAAAGAAAGAAAGACATCAGAAGCTGACCATATCACTCACAGTAATATAAACATTTTAAAAGGATCTCTGGCTAATAAGACAAATATTCCTTAACATTATACTTGCCATCTATAACTAAAATTGTTTAGTGGGCTGCGGGGAGCCCCCATGAGGATCATCAGAACTCTTCGGCTCTGCATGAAATACCAATGAGATTGATTGCAGCTGATGATTATAGCATTGGCATGTACTGTATGCCACCGAGGTACTGTCGTTAATGCATTGATTAACGACAGACAAGGCCTGGCTGCAAACCTGACCATTCCAGCATCCGAGTCTTCCGAGATGAACGGCACTCATTTCCCATTAGCATTGATCATTCACCATGCAGGAAGCCGGACATGGAAAGGAAGCACAAAGCAGAATATCAAAGAAGGCTGATGAATAAGCATTATTATGATCATTGAGTCCAGTAGCTAATTTAGTGCTCTGCTTTAGCATGGCCATTATGTTGGCAGCAGACAGTGACTTTATCTGAGGGCTATTAGCAATGACGTCGGTGGGCACATGACTAACCTTTTAGCAGTTTAAGCATTAGTTGAAGTGAAGCTGAAGGAGCAATGCAGTCGCCATGTGCTAGCAGGCTCATGACCAACTGCAATTTTAGCAGATTTAGCAAAAGCTGAAGGAGCAATGTAGTCAGCACGTGTTAGCAGGCTTTTGACTAACCTTTTGCAGTAGTTGAAGCATTAGCTTAAGCTGAAGGAGCGATGCAGTTGGCAGTGTTATCATGACTGACCTTGTGGTAGCAGCATTAGAGGTTGATGAGATTTTTAGCAGGCTGGCAGCAGGCTGAGAAGACAGAACCATGGCAGGAGCAGTTGAAGTAGCGTAGCCGAGATGATTAGTGGGCTTGCGGCAGGCTCAGAAGACAGACTTCATGGGAGCAGCAGTTGAAGTAGCGTAGCCAAGATGATTAGTGGGCTTGCGGCAGGCTCAGAAGACAGACTTCATGGGAGCAGCAGTTGAAGTAGCGTAACCGGGATGTTTTAGCGGGCTTGCAGCAGTTTGAGGAGACTCATGGCGGCAGCATAGCTGAGATGATTAGTAGGCTTGCAGCAGGCTGAGGAGACTCATGGCAGCAGCATAGCTGAGATGATTAGTAGGCTTGCAGCAGGCTGAGGAGACTCATGGCAGCAGCATAGCTGAGATGATTAGTAGGCTTGCAGCAGGCTGAGGAGACTCATGGCAGCAGCATAAGCTGAGATGATTAGCGGGCTTGCAGCAGGCTGAGGACGAAATGCATTCTGAAATGGCAGCTGATTTAGTGGCATCTGGAGCAGGACCTGAAATAATTAGAGAACACATAGCAGCAGCATTGACTGAAATGATAAGATGTCATGAGAGCAGCAGCATTGCCTGTGATAAAACTATATGTAAGCAGCAGCATGGCCTGTGATAAAACTATATGTAAGCAGCAGCAGCATGGCCTGTGATAAAACTATATGTAAGCAGCATGGCCTGAAATGATGAGACATGGTAGCTGCAGCAGCAGCAAGTGGAGCATGACCTAAAATGATAACATGTAAGCAGCAGCAGCATGGCCTGAAATGAGGAGACATGGTAGCTGCAGCAGCGGCAAGTGGAGCATGACCTAAAATGATAACATGTAAGCAGCAGCAGCATGGCCTGAAATGATGAGACATGGTAGCTGCAGCAAGTGGGGCATGACCTAAAATGATAAAAAGATGTAAGCAGCAGCATGGCCTGAAATGATGAGACATGATAGCTGCAGCAGCAGCAGCAGCAAGTGGAGCATGACCTAAAAATATGATAAAAACATGTAAGCAGCAACATGGCCTGAAATGATGAGACATTATAGCTGCTGCAGCAGCAGCAGCAAGTGGAGCATGACCTAAAATGATAAAAAAACATGTTAGCAGCAGCAGCAGCAGCATGGCCTGAAATGATGAGACATTATAGCTGCAGCAGCAGCAGCAAGTGGAGCATGACCTAAAATGATAAAAACATGTTAGCAGCTGAAACATGGCCTGAAATGAAAGATCAAGTTAGCATTGGAACATGTTTGCGTCAGCACCGACTGTGGCATGACCTCAAATGGTAAAGTAACATATTATGGCAGCTGAAACCTGAAATTAAAAAAATTAAACAACTGCTCAACAGGAGATTCATTGACTCAAGACAGACATGCATGCAAATAAATGATTTCCTCTTCTGCCATCTCTTGATATGAAACTGGGTTTACTTTTGTAACCTATATTTTTAGAGCAGTAGCTCTAGCTGTGATATCATGTAAACAGCAATAAAGGTAGAATTGAAATTGCAGGCAAGAGTTAAGAATTAGCTGAATTGTAGCCAGGCATGATATAGTGGCTATAGATAGCATTAGGTGCAGGCATGACAATAGCTGTATATGCAGCATGGTAGTTAGCATTAGCTGGATTGCAGGCATGATAAATAACATTGGCTGAAGCAGCAGTAAGAGCAAATGGCAATTTTTTGAATAATTCATAATGGCAGTAGCCTACAAACTGTTGAAAGCTGGAATTGAGGCAGGCAACCATTGCATCTGGGAGGAATGAAGTCAGCTTGTTGGATTGGAGTAGGCTGCAGGAGGCTGTTTGATGAGAGCAGGCCGCATGGAGGAAGTGAGGTAAAATTCTTGGAGAACAGCAGTTCTGAACTTAGCCCCAGCTAAAAATATTTGAAAGAGGGCAGGCAGCTAGTGAGCTGCCACTTGTGAGCACTGAGTGTGTACGCCACGGAGCACAGAGAGAGCACATCTTGCTTGTAGCAGACTGAAAGGAGAATGGAGAGGTGTCAGAGGCAGAGATATTTAAAGGCGGAGTCGAATCACCCGATTGGCTGTTGCAGATTGCTAGGATTTGAGAACAGATAATAATGGCCGAATGAATGCGTTGGTCTTCCTTATTGAACCTACGCTAAAAGCTACATATGGCATCACAAAACATAACCAACTGTGACACAGTCTGGTAATTTGATAAAATAAGGAAGTGATTTCTTTTTTTAAATCATACAGTAGTTGAAATATGCAGTAGTTGAAAATCTGTTGAATAGTTACATTACATTTATTTTCAGTGAGCAACACTAGCCTTCACTTGAGTGCATTAAAGAGTTGATGTGCTGTAAATTAGTGTTCAGTAACGTTATGTCCTTTTTGTGTGTGGGTACTTTTAGGTTCTGTATGAAAAGCGGAGAGGTTCTTCCGTTCCACCTCTCTGGAAGTGTCACATTTCACAATTCCAGTGAATATAATTTAGGAAATAATGAAAAGAGATAATGAGCTATACATTGTTTAATATTTTTCCATTCACACAAGAAGCTGGTATAAAAATGGTTCATGGAACACAAAGAGCTGAGATGGAAATGTGGAATTGCAAGAGTCAATCAATTAAAGTTGCCATTAAGGAGAATAAATACTAGAGAGCTCCTCTAACATTCAAGGTCACATTATTATAATCTTATTCCAATTGCTCCTTGAGATATTCTTCTGTCTTCTTCTCAACAGGCTTCACCTTTTCTTCTGTCTTCTTCTCCATGTGCTCCTTGGGATACAATTGTTCTTCTGTCTTCTTCTCCAGGTGAACCTTTTCTGTCTTCTTCTCCAGGTGAACCTTTCCTTCCATCTTCAAAGGCATGTGCATAACTGGATTTCTCTTCTTGATCACGTGCTCCATCTCAGTGTGTTCAGTTGTGTCCAGCTTGATGTTGTACTTGGCCAGGATCTTCAAGATGGGCCTGATCTTCAGCCACCACTGGGTTGTGGGGATGCGGTGCCTGTGCCAGACAGAAGAGGGGGACAAACATGTAATTTAACCACGACACCTGTGTTTGTGTTCTGGACATTTGGCAAAAATAGGTGAACATTTTTGAAAAAATAGGCAAATTCTGTCAGCAAAAATAACACAACACGATATGCGTTGTATGCTTGTAGATTGTCTATTTCTGCTATTTGATGGACAACGAAGTATAGGGTTTGTTTATAAGAATCTTCATTTCGCTATATGCATACAGAATAATCAGTCATCTTGCTTCTTACATACAAAATGCAAAAGTAGAGTATTTCATAGTGAACAGAGGAGTCTTACTCAAAGTCAGTCTCTGCTTTCAGATCAGCAAGAGGCTGGAATGTGAGCGACCTCTTCTTCATGCCCAGGACACAGGCTGAGTCTGGGGTGTTAGCGAAGATACGGCCTAAAAACAAACCAACAACAACACACAATAAAGTCAAAGAAAGCCGGTTTCTGTTATGGTCCTCCAATATCATTACCTACAGAATCTCTTTTTGTTTACAGTAGATTCTGTAAAATGCATGTATTCTAAAGATCAACATACCATGTCTGTAGCATTCCTTCAGTTTATCAGTCAGCCACATGACAGACTTGGCTCCCATCTTTGTGGCAAAGTTTCTGTCAAAAGGCGTTGGTGTTCCACCCTGTGGAGGACAAATGACATGTGTTGTACGTGTGACTTATCATATTATGGAATAGAAATAGTTTTAAAAACAACTAGACAATTATCAAACCTGTTGCATGTGTCCCAGGACATTCTTGCGGCAGTCAAAGACGCCCTTGCCTTCTTCTGAATACAGGTTGAAGATAAAGTCAGTGGTGTAGTTGGCATTGCACTTCTCATTCCTGTCCATGGATTAATGGGAGAGATTATTGTTCATTGTCATGATTCGTCACGATCCGAGTTGGCTTTGTCCGCCGCGTAACCGTCTTTAAATAAATACTTTAAGAAAAGCCTATGGGCAAAATGCATTGAGATTCATTTCCTGGGCCACTCGTTCTGAAAGGGGGAGGGACTGCGACGCTCTATAGCATAATAAGATAATTAAGCTAAACAGTCACTAGTTCATAATAATGGGTTTTCCTATTTTCCAGTTGCGTTTTCAAATCAAATTGTGTCATTTCAAAGTTTCAAAGTTTTGTCAAGCTAATATAAGATTGTGTAGGAAATTAGAAGCCACTACAATATTTATTGCATTATAAAGATTTCGTCTATGTAAGTGCAAAAGGGCCCTGTTCTCTGCGTGAAGCAGAGTACTGCAGATGATCCTTATAGGCTATAAAAACAGAGAATCTAAATTCATGTTGATGAATTCTACGGATGAACAGTAGATTAATCTAACCTGAGAATCAAACCTCTCTTCACTGTTGTCTTCATCTTCTCCAAAAGGTGCATCACATTCATCTGTAAACCAAATCCATCGATCAGTGTGGGGAAAAAACGCATCTACAGTATGTTACTGTTCAATGAGACAGGGGGCTCACTCATCCTATGGAAATTGATGAATAAAGTGTCTGGTGCCTCAAAGAAAGAACATCATCTCACCTCCAAGTCTTTAATTGAAAACTTCTCTTCATATATGTAGGCAGCATCAGCTCCTGCAGCCAGGCCGGCCATGGTGGCTAGGTAACCACAGTATCCACCCATTGTCTCAATGAGAAACACACGACGCTTGGTGCCAGCTGCAGACTGCTTGATTCTGTCACAAGTCTGTGGCAAAACATAGTGTTTAAGTCATATTTGCATTGTGTGTGTGTGTGTGTGTGTGTGTGTGTGTGTGTGTGTGTGTGTGTGTGTGTGTGTGTGTGTGTGTGTGTGTGTGTGTGTGTGTGTGTGCACGCGCACGAGTGCATTGTTTGAACCTGTGCATTGCTCCAATACGTGCCTCTACGATGCAGTTGAGGGCAGTGTCAGCACCAATACTGAAGTCGCTACCAGGGACATTGTTGGAGACTGTGGCGGGGATAACCACCATAGGAATGCACAGCTCCTCGTATTTCTCCCTAGCCTGGACCAGCTCCAGACCTCCCATAAAGGCCTACAAAGCAAAGGAAGAAAGGCAGAAGATGAAATTGTGTGTGTTTTTATAAAAGGAAATGAAGGTCACAGGCTACCATTGTGAAATTAATTAAAATCTTCTTAATATAGAGCAAGGTTATTACATGCTTGATCAAGATGTTGATGGTGACCTTACCTCAAAACCACCAATAATCACCAAAGAATGAATATTGTGCTTGGCAATATTCACGCTGATTTCCTCCATCAATTTACCTGGCAGAGATCTTTGGACAAAAGTTAAAAGACAAAGACAACAACAACAACAACAACAACAACAACAGATTAGATGCAGTACAAAAGATTTTTCTTTTTACCCAAGCTATAAGGAAATTTGTTGAACAGATTGCCGTTTACCTCTTTGTGCCCAGCATAGAACCTCCCTTTCCAATCCAACCACTCACTCCAGTCCAGGTGATGGGTTCAATCTGTGGAGATTGAAAATTATACAAATAGTAATACAACAAAACAACATACTGCTGCTGCTGCTACTACTACTACTACTACAGTATTTCATCAATGTATCATTCATTTTTTACCTTATTTCATATACTTCTTATAGTCCTTATAATAGCAGCAAATAATAATAATAATATGAATAATATCACAATTAAAATGGCCTTAATGTCTCCTATACGTAAATGTATCAGAGTCTGTGAGCTACACAGTAAAGTCCTAAGCTCCACATGGTGTACTGTACAATTGGACCTTTTTGGTCCACCGGGACTTTAGGGTGTTAGATGTCGTGGTTCATCATCATGTGTGTGAATTAGAGAAGGTAGCGGCGCGCGCACAAACGCACGCACGCACGCACGCACACACGCACACACACCTGTCCATGAGCGAGACCATCAAAGCCATCGTGGACAGCCATCATGTTGTGTCCCTGAAGGAGACCCATCCTCACGGCTGAGCGGACAGCTGCGTTCATACCGGCACAGGGAGCACCAACATTCACAATGGCTACGTTGATGTTGCTCTGACAGGGAAAGACATATTAGACATGCACATAAGTTCTCTGAGTGAGTGAGGTTGTGGGTGCACCATTTTGATGTGTCCTTCATTTGTTCAATGATATGTTCACTAGATATTTCAAATAATGTGCTTTACAAGTTCTATGATAGAAGATGAGAATTACATCTTTATGATTTAATCTGTTAATGTTCCTCACCTTAACATCTGGAGGGTTGAGGTGGGCCAGCAGCTTGTATGTGTTCCAGTTGTTCTCGAAGCTCCTGCTCGTCACAATTTTGGTTAGTGTTTAATGATGGCCATTGACAAAATGAAGGTGCTATGACACAACCAATAGAATATAGAAATATTAAATATGAATGGTTATTACATACTTTCCCCTCAGCTTGATTGCATCTTCAAATCTGCCCTCCTGCATGGCAGCAGTGACATCCTTGGTCTATCAAGGACAGAGGGAGATTGCGATTGTTAGTGGGAGAAAGATATCTCTGATACATATAATCCTACTGTATATTGGGCATGTCTTTTCGGCACGACAAGTGGTTAAAGGACCATACCGAGATCAATACTTTTAATTGTCTAGTATCCACAGCTTTGACCATATATCATACTCTCTTTAGCCCAGCACCCACCTGTCGATGTGCGTATACCATATATATACACATATATATACACATACCCCATAAAACATTTCCCTGTTAATTTCATCCCATAATTGAGTAAATGTTGGCTAAACATGTTTAGCATTTTGTTCTTCAATCAGTCAATCAAAAATCAAGCAAACTATGGTATGCTTTTGAAAACGATCTGCACTCTGCAGTAATGTCAAGTAAACTGTAAGTCATGGTCAATGGACTAAACATGTCAGACCACTGGGATAGGCCTTTAAATGACATTTTAAATGACATTACCAGTGTAAATCCTCTTAAACACTTAAACCCTATACTGTACTTTGTTGACCAGTCCCCCAGGAGTCTGTACTAGCCCCCCCCCCCCCCCCCCCCTTTCCTTCGACATTATCTTTATCGAAAATAGCCCATCTACAAACTTACAACTTGTAGATGTGCAATTTTCACAGAATGTTCTCCCCACATTAGGGACACGTCTAGGATTGATTGATTGAATACTTTATTAACAGTTTGCAAATAGTAGTGGTACGATTATACAATGGTACAATACAAGTGGTCCTGTCTATTTAATTAAATGTGGTTAATTAAAAGGATTTAATCAGAATTCATCCTGTATAAAACAATGTCAGCAAGCACTTATTAAAGTGAATATAGCCTAAAATACGGCAACATACCACTTGCACACATTCCATGAGGGGCAGTCTGACGGCTTGGTTTCCTGACAGGCTGACAACAGCGGCAGGGGTTTCTGGGGTGGCCTCGAGCAGGGCCATCACAGCCTCCACACCCATTCTGCTGCCCTACACACAAACACACAATACACACACAAGAATGTATGAATTTGTGTGAGTGCATGCGTTTGCAGGGGTGGACGATGTACTCACATTTTTTACTTAAGCAAAAGTATAAATACCACAAATCACTATACTCAAGTTACAAGAAGAAGCCCTGTAGTTAAAAGTATTTGTATCAAAATAAATTACTTAATGTACCAAAAGTAAAAAGTACTCATATGTAGAAGAGTGTTCAAAATGTTCAAACAATATTTTGAAAATAGCAGATCTGCAAGCTTCTCACACGTCTCAGATCCGCTATTTTCAAATAGCCAAAGTAATATAGGGGTGAATTGGTCAATGCATGTGTTGTCCTTGCTTCTGTAAATCGCTCTGGATCTGCTAAATGTCTAAATTGTAAATCATAGGCTAATAATCAGTAGAAGTAAATGTACTGTAAATTGAAAGTATACTCCTGACAAAAAATACCTCAACATTTTTATTTTGGAGATGTCTTATGTTCTGTGATTCTGGAATCTTACCAGGATTCTGTCAAAAGCAGAGGGAGTGCCACCTCTCTGCACGTGTCCAAGGACTGTGACGCGAGTATCAAAGCCAAGCTTCGTAGAAACCAACTGGATGCATCCAAAACAAGACAAGTATTTAGTGTCTATATCATTATTTATACAACATAAAATCTACATTTTTACCATGTTGACAGTGGCAGCCGCTTACTGTTTTGATCTGCTCAGAAGTAATTGCTGTGCCATCTTTGGCAATGGCACCCTCTGCAACAATGATCACATTCAGACGAGAGCCCCTGGCCCTTTGCTAAAAGTTAAAGCAGAAAATTACATTTCATGGAATTTCATGTTTCATATTGATATGATATATGTGTGAGAAGATGCAATTAACCACTTAATCCCTATATAATAATTCAACAGGGTACCCCATGGTTCTATACTAGGCACTCTCCTGTTTTCTCTCAGGGCCCTCATCCCATAATAATGTTATTAGACATTTTTATTATTTTGATAGACATTTTAAAATACCGGTAGTGAAAACACCCAATCTACAAGCTCACAATGCGTCAATGTAGATCGTCTATTTTCACAATTTTAAAATGTTTTTCAAAGGATTAGGCCTAAGGGATAAGGCGCCGTGCAAGATAGGGGCCCTAATGTCTTCACAAAAAGCCAATCTACAAGCTCAAAACACGTCATGGTGCAATGTGTGGCGAGCTTGTAGATCTGCTATATTTGCCAAATGTTCGCCCCCAAATGGGGACACTGTGTTTAAGTGGTTATAACACCTCGGCTCAACAATCGGCTGGTTATTGATAACCTGAAGCGTACCTCTGCCAGCCTCCTGCACAAGTGCTCCTCCCACTGATCCTCTGGGGGCATCTCTGGAATGAACACCCAGTCAGCACCGCAAGCCAAGGCTGTCACCAGAGCCAGGTAACTGGCACAGAAAACACAGGTGTTTTGAGCACAGATATACAGTGCATGAAATGTTTTTCTTACCATGCATACACGTCTGATGATAATACAAACACAACTACCTAACAGAGCATGCTCAATTAAATGTGAAGTGTTAATTTAACTCAGAGTTAAATGAACACGCAAGATAGAAGCAAACACACATACTGACCCACAGTGTCTTCCCATCACTTCCAGGATGAATGTCCTCTGGTGGCTGTGGATAAATTAAAGTTGATCAATGTAAGCCAGACAAAGAGCGAACCTTTTACCTAGGTACATGTGTGCATTAGGCTGTATGCATCACCTACCTCTGTGCGGTCGTGGTGATAGCATCTACCACCTCCATGATGCGGTGCAGAGCGGAGTCAGTGCCAATCGTCATGTCAGTGCCACAGAAGTCATTGTCAATGGAGCCAACCATGCCCACGATGTTCAGGTGAGAAGAAAGCTTGACTTGTTCCTCGGTAATTTCACCTGGTAGAAAATGTACTGCATTAATGATCAAGTTCTGGATATTGTGTGTTCAGGCAATGAGGAGGAGGCAGCAGCGAGGTATGTTTATGCTATATGTCCAACAAGCAGGGGACTGAAATGAACTACTTGAACCCTATAGCGCTCCTATTCTGGGGGCGATCTACAAGCCAACAATGCATTGTGAACTTGTGATGTGTTGTCAGCTTATAGATCAGCTAGATCTGAGAGAAAAAGGAGGGCTCCAGTCAACAAAGTATATAGGGTTTAACATAAGTTTTGTACGGAATAGATCGTATGTTTTTGATTACATTGTTTTTAAGGTTTGTAACCGCCTCAACGTAAGCAGTTCCAGGACACAGCCTATACCTGCTCACCCTGTCTGTCGCTCACCTTTTTTGAGCAAGTCAGCCAGTAGCCCGCTCCACTCAGTCCTGAACTCATTGGCACCAGTCAGACTGCCGTCACCGCCAATCACACACAGGTTGGTGATGCCCCGCTTCACCAGGTTGCAGGCACCCTTCATACGGCCCTCTCTGGTACGGAAGTCGGCGCAGCGGGCGCTGCCAATGACAGTGCCTCCCTGATGCATAATTAAACGGCGATGTGGGGATGTAGTTATTAAACCATTTACAGATCACACAGATAGAAGGAGGGGATACTATGAACACTGCTGTGTTCTAGGATTCTTATTAATATTTACTGTTGAGGATTCTAATGTCCTCAGTCCTGCGTTAATCTAAGACATCACACCCGTATCAAGTGAGGGGCGCTCTTATCATCATACGTCATCATACATCGTCTCATTCCGACCAATCACAATTTCACATCTCCCATCATCTCATTCCGGCCAATCGGAATTTGCGTCGACCCCTTCGTCTTCGAAGTTTGTGTTTACGCAATGTTTGTGTTTACGCAAACCCTCAAAGCTGGACATAGGAGGGTTTACAACAATGAACATTTACGCCGATTTGGTTTTATAGAAGCTCGATTAACAAGCGTGTTTACACAACATACTGTGAGTGCTTATGAAGGATTCTGTAAATGTATATGCTAGCAAGTTTTAACACACTGGTGAAACTGAACTCTTGCTGCCCACCTCTTGCTGTTCATAATAAACAACACTGATGAGTCATCAGTGATGACATAAGTAGGCAGCATCACAAGCTTTGGATATGTATGCCCTCCCCTGTTGACTTAGCCGGCCACTAAATATAGAAATGATCGCTCCATGCATGTCCCATTCTCATGTGATCAGATTTAGTATCTAAATATATATGCACATTATAATTTCTCGACAAGGAAAAATAATCAATAATCTACATTATTTGACTAGTTCAGGACGGTTCAGGGTGTACTCTGCAGCGTACATTTCTCTGACTCTCTGCATGTTTAATTTATAGTGGCCATACTCACCAGCTGCAGCATCATGGACACACTCTCCCATGTGGCAAGGCGAATGTTGTCTCCGCCATCTACCAGCCCCTGGTAACCCTACAGTACATAGCACATCAAAGCCCCATTAACATCAATGTGCTAATAATGCAGTGGAGATTCCAATCTATACCCATGTGGTCTATTTTATTTGAAATGAATAGGCCACATCACCATGTTACTTATAAGTATACCTCATGAACGAAGTAGACTTTGGCTCCTGTGTAGAGACCAACGCGGACTGCAGCCCTCACAGCTGCATTCATGCCTATGGAAAACAATGGAATTTTGGGGCATGATCAGTGATGATGTTTAAGGTTTAATCTAAGATACAATAATATAAGACTTTTGTGTCAAGGATATAGTTCAACAATCAATACAGTAAAGGAAGGCCTACACAGCTCGATCCAACACCGATATGTTAATGGAGATATGTATAGGACTGTAGAACGTATTTAACCTTTCAGTGACCCCTGACCTTGTAAGTGTCAAATAGCCATAGGAAAGCACAGAAAGTACTGCCACAGCTTGTCTGTGCACCACATCACCCATGGTGAAGGCCAGAGTGTACGTTTTGTGTTGTGGCAGTATGGTATGGATAACAGCTGTAGGAAGGGGCTGGCCTATTCTTCATTCCAGAAAAAGGTCATTGCTGCTAAACTTAGCCACAAAGAAGATCAAGGAGGGGAGATATACACAGTAGACTCAAATGTTAAGGGTTACGTTTGGAATGATCTGGCAATGATGCCACAAGGCGAGATGATAGGAAGTTGGCTATGAGATTGATACTGTACCTTTTAATTGCTATGGAAATTCATATCAATTCAATTGATATACCTGGCTAAACTGGCTTTTGTTAGCTTTACAAAAGGTAAACGGGGTATTTGGATTGTTGTTTTAAAGATAGCATAGCAGTATTATGCTCCCAGTGAATTCCACCCTAATTTTGGGAGTGATTTCCTTCATCACCTTTAAAGACATGTAATGCAGTCTACAATAGCGTATTCTATGTTCACTCCAGATAGTATGCAATATCCATCAAGCACTGACATAATACTTTCTTTAAATGTCATTCAGGCAAACTATTTATCCATTATGTACCTGATGTGTTCTGAAGCCTGGAGAGGCTTGGTTTATTATTCATCAACCTCAGTTACAATTTTTGCCTTACCTTGGGCATCACCTCCAGATGTTAGCACGGCAATGGAACGTCCAACACCCATTTTGGTGGGGTCCATAGTTTCGTGATGAGGGTCCATAGTCTTGGACACGTATCTGGTGGAACCAGACAGACTGTTAACTGGAAGAAAGGACAAGACAAGGGAAAGGACACTTCTGTCGCTCTCACTGCTTCTCCAAGGAGTGACGGATGGAGACTCTGGCTTTATAGGCGACTGTTGTTGATCCTGTCTCATGCCCCCACATCCCCCCACCCCACCCCCCGTTGACACATTCTACAAGTCACAGACTGAACTAAATATACATTACACTACAACCAACTACTGTACAGTGGACACTTACACAACATGATACAGCGAACATGCAGTGTGTGAACAGTTTCTACACTATTTTTAACTGGTACCTTAATGCATACAAAACTGTATAACATAACAGTTGGTTTGTATTTTTATTTGTAAACAGTACCTATAACATTTTATAGGCTATAGAATTCCCTATAAACAAGAATGGATCTCAAGGATAATGCGCTTTAACATTTAGTTACTCAACTGCAATAGTGTATAGGGAACACAGCTGTAGTGCCACACCTACTATGCTACCATAAGGATACAGTGTCACTCACAGGGGACATCATGGTCCTCCTACTGTATCTGCCACCTTTTTACATGAACATTTGATTAGGATTCCACAAGAGAACCTACACATGTTTGATTGAGGTCCTTCAACAGTATGATAGAGCATCATATTGAAACGTAATGTTCATGAATCATGATACTATAGAGCTCATGGAGTTAGTTTGTGTTTCCTTGGGCACTTGCCATCTGATCTAGAACTTTAGGTTTGGCACAAGGTCCAAGGACAGATGTTATAGAATTAAAGACGCACACTCACCACATGGCAGATAAACAAAGAAATGTGTGGTAATCTAATTCTAATTAACAAACCATCACCAATTAACGAGGATTGACACCTGGCAATATCCCTGCTCAGCACTGAAGCTGCCAGGTGTGAGAATCAGTGTGTATATGCTGCCTGGCAGCAGCACTCAATGATAGTTGCCCAGCACTTTATATTCTCTACTCTGTTTATTTTTATTTTAAGTGGCTCAAGTGAGGGGGCAAGTTACCTATAAAACCATACAGTTCACTCACTGTGTAAGCAGGCCTGCAGATATTCAACCTCCACTGCGTCTGGAATCCAGGGAGGAGAATTGGAACTGGAGGTGAATTGTTTGGAGGAGGAGGATTTTCCTGTATTTGGAGTTCATGTTCAGACCCCACTATATGGAATATACTTGACTGACCACTAGAGGAGTTTTTTCCCCCATTGCCTGACAGCAAGATTATTTTTTACATTGAAGATGATCCGTTTGGTCTTTGTTTTATTTGAATGCAACATTTCAAAAGACTAATTTTGCTTTATTTTCAAAAGGTTGAATTAACCCCATTTGTACTCCCAGGTCTTTGAGTTGAACATTGAATATATTTTTTGGGGTTTCTTTGATTGGTTCTCTTAGTTTTTTCATTGAAAGCAAATGTGTTATATTTATACCCACGAAACCCACCTCTGGTTCAAATACAAGAGACTGTTCCAATCAATTTCAGGCCCGGGTTCTTGTTTTTTTTAGCGGGCGCTAGCCCCTCCTATCCCCAGCCTTGTGTCTGAGTGTACCACACCCACAGAATGTGATGATTTGATTGGCTGAGCATGGAATGTGATGATGCATGTCTTGTATGATGATAAGAGTGCCTCTCACTTCACACAAGTGTTTTTACCAGCTGCTAATTACACCGGCAGTCCTACTGATGAGTGGGTTGCCAAGTCCGCTTATTTCCAGCCAAACTTGAATAGTTTTTTTCCTAACAGTTGTTTGGCTGGTTTTTGGAGGTTGGTTAGCTTATTTCTGTCACGACAGTTGGCAACACTGCCAACCATACTGAAGAGTACTTCTGATTGCTGATTGGCTGCCTTGTCTCCAGCAACAACCTATATTATAGGTTGTTGCTGGAGACAAGGCAGCCAATCAGTCCTATAACATCCCATCTGCACGCCATGAAGAAGAGTCACAACAAAATACTAGCCATGTGGAAATTGCCAGCAACCAGGCATGTGGAAAATAAACCACACGCATCAACGTGAACGGCATGACACAAATCACAGACTATGGCGGCCTCCCTTATCCGGACCACCACACAGACCCCCGTGCCGACCTCCGTGGGGACCCCCGCACCGATCACCGCGGTATTCTGCGGATAAGGGGGGGGTCCCTGTGGAGGTCAGCAAGTAAAAAGGGTCCATTGGTTCCATTTGTGGTAGGCTATGGCTACACTAGTCACCTGGACACATTGTTGTTTCCACACACATTAAATACAGATACAGATATTTACATTTCATAGCACAATTCTGGATATACGGCAGCAGCTGGTTATTAATTAATAATGTATGAATTCTTGTTTTTTTATTGAGTAGTTAGTTTTTTCGATTTCCTCCACACCAACTAGCTACACAAAAAAGGAGGCCAAGTTCCTCTGGTAGGTACACGCCTACCTGGCAGTGGCACCCCCAAGCAGCTAACTGAGGAAACCTTTACACATGCATACATGGGGATATACTGAAGAAATCAAAATCTTAGGCACACAAATTTATTATAACAGTACTACATAATAATCAATTCACATACGACTCCAGTGTATTGTATAAATGTTGAAGTATGCAACACAGACAACATTAAAAATAACATAAGAAAATGTCATGTCCAACCCCGGATTAGATCCACATTCACCCGAAAAAGCAGTTTATCACGTTCATTGGTGACAATGCAGACTGTGTGACATTGGAGACATACCCTCAATTGAATCGTTTGACAGTAATGTTTTCTGGTGTATGCATAAAAACAGAATTCATATTGTCGACAATATTGCGCTAATAATATAATCAATCCTGGCTACAACAATGTTTTGGACACTAAGTGGAGAGACTCATTCAAGAATAAAAAGTGTGTCATAATGAATTTCTACAGTGCAAGTTGTGAAAAGAGTCTCCATCCCTAAGTCCTTTGAGAAGCAGTGTCAGTGAGACGTCCTTTCGTCAAGCCACCAGTCTGTCTCGTTCCATTCCTCTTGATACACGTCCAAGACTATGGATTGATCGGCACAAATCTCTGGATGATGAGGGGAGCACAAGAAGTAAAATAATGTTAATATATCAGAGTGTGTATATACAGTATAATGTCTACACATTATATACACACATACTGAAATAATCCATAACTAACCTGTTTAACATTTTATTAAAATGTCAAATCACAACACAAGACCCGACCGAAATCAAGCAATTTTGCGACAGCGGTAACGAAAAACTCCCCCTAACTGGAATCAGGAAGACCCGAACATCTACCTCGACAACCGTTACAATGATAACAACTAATAGTGCATCTTAAAATTCACTCACAGTTAACTCCTGTAATTGCAGGACAGAGGCAATTGGGTTCCGGCAGCGAGGTCGGGGGGGTTGGAAAGCTGGAGGGGGCAGGGCAGAGGCAGGGGCAGGGAGTGATGTGTAGGTGGCCACCTCATCATCCAGCCGCTCCTCCTCCAGAAGGCGCTTGCGTCTCCGCAGCAATGCCACCACACAGCCTGCAGCGCCACTCTTCTGAACAGTGTCTGAAAACAGAGAGGTTCACACGTGTGACAGGTACCTGTAGTTGCAACCCAAAATAAACGTATGCAAGTACATCTGAAAAGATGTGTGACTGAGTGACGTGTGAGGGTGGATATGCAATATTTTAACGAGACCAGTTACAGTACAAAGAAAAATCAGTGCAGTGTTATGTCTCTAGTTGCCCTAATGTTGCCATGAAGAACTGAAGATAAAGTCTTACTATGCTTCTCCCCAAGAACAGAGCTTTCTAGCTTCTCAACATAGGGAGTTCTGATGAGGTTTTTGCCCGTTGAGAAGAAAATCACAGATTGTCTCTCCGGTGCCTGCAAGAATGGCTGTCCTCCTGCCCTCCTCTGGGACTCCTGCTCCGCATGGTAGTTACTTATCTCCCCCTTTTGTTCAGGCTGAGATGTGATCTGGAAGAGGAGAGGCAGAAACAGCATGAATGAAACGATTATGAAAGGTTGTTGTAATGTTTGTAATGTGCTCTGACCACCAATGCATTATCCATTATAGTTTGGGTTTGTTATCTTACATCGGAATGCTGGTCTGAGATCTGCTCTGCTTTTTCCTCAGCACCTCCATCGGTTAGTGACGTCGTACATGGAGGACTATTCTCCTCTTCATCAGTAAACAACTTCTTCTGGACAACATCCTGCCAAAAGATGTTTTATTATTTTAATTACGGTATTTATTGCCTGATGTTTCCCCTAGAAATGTAATCATGGCCTGCTGCAACACCATCAGTGTGCAACTACAACGTGGAAAATTCCACACAAGCATTTCAAAGTCCATCTCAGAATCACCTGTTCAAATGCTCTGTGTAGGAAATCTGGTTTTGTAGCAAATAACACATGCTCACAATAGAAGAACGCACAAAGATCACGAGTCAAACACATTAAAATACTTTATTTAAATGAACAATATATATAATGCAGACATGACAAAGAAACCAGTATGGTATGACACTTAATTCATATAATTTAGAAATTCCCTTCCCTCTCCTCACCTCCTTGTGTGACTGTAGTGCCTCGTCATAGCTCTGGCGGCCATTGAGCAAGGGGGAGCCAGTATAGTGCACCCGAGATGCAGACAGAAATTTCCTCTGAAAAGAGAAACATCATTAGATGGAGGAATGAGTGTCACTGTAGGTCTGTAGGAGAGCTGGCACTCAAAAAATTGACAAAATGGGACACATACGTGTATACTGGACAGAGGACCATGCCTGTTGTCAGGGATTCTCTGTGAAGACTCTGAACAAAACAATCACATAAAGACAAGTTACAATGTATACTTGGCATTAGCATCGATACCCAGGCTTTTTAGTCTGGCAGCCAGGGTTATGGAGTGGGAAATTTGGTATATTATAGTCTTTTTTATTGGCCTAAAATATTGTCTATATACACATTCATGAATCCACTTGCTGACCGGCTGTCACTATTGGGCAATTTCTTTAAATTGGGGTTTTGACCCTACTATTAACATTCTATGGCAGGCAAAAATTTAAAACTTTCCTTTTGCTTTAAGTAGCAAGTAGCCTTGCCGAGCCATGAGGCCCATAGGGCAGGAGCCTATCTCCCGTTTCTGTAGCATGAGGCTACAGAAAGTACACCCCCTGGCTTTTGCTTTAAGTAGCAAGTGGCTATAGCTGCTTTGAGCCCAAGCGCTCAGATTGGTGAACCAATAGGATCCACCAGCTGTTTTTGCCGGCATCCGCCGGCTGGGGCAGGCTAACTTGGCATTAATATTACTAGCCAACATTTACTCAGTTATAAGGTTTGATAACTTGTAAAATGTGGACTACTTAAACTAAAATCATGAACAGAAAAGTTATCTATAGAGCGTCGCAGTCCCGCCCCCTTTCAGAACGACGAGTGGCCCAGGAAATAATTCCCCATAGGCTTAAGTATTTATTTAAAGACTTTTACACACAAAGCCAACTCAGCTCATGACAAATCATGACAATATAAACACAATGTTTTGGTTCTAGGAGTGGTGCAACCACTCCTAGAACCAGCAATGTCCGTCTGTCCCTATGTCTGTCTGTCTGTTGGTCCGTATGTTTTCCTCTAATTATTTGATCTGCCCAAAACATTGTGTTTATGTCATGATTTGTCACAAGCCGAGTTGACTTTGTCCACGATGTGTAAACGTCTTTAAATAAATACTTTTTGGAAAATGAATGGGGAATTATTTCCTGGGCCACTCGTCGTTCTGAAAGGGGACGGGACTACGACGCTCTATACCGGTATATGGCCAAAACTCAGTGGGATTAGTATCGCAATCTTACCCATTGCCCCTCCAATGGTTTCTTTGCGCCTTCTGGAAACAGGGACTCTCTGTGCCTGTAAAGAGAAGGATCACGTTATTACGTTTTATGTTTATTAATTCATGAGAAAGCTGTTTTGAGAACAACTGGCTAAAAGAAGCAAGGAGTGAGGAAGAAGAACACATTACACAAAATCGATCACTGCTTAAGCTTAAAGTCTATGTCTATATGTACCATGTACATATAAATTAGCCCTTACTGTGTAGATAGAAGTGCCTCTGCCAGGTGTGGGGCCCCCAGCCTTCACCCCCTCATTCTGGAGGATGCTTTGCAGCGCAGCAGGGTCTGGGGAGAACTCCACTGAATTTGTTGGTCCTTTAAGAAATGTTAAAGTAGATAGTCAGCAGCACCAATAATAATTCCTGAAACTGCTTAGTGATATTGTTGTTGTAGTATATAGAAACCGCTTACAGTGATATTGTTGTAGTATATAGTTTAGACACAGCACCACTACACACAAGAGAATTAATTCTGTTCCTGAATTAATATTATAGGTTCATTATGTTTTACTGTGGAGTTGTAAACAAAGCAATGATGTGGAGTGGACTACTAAAGCTAAAGCCATTAACAGAAATGTTATCAACTGTATACCGGTATATGGCCAAAAGAGGTGCTTTAAGAGAATAGTATCGAAATCTTACCCATTGCTCCGCCAATAGTTTCTTTGCGCCTTCTGGAAACGGGTACCCTCTGTGCCTGTAAAGAGAAGGACCACGTTAAAAAGAACTACGGTATGTTTATCGATCAGAGCCGTTAAAAGAAGCAAAGAATGAAGAAGAAGAACACATGACACAAAATCGTTCACTGCCTACTTAAGCTTAAAGTCTATTACAGACATGTACCATGTAAGTATAAACTAGCCCTTACTGTGTAGATAGAAGTGCCTCTGCCAGGTGTGGGGCCCCCAGCCTTCACCCCCTCATTCTGGAGGATGCTTTGCAGGGCTGCAGGGTCTGGGGAGAACTCCACTGAAATTGTTGGTCCAAATGTTAAAGGGCACTACTGTCTGAATTAATATTATTGGTGAGGTTTTGGTTATGATTATATTATACCTTAGAGTTGTAAACAAAACAATGATATTAGTGTCATGAAAAGCTTGTCTTTCCCAGATTGGCTATAGTCATGCTGATGCATAGATAGACATTATGGTCAAAGCAGTGAAAAGGCAATAGCTGCGTATAACAGCGTATCGAAACCTGCCATACAAATGCCATATCAGGGTCTCAAAATAATGCTTATTATTTTCACCGATATTGATGACGCAGGCCTTCCTGTCTCGGTCTCTTTAAGAGCGTCAGTTGTTAGTGGGGAGGGGGGCTTACATCTACTTTCACCAGCAAAGCGAAAAATGTCAATGAGTTAAATATAATATATCCACCGATATGCGAATAATGAGATCTGTGATAATTTCAATATTGTGCATCTACCACAAACTATTCCTGGCATTGTTTAGATGCCTCAATCGATGCCAAATCGGAAAAAAATCTGTGATAGGTCTTATTTTGTATTCCTAAACGGATTAAATTTTATGATAAAGGTCGCAATCTTTCAGAAATGGTGTTTGTTCATGCTAGTCCAACTAGCTCTAATTGATGCATCCTCTGGTTCCAGTTGGCTTCCAGTGTCACACAAGTTAAGTTTTATCTTCTAACCTGTAGTTGGCCCATCCTTCTTTCGACTCTTCGGAACAGAAACTCTCAGGGCCTGAAAAGTACAGAGAATACAATTAATTCATCAAAAACGTGGGTGGGTGGGGGAAAGTAAACACACTCAGATAACAATTTGAATCAGTTAAATAAGGCTGGGTTGTGATAATAGCCGAAACATGTCTATGTCTAAGTCCTTAAGGCTGATTTGAAAATGTTAAGTGCCATTTATTCCTTTGCGTGCATAATTTCACAGAAACCGCACGCTGTGTTGAAGATTTGAGGCATTTTGTTCAAAACGGACCAATCCTGCAAACTTTGTAAGGCAATCTTAACCAATGGGGATGGAAAATGGGGAAGCGGGAACATGTCCGTGTTGATCGCATGACTACAGAGATAGTGTATACCGATTTGCGTGATATATGGATAAAATGTGTAGGGGTAATGTAAAGAAATTGGACAAAGGTTTGTCGTTGGCATCCAGGGAGTCTGTGTGCACAGTTTGGAATCAACCGGGCCAATGGTGCCGGAGATTAGCTGGTAACAGACAGACACATGGATGGAGTGCAAAACATACTTTCCCCATGCCTTCGGCTGGTGGAGATAACAAATGAGCACATACAAGAGCAACGCTATCCAACTTACAATCAATCAGTATGCAGTAAGACTGTAAGTCACCACAGGCAACTCTCACAGTTAAAGCTAGAGCAAAATGCAACAGCAGGTCTGTTCAGGTCCAATTCAAATAGACAGGATCACCCCACAAACAGTTGAGCTTCTCTAGATTGTGATTTTAAGAAGATGAGCTTTTCTGGTTCCAATGACTAAGTTAACCTGGCATTACAGTCAATGTTCCAAGGTTCTGGAATGTTCTAATATAGAAGCCCAGGCTAGCCAATTAAGGAAAAATCATTTAGACATAGTTTTATCTTCTCAAAAACTTATTTTTACCTCTCGTCTTGCATACAGTAAAATGTATGGATTATTTTTATTATGACCTTTAAAATCAACCCAGATGACAACAGAAACTGAACACACCTGGTAGTTAAAAGGTTTTGTGGACTGTGGAGTTGATTCTTCATTCTGCATGATGTTTTGCAGCGCAGCAGGGTCTGGGGAGAACTCCACTGAAATGGTTGGTTCAAATGTTAAAGGGCATACAGTCAGCATCTAATAATTCCTGAAACTGCTTACAGTGATATTATCTAGAAGAATACTATGCAATAGTATAATACTGAACAAGCAACACTACACAGTACACACCACAGAATTAATTCTGTTCCTGAATTAATATTATTAGTTCATTAATCATTATGTTATACTGTGGAGTTGTAAACAAATCAATGACATTAGTGTCATGGAAAGCTTAGTCTTTCCCAGATTGGCTAGTCAACGCTGATGCATACACATTATGGCCAAAGCAGTGAAAAGGCAATAGCTGCGTATAACAGCGTTATACGTTATTAAATGTTGACAAAGGTCTCAATCGTTGAGAAATGGTGTTTGTTCATGCTGGTCCATCTAGCTCTAATTGATTGCATTCAATTGAACTTCTGGTTCCAGTTTGCCCCCAGTGTCCTCCAAACGTAAAGGATGCCGTTTAATAAGGAACTTTAATATTAGTAATTGAGAATTTTACAGCACACAAGTTAAGATTATTTTCTAACCTGTAGTTGGCCTATCCTTCTTTCGACTCTTCGGAGCAGAAACTCTCAGGGCCTGATAAGTACAGAGAATACAATTAATTACAATCAAAAACAGTGTGTGTGGGCCCGGGCTAGTGTAACAGTCCGGGCACCTAGGCTGTTCGCCGTTGGCATCCAGGGAGTGTGTGTGTGTGTGTGTGCAGTTTGCCATCGACCGGGCCAACGGTGCCAGAGATTAGCTGGTAACAGACGGATACATGGATGGAGAACAAAACATACTGTACTCTCCCCATGCCTTCGGCTGGTGGAGACAACAAATGAGCACATACAAGAGTAATGTTATCCAACTTATAACTAGGGGTGCACGGTTATGAAATTAATAATTCTGACCGATATCCGATTATTTGCAGGGTCATATCTGCCGATACCGATTCTGACCGATTCCCATATTATACAGAGGACCACAATGGCTATGGTCATTGAAGTGTTCCCTGGCAGAAAAAAGGTTGGGAAACACTACTAGTACAGAAACTGAACACACCTGGTAGTTAAAAGGTTTTGTGGACTGTGGAGTTGTTGATGACATATTGTTTCTCTCATTCTGCAGGAACCTGAGCATGGCTGCATGGTCTGGCTGATGTAATGTCTCCCCTTTGCCTGAAAGACAGAAAACCTCAATCGTAGTAAGTGTTACCCCTTCCATGCAAAACAATCAGAAAGAAAGCGAAACAGTCAAAAAAGAAAACCAGTAATTTTGCTATTGTCTTGTTGCACAGACAAAACAGTTACCAGCTGTACTGCTTGAAGAATTGACATCCGAAGCAGAATACACAGTCTGCCAAGTATGAGGGGTCTCTGATGGATCTTTGAGACTGAGCAAGCCAAAGTTATTTAAACAGGCCTCTGTACCAGCAGTAGGCTCAGCCAAGGCAGAGACACTCTTGGGAATGGATAATGAAGAATTGGACAGACCCAGTGGGCTTCTGGAAAATGTACTGGAATTCCCAGGATACATTGCTGATGCATGTACAGTATTGTTTACAATTTTAGTTATATGTTTGGGAGCATGAGACACATCACTAGAAGGCTGATATCCTTGAGGCTTCTCTTTTTCTCTGGATAAATCCCTGTTGTTCAGTAACAAGTCTTTCCTCGTTGAATGTTGAGCAGTAGAGAGGTGAGCTTTGACACCTTGAGTCTTTGAGGTTGCACTGGTTAGTTTAGCATTCATGTCCTTCATTTTTGAATTGGCAGTGCAAGTTTTCTCAAGTAGTGTAGCTCTAGCTTGAGGCTTCTGATGGATTGCCACTTTTGTTGTCCTAGGTGAAGAAAAGTTGAATGGCATAAGCTTGGTGCATGGCTTGCTTCTCTTTGATTTTTTCTACAGGAAAATGAGACAGCACAAAAGACATAACACGATCACAAACATCTCCTTTATATTAAGTGAAACAAATTAGGTAGGTTCACAAGTGGGGAAAAGGCACTTACAGCCGGAGAGTTCTCCTCCCACCTTTTGTGGGATTTAGTGAAATCAGAGGGAACTTGAAGATGCAAAGATTTTGCAAGCACCGGTAGTCTACTTAGACCTGGTCTCGCTGGTGCTTTTTGGTTTTTGGAGCCCTCTGGGTCCTGGTTCTCCATATCTTTTTTGTGAAGATGAGGCACAGGCTGCTGTTTAGAAGCCATCGATTTTGCAGGCATTGTGTTAAGTTCATTCTTCATTCTGTGTAGAGAGAATCAGTGTGTTAAAGCAATAAACTACTTTGTCTTGATTTCCAATATCACCATCACCAATAATGGTAGTCAGCAAAGTAATTAATCATAACTATAGACATTGGTATTGTGATAATGCTGGCCGTTGGCTGGAGGATCCAGGGAGTAGACAGGTCCACAAGTATATTTCAGGCATTGTATTTACCTCCAAAGTGCAGTGACAATACAAAAAGTAATAAATACTGGCCAAAATAACATTCCAAAAATAGGAAACAAAATACACCTGCTGGCTAAACTAAGAAAACACAACCCCAAGTGGCACTGGCAATCAATTGAGTAATCTTCCACACTACTATACTTTAGAGGATGCAACTTCAGTATCAATAAATACAAATAAACATTTTAAACTATTTCAAGCATTGTGTCTATAGGGCACGGGCTGGCCTGTCCCGTGACAGGTATACTGGTAAAGATATTAGTACCAGGATGGCAGATGGCTAGTTTAAAAGTTCTTATGAAAATACAGGGAAATTAAATGGCAGTGACCATGATGATGAAGGAACATACATTCCAATACAACATAAGGAACACAATCTACTTATTAATGCATCAAGATACCCTTCAGACTAAAATGTTTACACACACACACACACACACACACACACACACACACACACACACACTTACCTTATATGATCACTGTGAATTTTGTTCTGACTTTGCTGACCAAGTACTGGTGAAGAATCCATAATATGACGTCTAGTTTGAGGAGGATAAGGACAGATATTGAGTATACTATACGTATAATGTAGCAGAACATCCATGTAATAGCTCTGTACATGCAGTTGCAGACGGTAATGAAACATTCACTAGTCATTCTTGCAATATATAAAGTCTACCCGGTTACTACTACTAGCCTAGCTACACTCACAAAACCTGAAACCAACTAACTTCACCCTGGTTCACAAAAAGCCTTGGTCCCCCGACTCCCCCCGTAGCAGTAAAATGGTGGCATCCGATCCAACTAGCGAGACGTACAATGATGCAAAAGGATTATATATTACCACGGTTCAAACTCTCGCTCTAAATGTTGATCGCATCTAGTCAATAACTCGGAAGTCGTTGCCCAGTCTCGATTCACATTTGTGAATCTTTAGGTATTTATTGTCCAGTCCATAGCGTAGCGGAGGAGAACTCCCTCCCTGGACCACCAGATACTAGGTTAACGTTTACAGAGTCGAGGACAAACTATTGACTTATTTTGTACTTCTGAATACAATGACAGCAATTTACCTTAATCTCTCAATTGCATCAATGATATTTCCAGACTATAATAATTTCCAAAATGCCCGATACTTTGTAGAGTTGTAAATCCCTGCTGTGTTGTGAGTGAGTGCTCACACCACACTGTCAACATCCATTCCTAGCTTCAGTTTGTAAAAAGCGCACAACTTGATTGGTTGTCAGAAAAACGTATACTGACCAATGGCCGTGGTAGTTTAGTCGCCGTATTATCTTCAGCCAATCATCTTCAGGACTGCCAAAACAGCTCCATGGAAACGACGCCAACGTTGTTTTATCACGTGACTGGATTTCTTTCTTTCTTTTTTGCCGTGGGTCCCTCCAGTTCACCAACAGATGGCGCTAAAATTAGTCTGATAAAACAAACAGGGTCACACTATCAGCCACTTGGTGTGTGGGTGGCTGCCTGTCACTGTGTCACACCAGGGCCACGTATCAAGACCAGAAAGGAGAAAGAACTGTGAAAGGAAGAAGAAGAAGAAAAAAAGAACAGAAAGTGAAATTGCAGCAGACATGGACCTGCGTGCAGAATTACTCAAGTCAATTTGGTATGGTTTCACAGCCTTGGATCTAGAGAAGAGTGGCAAGGTATCAAAGTCTCAGCTCAAGGTGAGTGGAAGAATATTCTAACTGGATGAGATTTGATAATGCTTTCAGGATCAATGACTTGGATGTCTTTTCTTCAACCAGAAATCCTTATTTCCGTTCTCACGAGCATAGTCCTCAAGCCTAGGACGAGTCACGTAAAATGAAGCAAATGTGTTACAGAAGATTAGTTATTATAATGGGAAAAGTTATTAAATTAGTCCTTTTTATTAAAAGAAAATGGTGAGGTGATGGAGTTGGACATAGGCCTATAATATAACTTATATAGCCTAACTGACATTTCCTGTGTGAAGAAATCTTTTGTAACCAATGTTCCTTCTCAAAGAATTTGCTGATAGTGTATTTCCTATGCTCTCAATACTGAAAGGCACACAATATGCATCTCTGTCTTGAGAACTATGAGCGGGAGAGCAGCAGTTTGTTCTCAGCCTGTATATGAATGGCAGCCCTCATCTCTAAGTCGTGCCTTGACTGGGCCCATGATATAACAATGTGCAGTGCAATTGGTACTCTGGCACTGGATGGGACCTGACCAGAGAACTGACCATTGAACAGCGTATGCTCATCGATGCACTACGTCACAAATATCAAAAGAACATTGTAAGCAAAACGAAACAAAAAACAGCCCACACCAAGTAGAAGCATCTTGTTAATTGTTATCTCTGTAGGCTACGTACGGTCCTCACCAGCAGTGCCTCTCAATGAAGCCACTGTGTTGATCACTTGATTTCGTCATTATGTCATTTCATTGGACCAGACTCCATGCCAGCCACCAACAGGATCCAGCCATGTGCTCCTGGCTCACAACAGAACTTTGTTATGACCAGGCGTATTCCTGTAGGCGAAGGCAGGCTGTTGTTGTGTACTGGCTGACCCAGTGTCAGTGTTCTTATACACTCAGGGTTCGATTTGCTGGGGGTGGGGGTGTCATGCATTTCATTTTGGGAGAATATATATTTGATAAAAATCACTATTAAAGGCAAGCGAACACGTAGGCTATGTTAACCACATTAACCCTGGTGTAAACCTATATGTTAGGTATATTTTCAAATATGTTCAAACTCTTTAAATCAAAAGAAATAGCTAAAATTGTTATTTTCTCCATTTGTTGTACAAGAAAGTATATAGGGGGTATAGCGGTAATAGTTTTCAATTCAAACCCTGCTTAATGAGAGGCAGGTTTGATGCAAATGCTTTGAGAGAGACAGGATGTCTGATAAAATACATCAGATATGTCAAAATTATGGCTTTCAATTTCAGCAACAGATATGCTTTATAGTAAAGCAATACATGAAAGTTTTGGAGCTACGAGCAGGCGTCATAGTGCATTGACCATTTGATTTACTGAGTTGTTGTTTTTTATATTTAATATTACCTCAATTTATTATTTTCTTTTATTAATTCACTGTTTCTGTCAAATATTGTGACAGATTATTTTGGCCAAGTACAGTATATTGTATAATTGGCTCTCTAGCTATATCCTGGCTTGTTTGCATATCTTTGACATGATCTTTCCACATGAAATGGCTATTCACAATTTCACTAGACAATTAATTGTCCTACAAATAATTGTGATTAATGATTTAATTGTATTGGAACATATAAACACGTAAACATTACATTTCTGTTTGGCTTTCAGACTTTGTAAACACAAATTCCACAGGGAAGATACAGTATGACAAATCATTTGAATATACAAAGAAGTAACTGAAAATGACTAGTACAGTACCAATAATCAAAATAAATAATGTACTATGACTAAAATAGGCCGTATTTATTTATACATTCAACATTACTCCTAGATCAGCTTTTGCTGCTATTTTTTGAAAATGTATAAACATTTTTCAACACAGAAACAATTCTGACCATTATGCACATTATGCTAAATTAATTATGATCATTTACAATTTAGGTATTTAGCCGATGCTCTTAATCCAGAGTGATTTACAGTAAGCAAGAACAATACATGTATGGTAATACATCAAATACATAGAAAATTGTCATCAGGAATCATAAGCAAGCTAACAAACTGACATCCGTCTAACAGTAGAATATCTGTACAATGAATTTAAGCTATACACTATAGGAGGTGCGTATGAAGCCTGTCTTGGACGGGGTATCTGGACGTAAAAACAAGTGCTACAGTAGGATGGGGTCTACATAAAATGTTATCTAAATTACATAAGTTTAGCCTTTGCATACGCCTGTAAGGTCGTCGAGGCTAGTGCAAGTGCTATGGCAGTGCTATGATAATCACAATTATTTGCGATTAGGCCAATAATGAATAAGTTATAGTCGATGCCAGTATATCAATGAATTAGGGTGAAAATGTTTAATCCCAGTTGTTTTGTCCCAAGAAATTATACAGCTATTATCTGCATAGTATTAAGAAAAATAGGATATATTATGACATCAGACAGACGTATCAGTTCCATAAGAATTATGTCAAGTGTATTTCTCAATGTTCAGGCTTTCCTTGTGATAACCTTCGTTGCTCACTTTATTGTATTCCAGGTGCTTTCTCATAACCTGTGCACAGTCCTGTCTATTCCCCATGACCCAGTGGCTTTAGAGGAGCACTTCAGGGATGATGACGACGGACCAGTGTCCAGCCAGGGCTATATGCCTTACCTCAATAAATATATCCTGGACAAGGTGCTACAAACAAACACATCTATCCATGTTGTATTATGTATTGATTGTATCACATTATAAAATCTATTTTTCAACCAGTGTTTCATGACCCAAATCTCAGAATTCTCAGAAATAAATTGATACTCAGACTGCTGTGTATTTTTAAGTAAACACAAAAAATCTTATCTTCTTTTATCCTCCTTTCAATACAGTAGCAAATGACTGAAAACATTTTTTTTATCAATTATCTTACAAAGATCCTGTATTTTCTTCTCTTTTTTACACACCCTCTGCTGTTTGCATTGCATTGATTTTAATCGATTTACGATGTATCGTTACATGCCTAGTTATCATACATCATGACAGGGGTCATGGACAGAGATGAATATTTGGTTAATTTGGGTCCAAGTCTATTATGAATGGGAACTTCTCTCTGTACCTGACATAGTGTTATGCATTATGTCCCAAGGTTGAAGAAGGCTGTTTTAAGAAGGAAGATGTTGATGAGCTCTGTTGGACTCTTACGGCAAAGAAAAACTACAGACCTGACAGGAGCAGCGATACTCTGCTGCCAGAAAAGGATGCTTTTCGTCTTTGGTGTCTCTTCAACTTCCTGTCTGAGGATAAATACCCATTAGTGATGGTTCCTGATGAGGTTGGTTCACCTCACCCACCAACCATATTTCACAACAAAGTGTATTATACTTTTCTCTAAAGTGACTAAACTATGAAATAGTTTAAAAAGCACGTGGCTTAATTGCGCACATCCAGTTCCTGGCTGGTGCTGGACTAAAGGTAGATACATGAAAGAAGTCCGCACACAGGCTCTGCTCCAGTGGTGTTTTGTTTTATTTAAAACACCATTAGTTTAGACTCTAAACTAATGGTGTTTTAAATAAAACAAAACACCACTGGAGCAGAGCCTGTGTGTGGACTTCTTTCTTCTTTCATTAAACTATGAAATAATCAGGAATCTATAGCCTGCCCTGAAGCATATAATGTCCACATTTCTAAACCACAGTTTCTTTCCTTCACTGAACACCCTGTTCTTGCAGCAGAAGTGTGGGCTTGTTGCTGTCTTGCAGTTTGTGTTTTAGTTTCCTGTAGTGACTTTCATAACCGCTACAGCCATAGTGCAAACCGTATACCTAACCTTTAATGGGTGGAGTTGCTTGTACTGTATCTGGAAGGCAGTTATAGCAAATAAGAATGGAATCTGAAGGATTTGACTAATACATTTTGATCACAAGACTCCAGAGTTTTGTACAAAATCTGTAGGAGTAGCAAAAAAGTGTGTTTTGAAGAAAACTTTAAATCATGGGGAGTTGTATCTGATGTATCATGATCCAAAGAATCCAGGGAAGTTTGTTTGTTTTGTTATAGAGCTACACTGGGGCCGATTTGACTGGGGTGGAGGAGCTTCCTTGGCCTACTGGGAGTGTCCGTCCAACCCTGCCACACACACACACACACACACACACACACACACACACAAACATTGTGTCCATCCAGCAACGGATGGAAGGACAGGAGCGAAAACATAGTATGGTCACAATGCCTTACACCACGATGCATTGTGAGCTTGTAGATCAAGTATTTTCGGGAAAGAGATTTAGTGTAGAGGCACATACTAGATGACCTAGTATAGAGTCCCGGAGGACATTGGTCAACTGGTTCAAATGGATAATATTGACGATTGTCTATTGTCTAAGTGATCCTTGCATACCTTATCTGTATGCATGAGCTCAAGGCTTTGTTGTTTTCCCTGTGTTTTAAGGTGGAGTACCTATTGAAGAAGATATGCATGGCTATGAGCACTGAGCTCAACTGTGGTGAATTAGAAGAATTCCTTTCCCAAGATGCAATGCAACAGAACAACTTCATCGTTTGGGCTTTTCTGGAGATGATGAACTCAGGGAGGATAACCAGAGGAATGGATAAAAGCATAATCAGTATGGCTATAGAAGAAGTGTACAGGGAAATACTTGGCGATATCCTCAAGGAGGTAACAAACCAACTGCCATTAGCGTTTGGACTGGCATTGCCAGACTGATCACGTGGGATCACGACTGTTAACGTTTGTGATGATCAGTCTGCACAATGGCAGTCTATTTAGAGTTGCCTGTTTGGGTCTCTAAAAAGCCTGTTTCTTTGTCAGTAATCAGTATTCTGTATGTTGGGTTGGGAATGGGATGCATCCAGGGCTATTTGTGGAAAAAGGGTCAGTTGAGAAGAAACTGGAAGGAACGCTGGTTTACCCTACGACCCAGTAACTTGGCCTACTACACTTGCGAGGCTCGTAAAGACTGCCTGGGCAACATAGCTCTAGATGCCAACTGCTGTGTGGAGGTAAGCAGCCCAGAGAAGCAATTTCACATTAAGTAGACAAGTAGAGGACATTTTGGGGAAATGATACTGGTTAAAAATATTACTTCAAGTAGCATATTGTCAGAACTCATAATCACTGTATTGCCAGTATGTGACATAGATAGGACAATAACAGCTAGGACAATGTCACTTCACCAGACAAACAATGTGCTAATGACTCCAAAGCTCTTGCTGTTCTCTTTGAACTAATAATTGAACTAATAATCTATTTCGATATGTCTACTTAGTATAGTATCGGTATGTTTAGTGTTTTAAGCAAAAAATATGTTCTCTATGTCAAACAAATGTCAGAAAAGCATGTCTACCACAACACATGGAGCCAACAGTATATGATTCAAGTTCATCAGGGCCACTTTTCTAATTCAGTGGTTCTCAAATATTTTCATGTCAAGGAACCCCGAATTGATACATACGGCACTGTACCTGGCACAAGTGTTTTATTATTTAAAAAAGAAAAGATAAATCAGCATTCAGCTCACAACGCCTTGCATTGTGAAGCGTTATGTCACCTGTTCCTTATTTTTGGAACACCACCAAGGGGTTCCCGGACCCCACATTGAGAACCATTGTCCTAAATGAACTCAACTCAGTCAATCCTATGATATTATTGTTGGTTGATGGTCTATTTTTAATTAAAGTATGTGTGTGTGGACAGATTGTGTCAGACCGAGATGGGAAGAGGTGCATGCTCTGCCTGAAAACCTTCTCTAAGACCTATGAGATGAGTGCCTCAGACAACAAACAGAGACAGGAATGGACTACAGGTCAGAAGGGTCACTTGATGCTTAGTCCTTCATGTTCATGTTGATTATTTACATTTCACAAATCTGTCATATTCTCTCATCAAAAAATATAAGTGCTCACAGCAGTGGTTTTCAAAGTTGTTGTGCCTAAAACATAGGGAAGTCAGGTTGAAAATATAAAGGCTAATAAGACAAATATGCATTAATACATTATAATTACCCTCTATAACTAAAAGATCACACCCGTGTGAAGTGAGGGGCGCTCTTATGTCGATTTGCTCGTCCACTTATAATGTACATTCTCCATTCATTGTCAATGAGAATTGTGTGTAAAACAAAAATCTACACTAATAGCAATATTTTTTGTAAGTATAAATAACCTCCTTTTTATTATGTGCAATATACATTCCATAGGGCTGGACCACACATGGACAAATTACATCATCAACTTGCGGCGGGAGTTATCTCTATTGAGTGAAAGTTTATCTCTTTTTTTTCCCCACTTAATTTTTATTGAAGGAAGACAATACGGAAAGAAAAGGAAAGAAAAAGACAAAAAGTAAAAGATGCTATAATAATGTTTGGTCGTTAATCCCAAGGCACACTTACGCCTCAGCCCAACGTTTGGTAACCACTGGCTAATGCATAATTTAAGCTCTGTCGTATGCCGTTGGTTGTGCCGAAAATGACAGAACCAAAGCTCACAGTGTCAAGCTTGCGTATCTGCAATTTTTGGCTATTTCCGTTGTACAATGGAGCATTTCTCTCTCCTGTGTGCCCAGCCATTCAAATGGCCATCAGGTTGCACGTAGAGGGCAAGACCTCCCTTCACAAAGACCTGAAGATGAAGCGGCGTGAGCAGCGCGAGCAACGAGAAAAGAGGCGCCAGGCCAAGGAGGAGGAGTTGCAGAGGCTACGAGCCTTGCAAGAGGAGCGGGAGCGTAAGCTGGCAGAGCTGGAGCTCCTCAAAGAGGCACAGAGGCAGGCTCAGGTTCTCCTGGAGCAAGACGAGCATAGGAGGCGTCAGCAGCACGAGGAGCTCCATCAGGCCCTGGAGGTGCAGCTTCGTGAGGCTGAGCAGGTGAGGAGGGTAACGGAATGGGAGGGGAGTCTAACCGCCTGACAAAGACCAGACTCACTCAAATTGTTGTGCTCTGAATCAATTCATTATTCAAATAAATAAAAAATAGAGCTGCAAGCAGCTATAAAATGGTGTCAAGCCCAAAAAAAAACTATGCAATATACACAATGAGACTGCTTTTTGGTTACGCTGATTGGCTGAAGGTGTTGTCTGTCAACGCTGTAGTCCCGTAACCAGAGTCAGACTGTTTTCTTTGACGCAGCCAAAAAAAGGTAGAAAAGTGGATCGAGCAAATCATAACAATTTACTCATTGGGAGATCTAAAGGTCAGAGATTATTCAAATATTTGTATTGAAGTTTTCAAATTTTAAAAGGACAAACAACAGATACATAACAAAACAAATACAGAATAGATACAAAACAACAAAAAACAGTACTCAACATGTATATAGAGTATATAGAATTATGAAATGCAAAGGTCAGAGCTATTTTGACGAATTAATGTGAGCTTCAGTTCCTAAGGGATTCTCACTGCCCTCTACCATATTGCCGAATGTCGTGAAGAACGATACCACAGAACTGCCAAAACTGCTAAAATGGCGAAATTTTCACTGAAACAATAAAGCTAACAAGTCACACAAAATAAACTACTATGGATGTGCATGTGCCAATTTGAGATTTGTAGACTTTAACCTCCATCTGGGTTTGTCAAGGAAATCCACAGGAAAGGTGGAAAGGGGGTGGGGGATATTCATTTGAGGGTGTTAAAAAAAGTCATCCTTGATGGAATATTCGAGATTCAAGATTTGTTACATCTCATGCTGTATATAAAAGTACAAGAGTAAAATTATTTGGTTTCAGTTCCTCGATATTGTAGCAATATAGACAACAATAACTAAATAGGAAGGGCAAAAAATATAGACTCCCTAGGAGTAATTCTTTTAGGTTTCTACAGGTTAGGAACTACATCCGTAACTTTTCTTTATTCAAGTTTATTGCTGATAGTGTGAGAATAAGTGAAAACCATAATTGCAATTTGCTGTAGAACTGAGGTAGTCTTCATGTTAATTTCCTTCTACATGTCTCAGGCACGGACCAGCATGCAGGCAGAGATGCTACTGAAAGAGGAGGAAGCAGAAAAACAGAGGAAGAGGATCCAGGAACTGGAGGAGATGCAGAAGCGTCTAGAGGAGGCTCTACAGCAGGAGATCAAAGCCAGGCGGGATGAAGAGGCCTCCCGTTACACTCAGGCTGGGTATGGTGTTAACTGTATGTTGCAACTGTTAACCACACACAACAACCATGTGACTGCTCTCGGAAAACAAGATGAAGAGAATACTGTAACTTTCAGCAAACTGTTTCTTTTTTTTCCTCTCTTTTTTTGTGGTTAACTTCTCTAACTTCTGACGTCATGTGGGTCTATGGGATTTTCCATTATTATGTCATCATGCTGATGCCTTAAGACTGGCCATGAATTTCCTAACAGCGGCGGAAAGGTTGACTCAGTAGCATGAAGATACCAAGGAGTTGTCAGTGATGTCACTGACTGTGGTTTCTAAACAGCTTTGAGTCCTTGCTATTTGTGGGGTAACTCTGTCATTTCTCAACCGTTTTGGACGTGGGGCGGCTCGCCAGAAACGGGTCTGCACCCTGGGCTCTGTAGGTCTGGAACCCCACATGGAGTTGCACCACTCACTTCACCACTCACTTGCACCACTGTGATTTCTTTTTAATGAGTGCTCTGGGGGAGCAGTTAATGGTTACCGGAAATAAGTGTCTTAGGTTGGCAACGTTGTGACATTCTGATTACCAGACGACCTCTCCACTAAAGCTATGGCCACCCTGTGGTCATCCTGTTTTGGCTTGTATAAGACAGTTCTTGATTGAAGCATCTGTGAAGCCAATAATCTGCTGGTGAAAGCGGGTCATATTATACTATGTTCCTGAGGAAGTAAACCTGCCAACAGAGGAAGTTGTCAAGTGCTGTAATCACATCTGTTTGTCTGCACTCTGTCTTAGGGCCGATTCATACTCCTGTTTCGGCGCTGTAGTGCCGAAATGATTTTGGCTCGTCAGAAAATTTCAGTAGCACCGAAGAGCCGACTTTAGGACGGTACCCGCCCCCCCGAACCTCAAATGACGTCAAATTGTAGGCTCTACAGCGCCGAACCGACTTTTATTCGGCTCTAAAATAGGAGTATGAATCGACCCTTAGCCTCAGATGAAATGTTCATGCACAATCTACAAGTATTTAAGCATCACTCACAGAAACATTTGTATTCCTTTGATCATCTTAAACAACTACACAGTGAAATCAGTGCAAATGTAACTTGTAAACCATTACAGGCCCATTTTTACACCCTGAGTTAGGTTTTGCTGTGTGTGGAGTCACATTAATCATGAAACAGGTATGTGCCTTGTTGCATCCAGGTTGCTGGCTGAGGAGGAAGAGAAGATGAAGGCCCTCATGGCGCTCCAGGAGGAGCAGGAGGAGTACATCCTGAAAACCCAGAGGGAGAAACAAGAGCTGAAGCAGGAGATGGAGATCAAGTCTCGGTCTCTGGTTGAGGCCGAAATGCAGTTGGAGGAAGTCCGTGCCAACCGACACAGAGTTGAGCAGGACGTGGTGGTAAAGTCTCATTTAGACTTTTTGGCACAACCGTGTCGCTTGGTAAACTTATGCATTAAATATTTTCACTATTGCAGATGTAAAAAAGTAAGCTGTAAGAAATTAAAAAAATTACACGACATCCAAAAAATAATTGGTGTTGGTGGTTGAGAAGCAAACACACAAAAAAAAGCAAACATTCCTAAAAAAATAATATTAAAATAATTCCCACAAGATACTTCTGGAATCAAAGTAACAACACAAGCATGGCATACTTATTACACTGCAAGCTCGTGGTCATGGCGAATGTTCTGAGGTTTTCTTTTTCTTGTTTTGTATTGTAACCCAAGTGTTATTAGTGACTATAGTGGCAGTGAAGATTGGGTGCATCATTCTGCACAGAGACAAACATGGGAACATACTTCATAAAGAAATGTTTTCCGAAATTTGGGAGTTGAAGTTTGAAGATGATTTTTCACACTTGTTGGGTTCATAGGAGTCTCTATTGTTGTTTGACAGACTGCCCAGAGGAAGCTTCGCCAAGCCAGTACCAATGTCAAACACTGGAATGTACAGATGGTCAGACTAATGCGACCGATTGGACCAGGGGGTATGTGACACATTTGCAAAAGTTTTACACTAATCTGTTTTTTACGGTTCCATTGTATGGTAGCATTTCATACTTAAGAATTGTGTGATAGCTTAAAACACGACGACAACAACAACACAGCAATATACACATAAGTTGCTGTATTGTGCTGTATGTAATCTTAAATAATGAGCGTTTTAGTTTTATGACACAATAGTGTTGATACTGTTGTATTTGCTTTATCTCAAAATTTACCACATTTCCTCATATTGTGTAAGTACATTTACTTTTACGTTTGTGCAAAATACCTCATCTCTGGGGTTATATAGGTCAGTGAATATAACACTTGTACTTTTGGCACTTGTGGTTTACTTGGCACTTACTGTAACTGTGTATCATGTTGAAAGATGTACCTCTTTTTTCTTGTGGTAAAATATTGCAGTGTTGCCAATGTGTTAACCACTTAAGCACTATTCATACACTTTAAAAAATAACAGATCTACAAGCTCACAATGCATCTATTTATATATACAATATAAAAAATATATATACTTTTTCTCAGTGCCTTCTAGCCTATTTCTACAACTCCTCGAATATAGACTTAATATCTGATGGTATCTGCCAATCTTATAATGAATACTTTCATTTTCTTCACACAGTAACTAAATCTTATTTTTCAATGGTCTTGTTCAATGTTTATAGAAAAAAGACCATCTCTAGGAAGCTCTTGCACCGCCCAGCTCCCCACACAGAGAGACCCTGGACTACTGAGGATCATAACGCGATCTGAGAGAGATGAGGAGAGCAAGGAGAATGTAAAAAACAATGCTGGTTGTGAGGAAGAGAAACGCCTCTCTAAATCCTCAAATGGAGACATGGACATCCCATAGATACACACATCACAGCCTTTCTTGGCTGTGATGTCTTTCTTGAGACATTCCGATGGGGACAATATCTCAGAAAAGGGCATGAATCTGTGAACAATATTCCCACCAAGTGGCCACTTGAAGAAAAATAGTTTAAGGGATGCTACATGGTAGAGTGGCGGGTACTGAGTTTACAACCATTTGAAACCATCGAAATGACTCACATCATGTCACTGACAGTAATAATTTAAAATGTTTTAATGACGAATTAATTATTTTGGATTGCTTAATATATTGACTGCGACTTGTGTGAGGAATGAGGACTCATCTGGTCACAAACAATACCTCAGATCAGAAAACAAGACTAACATGATCATTAACTTTAGAATCTTAATTAAGAGTGCAACAAGGCATTTGTTAATGTCCAATGCTGATGGGAGAAATGTATTAATTTAAGTCTTCTTTATAATTTGGTCAAGCTGCAAAGTCAAATTGCTTAACTTTTGTGGAAAAAGTGTGGTTTTAGTCATTTTACCTTAGAAACTATTAGTCATTTTACCTTAGAAACTAATTATTCATCATATCAGACCACAATAACCGGGGAAAAAAGAGTCACAGAGAGAAGTTGTATGCTTCCTGTTTCTATTGATAGTTAACATGTGTGTAAAATTGTAAATACTATACGGCACGTCTTTTTCTGTCTGCCCATAGGGCAATCTAAATGTGAAACATAGGCTACCTGCAAAATGTATTATAACCTTGGTTTTGTAATAAAATATTAATTGCTACATTACCCTGAGTGCCTGTTTTATATTTGCTGATATTCAACAAAAAATTTAACATTTGTTGTGGTAGGCTACAGAAGTCTAGAATAGTTTCTATAATCCCATTGCATTCGCCGCTTCTGCTTTGTGTGTGCATGTGTGTGTGTGTGTGTGTGTGTGTGTGTGTGTGTGTGTGTGTGTGTGTGTGTGTGTGTGTGTGTGTGTGTGTGTGTGTGTGTGTGTGTGTGTGTGTGTGTGTGTGTGTGTGTGTTTGATAGTTGATTGAAGTATGTATTAAGTTATTTATTAAGTTTGCAGAATTACAGAACTCAATACAAGAAAATTGTTAACTGTGGCCCCTTTTCCACCGGTTGGTTCCCAGTGGGAACCGGTTCAGTTCTTTTTGGTTTTTAGTCCATGAGCCAGAGCTCCAAAATTGAAACGTTAATTATGAATTGAGTGCGCAAAACCATACCTATGTTAAATTGTTATCACCATTAAACTTCCCCAATTGAGTACTTACACGAAGACAATGATTTATTGTATTACAATTGTTTATGTTTTAATATGCAAATGAGGCATTATGTAGGACAATATACAAAATAATCAAAAATATGAAAAAGCTACTACTGTGGAAGGGTTATCATGTATTAATTTACTTGTATTGATCCTATAAACGATTTAATATAGTTTGCCCACCAATTTTGGAGCTCTGGCTCATGGACTAAAAAACAAAAATAACTGAACCGGTTCCCATTGGGAACCAACCGGTGGAAAAGGGGTCTGTGAGTGGATGACCAATAAAGCACTAGACTTGTTTACAAGAGGGTCCACCTTGTTCACATTTAGAGACATACTGTACAAATATACACTTCTATATAGTGAAAAAACAGGAAATCATCATCATAAAGGAGGTAAAAAGGGAAAAGAAAACATACAGTGAGTGGTGGGTGGATGGGGGATTCAGAATATTCCTTTAAAAAAATCACTACTCTGTGTGTGTGTGTGTGTGTGTGTGTGTGTGTGTGTGTGTGTGTGTGTGTGTGTGTGTGTGTGTGTGTGTGAAATGAAATGTTACAGAAGTGAGATCCTTTAAAGATTCTAATCAATGTATCTTCATTTTTTGACACACACACACACACACACACACACACACACACACACACACACACACACACACACACTCACACACACACACACACACACACACACACACACACACACACACACACACACACACACACACACACACACACACACACACACACACACACACACTTAGTTTAACTGAAAGGGGGCGCTGTTCCCTATGGCAGACGAAAAAGGAAGGTGGGTCGAGAGTAGACTGGAGAGTGAAGCAATGCTGGAGCGAGTCTGTCACAGTAGGCTGACTAGGGTATCAGTTCACTTTGCTTGCTATGCCTATCTCTGTTTGATACGGCAGACAAAAGTACAAGTTAAGGTCATCGTTTGTTTCTGCTGAGCTAAGAGATTCGTTTGCTCGTGTCTGTCTGCACGGAGGCTGGAAATCCTTGACGTGTTGTCAGAAGCCTAACTAACGTTAGCCACCAATGCTAACTCCTGCTAGTGTCCACACAACTCGTCAACAATCAATCGAAGACGGGACGTCTACCCTGGTGGCATAGACTAGAGTTTGGCTTTTTATTTTTTTGCCATCAGGAAAAATCTCTCATCATATTCCGCAATATTCGAGAAGACCACCTGCACCATTGACTATAAGGTAAGGTAATTTCGCTGGCCAGCTATTTAAAGACAGGAATTTTGGTCGCCCCCGCATGTAAACAATTGAACAGAGGTCAATATTTATGGTTTGTTGCTATTTTAGCAAGGGTTAACGTTACCTACAGTAATTTTTCGCAGATGGCTTTATCGTTCTAAAACAGTAACTTTCATGGTAGGCGAGCCTGTCTTTACTCATTCATCTCGACCCCCATGAATGCAGTTTCAGAGCCTCATGAAAAGTCAAGAGCAGCAGTTATTCTGAGAACCAGTGTGACAGGTTATTCTTTGGATGACAAGTCTGTACAGACCCAACAATTGCCCTTTAATGGAAACGTACTAGTAAAAAATGTTTACGGGGTAATAATACCGTACTCATGTATTTGGTGGTGGTTATTGGTCAATGACAATACCAATGAATGCCCGTCTATGAAACCCAATTTATACCCAGTAGGCTACAATTATTGGACTTGAGCCAAGAAATCAGGCTTCAATTTACACAGTACAAAGTATCTGTGACTGTGTGACTAAATCACTATTCACTGTAGTTCCTAGTTGTCAACCATGCTGTAATCTGTGCTCCGATAAGAAGTACATGCATAATATATATCATTTATTTTTGGCAAGTGTGGCACTGCCACATTTTCTAAATTGGCTGCCCATGGATTTGTCAGGCAAGTAATCTGATCTGATCTTTAACTACTCGTCTCGCTGTATAGTGAAACTCATTGTGCAAAAGTGCATATCATTGAATTTGGGACTGTTTGTTACTTGTGTACATCCACATCATGTTCCCTTTCTTGTGGTAATTAATTTAGTATGTATTCTTTAAAATTTATTCTTTTTTATATAGGTGAGCTATGTTGGCAAAGGCAACGTGACCCAGGAGGGGTGCAGCTCTCTGTTAGCCAGAACAGACACCATGGATGGGTTTCAGCCACCTGCCACAGAGCAGGGGGAGAGGGTGAATGGCCACTGTGAGCCAAACATCCCCCAGGCAATGGCTGACATGAGGAGGATGGCACCAGAGGCTGAGTCTGGAGCCTCAAATAGAGGCAGGAGGACAGTAGTGCAGGTTCCGACCGAGCTGAAAGCCAGGCAAGATGTTGAGCAGGATGGAGAGAAGGAAGAGTCGGAAAACAGAGGGGGATCTGCTACTTCAAGAGTTGTTTTTAAAGACTATCGGACAGCAGAGAAAGAGATGCTAGAACAGGATGTGAACGATGATTACAGCCCAACCAGAACTAGAGCTTCCACCAACTACACAGGTAAGATAACACAACTCTAATGTCACGCAGAGCTTACACAGAACCTTATTTGAGCATTTTTTATCACAGTTAAAGCTGCACTACGTATGTGTAGATCTGGATTTGAACCCTGTTTCCTGCGGAAGTGCTGACATTGTTTACCCCTGAGATCATACCTTTCTGCTTGCTCAGGGGATAAATTGAATGTTGACCATCAGGTCAAAATTTGTGTCATGTCCTGTGTCTAGGTGAGACATAACCTTTGACATGATCTAAATCAGTGGTTCCCAAAGTGGGGTCAAGGGACCCCCAGGGGTCCATGAGGGAGTTCCAGTGGGTCCCAGCTAAATGATAATTAGGAACCCTTACCAAATGGACTCTTATGGGTCTGTAACTCGGAGTGTACAAATGGAACCAAATGGACTCTAACGGCCCGGGTCCATTTGGTTCCTTTTGTATTTTGTACACTCTCAGAGATAAATTAACATTGATTTTACAATATAAATTGGGGTCCCAGAGATAGAAATACCATTAAATGGGCTGGGGGTCTTTACTCTGTAGACCAGCGGTTCCCAAACCCTTTTGGCCATGCACCCCCTGTTACCTCCTGACCTAGCTGACACACCCCCCACACATTTCATATTTAACCACATATATGAACCTGAATATGGCATATACATGCAGCTTATAGGCCATATATTGGCATGCTATGTTAATATATAAATAAAACCATAGCACCACCATTAATTAGCCTTTTCATGTCGTGCACGGCCCCTAGAAGGTGCCCGTGCACCACAAGGGGTGCACACATGCTGTATAGTGTAGACCATTGGTTCCCAACCTTTTTTATACTGAAGAACCACCTCAGAAAATATCTGTCTCTCCAAGTACCACCATAATAACTGATTTTAAAATACCGGAGCGTAGACCTGCCCTTTTTTGTTCCATTTCCAAGCCAATAATGCTGCTGCTCTGACAAAAATCGTAATCACTAATCAGCACAACTAGTGATATTTCTGATATTTCATGAATCATAAAAAAGTACATGGTGCTTCTTTAAATAAATGAATTATTTACAAATTATGGTAACTTACATGAGGATAATATAGAAATATAAGATGTTAATTGTATAGCTCTATTCATGGTGACATGTTAATATTCTACTCTGTCCCCAATATCATTTATATCTTTATGAAGACCTTTCTCAAACATCATCTCCTTCACTGTCGGAGCAGCTACGTCTTGGGCAAGAGGACAGCACAGGTGCTGGGATCAATATGGAGTGCAAGATCTGTGGGGACAAGGCCTCTGGCTTCCACTATGGCGTACATGCCTGTGAAGGCTGCAAGGTATGGGTGTTAGTGGCTTACAGTTCATTAGATGTCTTTCAGATAAAAAAGAATGATAATGGCATTTCCTGAGCTGTGCTGAGGCTGCTGTCTTCTTTCCCTGAATAACTAAAGAATACATCGCATGGATGCACCTGGGACGTATCCTCAGTGATGTATCCTGAGCTGAGGTCAATGGGGATTCGGGTCTTCCAACAACACCCCTCACTCAGGCGACCCAGCCGTGGTGATCAAGTCCCGACTTACGTCCCAGTAGCTACCCTCAATCAGTCCCACTAGTAGGGCAAAACCAGGGCCACACAATCCGTTGGAACTACTCCAGAACCTACGCCCAGGACCTGTGCGTTGCACCAGAGTCCCAGCACCAGACGGTTCATTCAGGAGTGGTGGGCAATGGTTCCGGACCGTAGGGAAATGGTGCTGCGGCTCTGCTTGCTGCTTGCATGTCCCTCCTAAAGGCCTCACCGAGGGTTGTTGGGCTTCCTCCTCACGGAGGACACAGGCTGGGGCGCTAACCCATACTGCTCACCCGGGTGCCGTCTACATTCCGGCTGTCACCCGTCTCTCCAGTGGTCACCAGATCACATAGTCTATTCCTATGAGTCACTATAAATAGAAAACTAGAACAAATAAATACGATATAAGACCCTTCTAGGTCAAAACGTTGGTTTCTTATTTTTAAATATATTTTGCATCGTGGTTACGAGTGTGCAGCCTTTTTTTTACCTTCTATGCTGTCTTGTTTGTAACACAGGGGTTTTTCCGACGGACAATTCGAATGAAGCTGGAGTATGAGCGATGTGAGCGCATCTGCAAGATTCACAAAAAGAATCGCAACAAGTGCCAATATTGTCGCTTCCAGAAGTGCCTTTCTTTGGGAATGTCCCATGATGGTGAGGGCGGAAAAGCTATGGCTCAACTATTGAGGTGGCACGGTAATAATGCAAATGTGAAGAATAATATAAATGTTTTCCCAGCGATCAGATATGGACGTATGCCTGAAGCAGAGAGGAAGAAATTGGTGGCAGGCCTTCTGGCAGAGGAAATGAACATCTGCAACCCTGGGAGCTTAGATCTTAAAGGCCTGGCTAAGCAGGTCAACACTGCCTACCTGAAGAATCTCAGCATGACCAAGAAGAAGGCCCGTAGCATCCTGACAGGCAAAGCAAGCTACGATTCGGTACGTCACAGCCTCAGAACAACTGATCTGAGCTGGCTAACTTGATTGTTTTACTGTCTGTATATAGAATAATTTATGTACGACAAAGAAGAAATCCTGTACATTTCCCCTCTCTTACCACTTTTCTATCATTCATGTTCATTTAGTAAGATAAGATCAGTCGCCATGACTCGCCAGGGACAGCGCAGCAGTTAAATAGAATACAGATTACAGGGAAAGAAAGTATTGTAAGTATTGGCTGCAAGCCTTGCGCATCATATTGGTTGCTTGTAATATTGGTGGTGTCAAGACATTTAAGCGTTTTCTACTGTTGCTGTCAATGTAAATCAGTGGCAGTCGAAGAGTGGCCACTTGGGAATCGGAAGGTTCTCGGTTCAATCCTGGCCTCCCCCTCTGTTACTGTCAAAGAGACTGAACCCTAAAAGCCCCTGATGAGTAGGTTGGTGCCTTGCATGGTATCCTCCGGCATCTGTGTGTGGATGGGTGAAGGTAATGCAGGCGTGATATAAATGCACCTGATGTTCCTGATAAAATCAAGCGTTCAAATGGTGTAATAGAAGCAGTTTGTTTTGATTCCTTGTGTATAACAGAGAGCCCACAAATTACTTCTTAATTTTTTTAATATCAATATTTTTATTCTTTGAAGTGGCCACTGAAAAGGAGATTATTCTTATTCTTCCTTTCAGCCCTTTGTGATCCATGACATGGACACTCTCTGGCAGGCTGAAAGTGGATTGGTGTGGAGCCAGTTGGTTCCAGGTGCACCCCTGACCAAGGAGATTGGGGTCCATGTGTTCTACCGCTGTCAGTGCACTACAGTGGAGACAGTCAGAGAACTCACAGAGTTCGCCAAGAGCATTCCAGGGTTTGAGGACCTCTTCCTTAATGACCAGGTATGCTGTCAGAAAATGTGTCATAGAATAAAATTGTATGTTGTATGTCTTTACGTTAGCATGTCTGTATTGCTCAGTCAATGTCTCACTGCATTCTGTAGGTGACTTTGCTCAAGTACGGGGTACACGAGGCTATTTTCGCCATGCTCCCCTCTCTCATGAACAAAGATGGACTGTTGGTGGCCAACGGCAAAGGCTTTGTGACAAGGGAGTTCCTGCGGAGTCTTCGGAAGCCCTTTAGTGACATCATGGAGCCCAAGTTTGAGTTTGCTGTCAAATTCAACTCCTTAGAGCTGGATGACAGCGACCTGGCTATGTTTGTTGCTGCCATCATTCTCTGTGGAGGTGAGCCCAAACTAAGAATATCAATGGCTGTTTATATATCTAAGACGATCTAAGAATATCAATGGCTATTTATAGATCTAATGTGTGTGTGTGTGTGTGTGTGTGTGTGTGTGTGTGTATACTGTATGTTTAAAAATGAACTTGACCACTATTGTTATATACGTATCCTCCAGGTACCTTTTCAGAATGCCGCTATAACATGGCTAACTGGGTTCTCCTGTTGTCTCCTATCCTATGTCCTTCCAGACCGTCCAGGGCTACAGAACGTGAAGCTTGTAGAGCAGAGTCAGGACAGCATTCTCCAGTCCCTGGACCAGCATCTCCAAGTAAACCACCCTGAATCTCTCTACCTCTTCCCCAAATTGTTGCAGAAGATGGCGGACCTGCGGCAGCTTGTCACCGAAAATGCCCTACTGGTCCAGAAAATCAAAAAGACTGAGTCTGAGACCTCACTGCACCCTCTACTACAGGAGATCTATAAAGACATGTATTAGTGCACAGACTGTTAAATACCATTTCAGGATGAAATGGTAGAAGTTTTTCATACACAAAATCCTGTATTGGCATTGCTTTGAACACAAGCATATTTTATTGTTAGCTGCAAAGGCAGACAGTTTTAATACTGTAGTTACATAGTGCTAACACAAACAACAAAGACGGTTTGATGTCAAAATGTTGTTCCAGCTCAGGGTCTGGAATCATGTGTTCTAGTTCAAGTTCTAGTTTTTCAGAACGGTCACTTAGCTGACTGACTGATGTATTGTTTTAATTTTTAAGAGACACTCTGCAGTCAAGTTTCTACTTAAAATTAGCTGAGGGATGCAGATGAAGAGACTTAACCCCACTGATATTGCCTCAGTTTTGCTGTAAAGGGAGAATTTACATTTTCCTATTCTATTGGCTATTTTGTCCAATGTAAAAAAAGAAATGAATATATATATATATATATATATACACACATACACACATGATCAACAATTAAGGTCTAATATTTCTACAATTGCTGTTTGATACTGATGCATTGTGCATGTGCGCATGTATACTTACTAATATTACGTAAGACCATTTTTCAAATATCGTATTTTTTTAAAACATTTTGGACAAAATAGCCAATTTTACATTGAGGTGCCCAGATGTCCTATATCCACATACTATACTGTATGGTATAGGTCAAAATAGAGACCATTAAGTTGTCAGGTTGTACTGTACTAGAATTTATTATAATGCCAAGGTCTGTGGTTATTTTGTTTTCACTTAATCGCAGGCTTTTTGGTTCAACTACTTATGCATAATTGACTTGTTTACACATATTTTTACTACTGCAGCTGACTGTGGCTTTGTTTTATTAACACAATGTAAAGTGGACTAGGTTCATATAAGTATAAATCAATGTGTCTACATACCATTTCACTTAAATAAGGTAGTGTCTAACCCAAGTAACAGATTTCTGTTTATTTCAAAGACATGATGGGTAATCATAAATTACTGTGCTGCACAGTATAACATAATTAGACGGGGTATTGTTTTTAATTAAATTATAATTATATACACACGTATATATACTCTGTAATGATGAATGTGTGGTGTTTTTAAGAACAACACCAACAACACCAATAACCAACATTTTATGTAGTATAGAGTATAGATCTATAACAATCAGTTTTGAATGTTTGTACCAAAATTCCTACATTATTGCAACCAACCTTTATAATGATTACTTGGACCACAAGTAGGCAGGCCGTTGTGGGAAAAATAATCCATTCTGCTAAATAGATTCTGAAATCTGATTATTTTTTCCCATTTTTTTCCACTGTTAAATCTCTTGCTTGGGTTGACACAAGGCTGCCTTACAATATCTGGCCCTAAAGGATTTCCAAATTCAAGAATTTGAAAAACATGTTGCTTTCATTTCATATGATCTGATTCTCTTCTGTATTGTATTAATAATAATGACACCCTACTTCTATTATTCTATCAGTGTGTAGGTGCCATTCTGGAAAGCCAATGGGAAAATGTATCTACCTTATATCTACCTCTGTACGTGTTCCACCTCTTTGATAATATTTTCCCCCTGGCTGATATGATATCATTTCAGAATGTTGCCTTAAACATTGCTTTTAGTAACCTACACATTAAATATGATTGGTGTATGTGCAGTGTGCCAAACAAAAAGCTTGTCTCAAACGAATGAACTGACAAAACTATAATAAACAAGAGCATAACTATAAATCAAATATGTTAAATTACTTTAGGCTAAATGGTTACAATAACTATAGTATAGTCACATTTTAATTTACCATATATTAGCTATGCTGGTGTAGGCAGCTTTCTTCTCGAACATATTCCCAAATGAATGGATGACGAGTGACGACTGTACTACATTTCTATTGGTTGGCCAATTGAATTGGTAAAAGGAAAGGAAGGCTTGCTAAGTTAATAGGCCACGAGCGTTTGTTGAGACTGAAGAGAATGGAAAGGACAAGTTTTGCAGTTTGTAGGTAAGCATCTCAGAAAGTTTAACTGCTTGTCTTCCACAAACGTTATTAAGGAGACAACACAACATGATTAATGTAGGCCTACAATACATTATGAACGTCTATGTAATGAATTAAATATAATATAAATAATATAAACTCATATATAAATGCATGCTATTCTACTTTCTAACTGAACAAACTCCAAAGGTGGAGGAGTTAAATGATTTGTGTAGGTCTTTCGAGATTGGTTGTGTTGTCACCATAGGTTGTCACCCCAGTCACTGACTCGTCGGTGTGCACGACCACGTGGTGTGATTGTCTACTAATGAAATGTGACGTTGCCACTTTTAACTGCTTGTGTCGTTGTCTTCTTCTCTTGATTGAGCAGCTGCAACGAATCTCCGTCTGGAAAGTTTAGAGGTTTTTAGGCTATAGTTTGATAAAGATGGCAGACCGTTTTCCATATCCATATCACTCTAATCATGCTACTGGTCCTAATTTAACCTGCAGGTAGGAATAACGTTAACCGACTTTGACATTTTTACATCTCGACGTTTTACACACTACCCTTTTCTAGCAACTCTTAACAATTTAGGAGTAAAGTTTTTCCCTTGAATAATATTGTGGTTTGGCTTTGCTACCAACGTTGCAGAATGTGTATGGAGACCTTTTTGCAGTCTATGATGGAGACTGGAGCAATAGCAAACTATAACCATAACATTTTCCTATGTTGCGTTTATATTGAGATTGAATTAGCTTTGGTCCATATAGCTATCCCCGATACATGACTGTCATATATTCTGAATTTCTGACACTTGAGAGATCACCGACTTAATTGTTGTGATCCAATAGCTTAGATTAGAAGGTTATCTGCGAAGAGTTTTAAGAGTTAACTCCTATGTACCAGAGCTTATTGGACCCCTGTGGCTCAGGTGGTGCCAATAGACGTTGCCAAATGATTATAATGCTTCTCTTCTCTTTTTTTAAGGTCATTCCTAAATGGCTCTTGTAGCTTTGGTTCCAGATGTGCATATGTACACCAATGGCCAGCATTGCCATCAGCCCAAATATGCAGGTACTTCCAGAAAGGAGGATGCTGGTATGGTGATCGGTGCAGGTGAGTGGTCTGCTCTTTGTGTACTGAATATCTTTAGTACTGTAGGCTACCTTTTTAATTATCTGTACCCGTTTTGTGTCTGCAGATATCTTCATGTTCTTCAGCCTACTGGTGTAGAGGGTAGGAGAGGTTCAGCAGCTGATGTTCCTTCGTTTTATGCTGGCAATGTACTGCCTGATCGCAGAGGGTCTGAGCCTGCGCTCCGCCATCAGGTCCAGGAAATTGCAAGTGAAGAACTCAGACGGTCAGGATCTGTGTTAGCAAATGTATCACATGTACAGTACAACTCCAGGGACATGACAACAGATTATTCATCCAGCAGGCACATGATGACAAATACTGCTGAGGCAACAGGTATTGGTGGTATTAATTATTGCTGCTTAAAGGGCTACTTCATTTTTTACTTGCTTGCTGTGTTGTGATAAGGATGTATACATTTGGCAAACTTCCCATGCATTGTACAGACATTTGGCAGTCACTTGTATACAGAGCAATTTAACAAGTTCAATCAGAATAAATGGCATGTTGTCTTGAGAGCTCACTCTCCAGGCACTGGAAACTCTGCTAACTCTTGCTAACGAATGGCCTACTGCAATGCATAATTGTATGTAGGCTGGTGGACCTTCCAGCACCTAAAGACACGGCATGCAATGAGTTATGATTTACAATTGTCCTCGCAATGGAATGAAGTTGCCCAACTTAAGGATGCTGTACTTATGTTTTTCTCCAGCTGCCAAATGGAATCAAACTGATTCCCAGAAACCTCAGCTGAGTCCTGAAATGGCTCAGAGAGAGACAACTCATCAGGTTTTTATGCATTTGTACTGCGTTTTGTTTGTTTTGCAGAACAAGGTGCTTTCCTCACTAAGTAAGCTATATTTAATTGTCATATTATGTGTTAAGGAGCCTTCATCTGGAGGTGCTGCCTCTGTGAACCAAGATGAAACGGAGCCTTCAACCAGAGATGTAGATGGTGTTGGTGCTGCTGCCTCAGCTAACCAAGAGGAAACTGAGGCTTTCACCCAGAGTAAAGACGTGACCTGTGGAATCTGCATGGACACAGTCTATGAGAAGACCTGTTTACAGGAGCGACGTTTTGGCATCCTTCCTAACTGCAATCATGCCTTCTGTTTAAAATGCATCGTTACCTGGAGGAAGACTAAAGACCTCCGGGAGGAAGTGGTCAAGTATGTTTGTCTTATTTATATTTGAGTAATATATTATCACACAGCTCCATCATTTTAGCCATAATAATGTCATATATTATCACTTGGCTCCACTACATGCTGTGAAGGCTTGCACTTTTCATTCAGGTCATGCCCACAATGCCGTGTGAAGTCGCCGTTTTATGTCCCAAACAATTTCTGGGTTGAAGGTCAGGCAAAGGAAAGCCTTATTGCTACTTTCAAAGACAAATTCAGGTGAGTCCTTCACTCTGTCTAGGTTTATGCAATTTGATTCTTGACTGATATGATGTCTCTACAATGGCATCTATATCACACCAGGAAAAATATGGCATCCATTTACCCATCTACCCCCCCCCCCCCCCCCCCCCCCCCCACAGTAAGAAAAGATGCAGTTACTTCCTACAACACGGATGCTGTCCCTTCGGAGCGGAGTGCCTTTATTGGCATGATAAAGCTACCAAGATGCCACGTCCACCACGTACCCGCATGGTACTGTTATACATGTATGCCGTAGAAAATACATGTCAGGGCAACAGCAACTTCTATAACTTTCTTTTCTCTATGTAGCCCCGGAATGCTGAATTTCTGGCTGGAATGCTGGATGTTTTCCTCACTATGACCCTCTTGGAAGACTCTGATGACGACTTGGATGACCTCTATTTCAGTGATGAGTCTGACTTTTGACCTGCTACGAATGTCTGAACCAGGCTTTTCTCTTGTTCCCAGACAGTGGGTTTCTGACAGTGCAGTGGTTGCTATTCACTTTATTGTTCCCTTACACTTATTGGCTGCTCTTTGTGACTGCTGTGTATATAGAGTAGTCTTATTGAATCCTGCCTTGTAACAAGCTGATTGCCATTTGCTTGATAACTAGGGTAGTATTCTTGTTTAATATTTATTCGGCTGATTAAAGTTCTCTGGTTTGGCAGCCAGATTTTCTTTTTGCAATTGTTGAAGATGGTTCGTGTTTGGGCCCAATATCTCTGCCTACTGTTTTCTCAGTCTACCTCTCAGATCTATGCAAAATTTGCAGCATTTCTTTTAAAAGTGTACTGTGTATGAAAAATGTTAATTTTAAATAATGGTAACGCAGTTCTGTCACTAATGTTTGTTTCATAGCATGCTCTACTTGCATAGCATGCTCTCCTAACTAATGATGCACCTTTCCCTGTGTGGGCATGTCAGATTTTGTTTTAAAAACTTTTAATGTATGCATATTCGAAAGTAAATAAACGTTTCACATTTTTGCTTTACTCATGTGTTGTCCTGATTACTCTATCACCACCAGTCACACCCTCTTGGCAAAAAGCCTTTCTGTATCAGTTTGTGGCGTGCATCTGCATACCACCAGATGGCGATATGGGCAGGAAATGTGTAGGTGGAAAGTTCCACATTCTATAGTAGGTGGCGGTAATGCACCACTTAGGTTTGCCAACCGCCATAAAAGGCGAAAGAAGAATAATGTAAACAGACGGCGGTTGATTGCTTTCCTGTGCAGTACTTACAGAAGCTGCTGCTGTTATTTAAATTTGTTACATTATTTTCCTAGACAATGGACAAACTTGTAGATCTGAGCCGATTTGACGGACAAACAAAGTTACTGCTAAAGTCTGTTATGTCCGGAGTTCGCAACGCTCTGTGTGTCTTCCATAGGTTGCAACGTTCTAACCCAGTGTCTGTACACAAGTTTCTCGAAGCTCTTTGCCGAGAAGAGATTTATGCAGAGGATGTTGCCCAGCCACTCGTAGCGTGAGTAGAGACGAATCGGACGATGCAAATCGAATATTATGCACAGTAACCACATTAGAGTTATTCCTTTACAGATGTTACCAAAGGTACAGAGTGGAAGGCTCTGTTAGTCTGTTCCACTTCCATTCAGCCATAGGCCTACTGTGCCTGTCGGGTGCTGTTTTTGTGCACTTTTTCTCACTGGAAACGCTCTGCTACACCAGTATGTCCCAACATGTACCCTATGGGGTTCCCTGAGGGGCTTCAAAAAGCACAGGTCCATAAAGTGTACAAATGGACCCATTTGGCTCCATTTGTACACTGAGTTTGAGAACCAATTGGGCAGAATTCTCTACAGTCTATATGGGCTACACACTTTACTAAATGGAACAGAGCCTTCATTAGCATCATTGGTAATACATGTAAAGTAAGGAAGAGGTCAAATTTCTTTATGCTGCTGAGCCGAGTACTATTAAGTTAGATATTTTGTTTTGAAGGATATCATGTATTTACATATAATTTAACCCATGATCTAGCACTATAGCAACAATAGTTTAATTTCACAGAGTAGAATTGTAAATTGTAGCCCAATTCAAATAATGTGATGTATAAACATGAATATTCAGATCATAGGTTTCACTCTCCACTAATACTTCCCAGCTATACAGTATACAGTAATTGGATTCCAACATTCAAAATTCTGTTATGGGGGGCCCTGGCAGAATATTGTCCCTGGTATAATATTGTGAAATGGTGGTCCACCTCCAAGGGGGCCCTTGACATTAAAATGTTTGGGAACTGATGATCTACACTGGCATACAGTAACATAACATACAATTGAATTTAGACCCCTTTCTCTTCTCTCCAGTAGGCCACTGGTGTGCCTGTTGCCACGAGCATTCCAACAGAACCTTTTATCTTTCATCCATTTGGTCCATCCAGCACTTCCACAGACCAGTGTGATTCACCTGCTTGACTGCCTCAGCCAGGAGCCTGGTCCAAGCCCCTGGATCAATGCCCTGGTTAGACAGCTACAAAGAGACCTAGGGGATACTAGGGGTGAGCCCCTGCACACTCCGCTGTGCAGCCAGAGGCTGAAAGGGTTGTTTGCACATTTAGTTGGTCCTGGACAGGTGGGAGGATGGATTACATGCTTTAGTGGTGAAAACGTAGAACTTTCATCTCAGAGTGGACCAGAAATCCCAGGTGAGGGAACTCAACAAAGGAAAAGGAAGAGCAGCTGTGTGACTGTTGACTCAGATCCCGAAGAAATTGGACAGCAGACTAAACGAATAAAGATGGACCATGGTCCTGCAGAGGATGTCTATAGAGGTGATGGGTTCACTGGAGTTAATCTTCCTAGAGAGGACACATTGGTAAACATAGCTGATGTGTCCTCAATACTCTCTGCTGAACCAGAGCTGCCAGCTGAAGCTGCAGCTGACAGTGATTCCCTGCCTGAACATATAAAGGTAAAACACACACACACACACACACACACACACACACACACACACACACACACACACACACACACAGTTCTTTATTATGTTTACATCCACATGAGTAACATATGCCACTACATCAACATCAAACAAACTGTTGTGTTATTTTCTTGTTTCAGGCTTGTATCCCTCAAATCAAAGAATTATTGGAATGCCAAGAAGAGGTAAGAAGACTTATTTAATAACAAATTGACCATTATATTTAATTGTGATTTACTCCATTGTGCTCCATTTTCAGTGGGACCAGAGCTCCACAGACACGTTCAGGGTGCTGAATGAGTGTGACCCCACCCAAGTACGTAATTCAATTACGTATTTATTATCGTAGCCACCAATTTCATTTTTTATGAAATATCTGATCAGGTAACTCCTACTGGAGTACCTATTTGATCAATCTTTTATACTGTAGTTTGGAATCTCTGGATATTGTAAAAATATAATTATTGACCTACTTAAGATTGTTTTAACTGATGCCTCACCTTTTCTCTCCTTGGCAGGTGGAGGTGTTATGCAGCATGCTTCATTTGTCAGACACACCAGAACAGAACTTACCTCAGCTATGCAGCTCTATTTTGGCCTGCTCTGACCTGAGCCACAGCACGGCTGTCACACTCATCAAGAAGCTCCTATTGGGAAAGGTACTTCTCAGGATACCTAGAGAGAATGCAATGTTCATCAGTGTGTTTGATACTAACAAGACACACTGTTTGTGTATCTGCAGGTCCTTTCCCTCTCAGAGCCAGCCTCCAGATGTCTTGTCACTGCGGTCACATCACTTTGTAGTCGCTATCCCAGACCAACCATCCATGCCCTAATTGGACCTGTTCTAGAACAGTCAAACATAGGTGAGGGTAGTTATAGTTGTATTGCGCAACGTATATTAGTTGTATACGCATTCATAAACTTGGCTTTAGATTGTTGGCCCTTTTCTCTTTTTTTTTTACACTTAAGCATTATTTAAAAAATAGCCCAAAGCAAGGAGATTGCTTATTTTACACATGAAATGGTGCCAACCAGTGTTCCCCTGACTCTGTTGATATGACAACCACTATCTAATGTTACATTTTAAACTGATTTTTCTTCTCCCTCATTCAGGGAATTCACAAGCTGAATTGCTGATCAGACTGATAGAGACCTGCCTTGAACCCCAGTTCAGACTACTTGTGCTTCCGTAAGAATGCCTATTATGTCTAGAACAGACATGAAATGACTTCCATTATAAAGGCCTGAAGGGAAAAACGGAACACATTGTGGAAGTAGTATTTAATAAAAAAAATGTTTATATGCTTATTTGTCCCCCACCCACCCACCAACCACCTAGAATGATATGTACAGGAGTATGGAATGAGGCAGGAATCTCTGTCATCCACTGTTTACTAGACTCCAAGGTGAGTAACACTTTGTGCTGTAAATGTTAGGTTAGGAAGAAATTCCCCTTTAATCACAAGGATAATACACATGACTTATTATATTTATTTTATCCCCAGCTTGAGTTGAATGAAGAGCAATTCACAGATTTCATTGATCAGCTGGTCAGCCAGGCTCCTCAATTCACAAAATCTATGAAGTATGCAAAAATGATGCTCACTGTCCTGACCAAGTATTGCAGCCATGTAAGTTTGTTGTTGTTGTTAATGTCAAGAGTAAAGGTCCCTGCACTGTTGCGTTTTTCGGATTTTTAGCAGCGTTTTTCCGCCAGTTTTCCAAAAAACGCGTCCAGTCTGCAAGGACCTTAAGAGCAGAGACATTTTGTTAGTTAAATTGTGCGAATGCTTTATTGTGTTTTAATCATATTTTTGTTCAGGTGACTGGTGCACACAAGCACTCCCTGCAATGCTGTTTGATGTCAAATGAGACCTTCCTGAAAAAGGCCCTTCAAGCTGCTTTGAAGAAAATCACAGACACATAAAACTGTATTTCTTGATTCAGCGAAATGTTAAATACCAGTATCTGTTTTGGGGTGTTTCAAAAATGTAATTCTGTAAAAGAAAATCTGTGTGTGTGTGCGTGCGCGCACACACACACACACACACACACACACACACACACACACACATATATAATTACAATGTAAATAAAGAATGGGCCCCCATGAGGATTATGAAAACCATTCGTCCCTGCTCGTGTCCAATGCATTCCGTAAACTTCTGGTTGTCCCTTTTCAATAGAAGTCTATGTAGAAGAGACTGGCCCCATGAAGTGAACGGAGTTGTCGTAACACTGTCTAAAGCGTTATTCATACCCGTAGTCTGATTTATCGGTGGTGAGGTGACCACCGCAACTACAACATGATGTCACGGAGCCGCGGTGAAGAGCAAACCACCGCTCTCCCCAGCCCTTCTATCTGTTTTTACTCACCACCGCTCAACGTTGTGGTCAACTCACCACTGGAGCGGTGGTCACCTCACCACAGAAAATCCAGACTATGATGAATAGGCCTTTACTCTATGGCTCTGCTATGCAACAACCTTTATTTAATGTACTATACGTATGTATATGGAGTTCTATAGTTGTTTTTCCTTTTTTTTTTTAACACAAACAACAAAGTTATTAATACAACAATACAACATCAGAGCCGGTGGGGGTTACTAATAGAAAACATTAAAGAGTGAACACAAAGCAACAGTTATTGCAGCATTCTTATTTTTAAATAGTTAAAATTTGTTTTAATGTACTGCTTGGCCTCAATCTCAAATACAATGAATGAAGGTATGGAATGACTACATTTCAATTTATGTATATGAAATTTAACTAGAATAATGATCAAATTAATTATGTATACTTTTTCTTATTACTATTATTACCTAAGTCAGAGTCAATATTACCAGTAAGCTCGTACATATTTGGGTTTTTTTAAGTTAAGTTATTTTTAAGTTAAGTTTTTAACTTAGCCATAACCATACGAGTAAGACGCGCAAACGCGGGAAGCGAACGCAGCTCGTACATATTTGGGTTTTGGACGTATAGCTGCTTTGGGGACTCCTTATATGGTGCCCCTTTTGTGCCCCTTTTTGTGAGCTGAGTGGACCTGGCCCCTTTTGTGCCCATATATGGAGCTGAGTGATTGCTGATGCAACACACTCCATATTTGGATAGCGGGACAGACAGACACACACACACACAGACAGACATGATCTGCTAGGTCTCATAGTAAGTGCTCACTGCATTCGCAATAAGGAGTCCCCAAAGCAGCTATACGTCCAAATATGGAGTGTGTTGCATCAATCACAAACAAATCACTCAGCTCCATATATGGGCACAAAGGGGGGACACACACACAGACAGACATGATCTGCTAGGTCTCATAGTAAGTGCTAATTGCATTCGCAATTAACAATATACCCGGATACATCCTTCCAAAACTTGTTAATGTGGGTGTTGTCCATGGTGTTGTCACGGAAACGGTCGACAACGTGACGTCAGGCCATGACGTCACGTTACCCTATTAAAGTAAAGTTAAAGTAAAGTATGGTCAGTCAGTCAGAAGAAGATCAATAACATAACATACTACAAGTAAATATATCATACAGTAAGTATCCTATATAGAGAGTGAGTACGCAGGGAATCGACGTGGTCAATTACCCGGATGTGTGTCTCAAAAAATACAAATATAGATTTGTGTGTGTATTTATTTAAATAAGTTGTAACATATTTTCTATTATACTAAAAAATAAATTTCGCTTTATAATACCATACCGCATGAGGAAATATAAATGTCCTTACCAATATGGCTGACTTTTAGAGACGCCAGTCAGCAGTTTGCAGCCTTTATTTTTGCGCAATTTCCTGTTGTACTTCCTTTTCAGCGTGGAGACGGAAGGAGCGTCCAGCCAAAATGAGGTTAGATAGAATTTCGTTGATTAATGTATTTTAATGTAGAAATGTGCGTTTAACGCTATGCACATTATCTATTACTATATTCGTGAAAGTCTCTGGTTCCGTTTTCCTTTTGTAATTTCACTGTACGATGTTAATTCTTCGACTTGAACATATATATGCAACCGACTCGACGCCGGTGGGAGCAGCGCAACCATTGGCATATTGGAAATCCTATCCGTTGTCATCCACACTATAAAAATACATTTTAAGACTGTATTCGGACATTAAAGTAATACATATCTAATAACCTTATCCTTAAGTTGATTATTGGTACATTTTGTAGACATAAGTCACTCCGATGCCCCGTCTTAGAACGGCGTGTACGTAGAGGCACTAGCCCTGATACATGACTGGTTCACATGACGCTCGTGATGGACGCAGGGCGTCGCAGGCACATTTAAGACGCAAAATTAATATGAAATGTTTTTATATTATGATATGCCCCGCTAACTTTGTTTGTTTTGGGTACCCCTTTCAGTAAGGTCTCAAGAGACACGTTGTACGAATGTGTGAGGGAGGTCCAGCAGGGAGCAAGGACAAAGCATAGGAAGTAAGTTGTATGTTTTATGACACGTGTCAAATGTTAGTGGGGGGGGGTGGGTGTAATGTTGTGGTGGTTCTCCTAATTCTGGGTATTTTCTTTTAGGTTTGTGGAGACTGTGGAGCTGCAGATCAGCTTGAAGAACTATGATCCACAGAAGGACAAGCGTTTCTCTGGCACCGTCAGGTTTGGACCTTTACTGTTTAACCCAACCTTCTCCCTGTGCGTTTCCAGCCCTGTCTAATACTACAATATATCATGGGTAATTGATTGAAATGTAGGACTAAAGCCTACCCTAGACAGGCCAGGAACATGCATTGAGAAGTTCTCTGGGTAGTCTGACTGAGCCTTTGGGAAGGCAAAGCAGACGGACCCCTACCCTGGGTCTTAAAACATGAGGGGAGGCTAAGGGCGACTGGGCTGTCAAGTTCATGTCGTCCAAGCCGACCATTTGTCAATAAGTTACCGCTGAGGCCATCTGGAACAGCATCCATAAGTGGGTAAGGCTTTTATATTTTAAAAGCTATACCTAATGATGAATGCAGAGCCTGTTGGTAATAATAATTTGTTTTCTCTGCAGGCTGAAGTCCCTCCCCAGGCCCAAGTTCTCTGTGTGTGTCCTGGGAGACCAGCAGCACTGTGACGAGGCCAAAGTCGCTGAACTGCCCCACATGGACATTGAGGCCCTCAAGAAGCTCAACAAGAACAAGAAGATGGTCAAGAAGCTCGGTATGTTAATTTTGAGTTTTTACCTACAAGAAATGGAATTTCAGATATCACATGCTTATTAGCCTGGGCACCATTTCATTTCGGTATATGATCCTGTCGGGAGAGGATGATATCGTTTCGTCATGTTGTAGTATTGTTTTGTAGTCGACAAAGTTTTGTAGGCAACTTCCTTTCCCCTCAAACCGATTTTTCTCAAAAGCTACAGGCTACGAGAGCTTGTCTTTTGTAATTATTTGTTTGGTCCAAAATATATATATCATAGTAAGTGATATATATATCACTTATATAAACAAGAGTTGGCTTTATGCTTATAAGGTCTTAAAATAATAAGTTTTGAAATGTCGGGGGAAAATGCATTGGGAAATATTTCCTGGGTCAAGTAGCTAGAATTGATATGGGCCACAGCAATGACTTAAAATTCAAGAAATTGAGGCATGTAGTGCAACATGCCTCAGACTTTGACTTTGCCAACAGACTTAAATGAAAATAAAGTGAATCTTTTATTTGATTTGTGTCTTCTAGCCAAGAAGTATGACGCCTTCCTTGCTTCGGAGTCTCTGATCAAGCAGATCCCTCGTATCTTGGGTCCTGGTCTGAACAAGGCTGGCAAGTTCCCCTCCCTGCTCACCCACAACGAGAACCTAAACACCAAGGTGGATGAGGTCAAGTCCACCATCAAATTCCAGATGAAGAAGGTAGGTTTATCAATGGCGGTCAAAAAGATTTTGATTTCTTAATCTAGTACATAATATGCCTTTTGTAATGAACCCATTTAGACCAGGCAGGGACCCCTATACGCAACTATACCTTTCAATCTGGGAACCCCTTTTGTGGTGCTTATGTTTGTATATTAACGTAGTTTTTTTTTTTTAAATAAATATTTGTTATAATATACGTTTTTCAGGAAACTAGGTCAGAATTTAGAAGGTGCAGTTTGTCTGAGCGATGACACTAACCATTGCTTGCTGTGTTGCAGGTGCTTTGTCTGGCTGTTGCTGTGGGCCATGTGAAGATGGCAGAGGATGAGTTGGTCTACAACGTTCACCTGGCTGTCAACTTCCTGGTGTCTCTGTTGAAGAAGAACTGGCAGAACGTGCGTGCCCTGTACATCAAGAGCACCATGGGCAAACCCCAGCGCCTCTACTAGATGGTCAAATTCTTTTCTATAAATAAAAATGTGGAGACCCTCCAGTATTCTTGTTTGTACTTTTTTTCCCCTTTCCTACTTAACGGTTTACAACTTTGTTTAAAAAATGATTGCGCTGCAGTTGATTGTTTTGTTCAAGGTATAATATTGCAATCATTGAATATTGACAGAAAATAATTTAGCTGTCACTGATTTGATCTAAACGGGAGTACCCATTGTATCACTTGCAATTGTTTAGTGTTATAATGTGGTTAATATGTGGTTGAATTTATTTGGTCAATTTCGCTTGTTTATCCTGTGCATTGGTAGAGCGTTGCTGTCCTGCCCCCGTTCATGACGAAGACGACAGGCCCAGGAAATTATTCCCCAAATTAATTTTCCTCAGACTAAAAAAAGGTATTCAAAGTGCTGTGGACAAAGCCAACTCGGATTGTGACAAATCATGACAAAATATTTTGGGCTGAAATAATTACAAAGAAGAAAAGGTGTTGTACCCTACCCTTTTATTTTATTCTTTCTAGTTTGTTTGGCCTAAAAAATATATTTATCAAGTTCTGAGTTGGCCTTGTTCGAGGCTTACATATCTTTAAATAAATACTTTTTGAAATGTTTATGGGGGGGGATGCAGAATTTTTCATTTACAGAGATCACTTGAAAGAGACCTGGCCAAAAAAGCAATTTTTTTCCTATTGAATCAGCTGTACTCTAAACAGAAGTGTGTGATCAATTTCAAACATTGGAGAAAAGTAGACAACCCTATGTGAGTGTGACAGTCTTTGAATTTGGCTCCAATTCCTTTAAGGATTGCTGTAACTCTGAGCTACTGATCTCCTAATAGGATTATCCTTTTCAGTACTCTACTGAAAACGTGTACAGCAAGAACGAACTCCATTACATTGAACAGAGTTCTTGATCCTACCAACATCTATAGTACAGTATCTGCGTCTTAATATTTGTATTGTAGATTCAGGAAAGCCTTACATTTTTGTCCCTTAACTTTATTGTCAAAAGTCATTTGGATTATCTGGAGTGCTACAAGCTTGTGCAATGAGCGCTGAGGTGAGTCCACTTGTCTTGATCATGACCACTATTAAACACTCAACAACTTTGATTTTGCGACAGTATCAATTCCTGAGGAAAGTCATGTTTTCACTATTCCATAAGGTTTCTGAAGAGGCCCATTACACTGACCATCAGTTCATAATGCAATGCAGCGAGGACAGTGAAGAAGGTACAGCTATTTATCTGCTTGATGTATCTGGAAAAACTGGAGGAAAAAGTACTCAAATGTTTTACTTAAGTAAAAGTATCAATTCTGCAATGTAGAAATACTCTGTTAACAAGGAATTCAAAATGTACTTGAGTAAAAGTACAAAGGTATCAAATATATCAAAATGTACTTAAAGTACCAAAAATAGAAAGTACTCATTATGCAGAATGTCCTATTTCAAATTTGATTTGTGTACATTCATCTTTTGAAAATAGATCTACAAGCTCGCAATGCATCGCGACGCATTGTGAGCTTGCACATCGGCTATTTTCAAATGGACTAAAATGTATATAGGGCTGAAGTGATGTATGTTTTGTAATAATCAAAATGTAGTAACTCTAGTTTTCAAATGTAGTAGAGTAAAATAATATTCGCCTGTAGTGGAGTAGAAGTAAAAGTATTGGGAATTGGAAATAACTCTATTAAGAACAAATATGTACAGTAGCCTACTTATGTAAATGTCATTTCCACCACTGCTGAAAAAGTATTTAGAGATCAAAAACAAGTAGACTGTCACGTTAAACTGATCTCGTTCGCAGAAATCAGTCAGGAGGAGCAACCAGTGACACCCTGGTGTGAACTTTCCATTGTAGAGCGTGTAGGCCTTGACAGGTGATGGAATGCAATGTTTCACTGCATTTGGATTATTGGATTATTATTTTTTTAATTAAATGTGGTCTTACTAGATTTGGTATTTTTTATCTGTTTGACAGTGTAGAGATGTCAGAGAAAGAGGTAGAGGTAAGGCAATTTATATTGTATTAATGGTAACATACATTATAATATATTCTATCTACTACAGTATGTGTCTGTGTAACCTTGCTTGCTGTTTGTTAATTGATGTCCACTCAGGCCGCCGTCTCTCAGATTGGCCTGGCCTTCTGTTGTGACCAATACACCCTAAAGCAAAGGCTACAGGCAGAGGAACATGCCCGCAACCTGGCTGAAGAGAACATCCAGCTGGAGTTGATCAGAGGCAAGGAGAGCTTAGAGGTAGGCAAGGATAAGTGCATGTATATGGTATTTGATGCACCGGATAGATCATATCCAGTACCATGTGTAAATATGTAGATAATTTGTTTTTTATTGATCTCTCTATATCCCTTGCACCCCCTGCCCCCTTATTCCTTGTGGAAATAAGGAATAATAAGGATGGAGCATGCACAAATACTATCACCTGCTGTGACGTGGCAATAAAGTTATATTGCCACGATAGCACAGATCACAACTCCCTACCCTTTACTCTACTCTCTGTCAGATTCTGCACTTTACATTGTCAATTTCAAGCATTTGATTAAGCAACCATTATTTTGAGTTTGTATTGTTTTCCTATGGCACACAGTAGCTTTAATAGACTAATGACAGTGAAATCACGGGCACAGGACTTGAGAATTGATGTTGTTCCATTGCACATAGTAAATGTGATCTTTGTGTTTATGTGTGGTCTTCAGGCATTGAAGGCCTTGTGTCTGGACAGTAAGCGCAGTAGGATCATCCAGAAGCTGGAGTTATGTCTGGATATTCTTGGTGGGACTGTGGAACGAATTTTCAACACGTCTGAGGTGCTGGGGGCTGTCCACCAGGTATAAGTACGCTCACTTGTCCATTACGCTTTCATCTCTGAATGGATGTTCTGTAATCGTCATCTATGTGTTTTAGGAAGCACGTGTGAGCCGAGCAGTGGAATTGATGGTGGCTCACATGGAGACTCTGAAAAGACGACATGGCCGAGACGTAGCTGAGTTGAAGGAAGCCAGGCGGCTGATCCATAAGAGCGTCCGCAGGAAACCTTCAGACAGAAGTTCAGAGTACAAAGAACTGCCAGGTTTTTACATTTCCATTGAGCCCCTATTGCAGTAAATGTCAGCGTTCAAGGTTGTTCTTTATCGTTACATCTTGTGCACAGGTACTGTATGTACATAAGAGTAAAACTTATTTTTGCTTGGCTTCTTTCAGACAATGTAACAGCATAGGTAATAATAGTAATTAGTGCCACGATAGTAATATAAAAGACTAAAGTCAGTATTAGTAACACTAGTAGGCTAGAGTCAGTAGGACAATAGTAGGATAATACTACCAGTAAGACGCGCAAACGCGGGAAGCGAACGCAGCTCGTACATATTTGGGTTTTGGACGTATAGCTGCTTTGGGGACTCCTTATATGGTTATGGCTGAGTTGTAATATTATACACCAGAACGTATCAGTAGCTGCTACAGTACTTGATATACAGTACAACACAACAGTACCTATACTACATTTACGTAACGTAGGAACGGTCAAACGTTTAAGATGCCATTCAAATGAATGGGTGATTTGGTTTCTGATAAGGTGTAAGATTTCTTTATGACATTTATTTGATTCTGAGCCATCCCACTGATACAGATATCTTGTTGTAGATACAGATGGACTCAAAGACAAAAATGAGAAGAAAACCTCTCAGCAGGTATTGAGATATTTGGCTTGTGGTACCACCTAACCTTTGAGCTGCTTTCTCATTTCTTCCCACAATTAATCTTCTTTGTGTTTTTCTCTTCCTTCTCTTTTAGCCAAATGGCCGCCGTAGGGTCAGCATGGCAATCATCACTAAACAGGTAGGTACTATTGTAGTTCATTTTGTCTTCCTCAATTGTTCAAATATCCAAAATGTTATAATTTTTTCTCTCCAGGAGAGGAGAAAACGAGACTTAAAAAATCAGGCAGCATGTCCTGATAAGAAAGCCATCACCACAACCCTGAGCGCAGAATCCAGCGCCTCCATGATGACAAAGGATGCTGTTTGCTCGATGGACGACAGGTAACGCCTGCCTTTCTGTCTTTATATGCACATATAATAATAATAATAATAATTGACTTGATATACGGTACACACTTGTTTGTTGTTTGTTCTTTCTCAGTGTAAAGATCTGAGAATCTCTTGATAGCCAATTATATAATTATTTCTAGTCTATTGCTGGAAACATGCATTCATAGTAGTGTGTCTTCAGTTTCGTATTTCATTTTCATCAACATAAAAAGAGAAAACAAAATCAAAATCGTATTCACCCACTATAATGACATGTTTCCTTTTAGTTGTAATATGCACGAGGCTTGACTCATATTCAAGTATCTGCACATGATCTCATAACTAGACATATACCGATCCAAGTATTCAGACAGGATTTCACTATGCTAGATAATTGTGTTTTATATTTCTTTCTATTCATATCCCATCTTGCTGACTTCTGTATCAGTTATGACATACACAATTACACATACTCTGTAACATGTAACAGAGTATGTGTTAACAGAGTAATAGAGTACCGGTATGTGTAATACATACATGGCTTGTACAAAGGGTTATATTCTCTGTGTGTGTTTAACACAAGTAACGCAAGTACATGCAATTATACATTATGATATCCTCTTTTTCTGTGGTTCTGCCAAGATCTGTTCCAGGTGATACTCCGTCAGAGACTTCAGCTGTTCCACTGGAACCATGTCCTGTCCCTGCACAAGAGAGTCACTGTCCTCCAGCCAATAGGTGCTTCACCTCACCTCACCACTGACACAACCTGATAGGTCAGGACTTTGAGTCTGAACCCTGATATTGTGAGTTAATGTATTGGATTTTGTGTGTATTCTTTGCAGGTCCTCCCTGGATGCCCTGAGACAGAGACACAAGGGGAAAGTGGGACTTTCAAAGAAAAAGATGGACAGGAGTAGGAGGAGCGTGCATGTTTACCAGTCTATAGGCTTGTAAGTTAATTAACAACATTCTTATTTTATTTTAGCTGCAGATAAAGTAAAAAAATGGTCCATAGTTTCAATCAATCAATCAATCAATCAATCACTCTATCTGTCTTAGATAGGTTAGAGTGGGTGACAAATATTATCACACGAAAAGATGAAATTACCTACCTAGGTTCCATCCTGGAGGCAAATCTTTCCGGTGATAAAATGGCCACCAACGTAATCAAAAACTTCAACCAAAGAACAAGATTCCTACACAGGATCTCCTCACTGGTCAACAAAAACACCTTGAAAACAGGAGCCCTCGTACAAGGTTTCTTCGACTATGCATGCACCTCTTGGTACCACAGCACCTCTTAGGCCTCACACCAAAATGTGGAACGCCCTCCCAACAGTCATTAAGACATGTGAATCCCTTGACCTTTTACTTCCTCTATGATGATTTCATGTTTTTTACTATATAGAAGTGTATATTTGGGCCTGGGCCGTGGCTCAGCGGTCCAGGCACCTTCGCCGGCAGCCCGAGCCTGGCAGTGTGCCGTGGGTTCGACTCCCGATCCCGACGGCCCTTACTGCATGTCCTCCATCTCTCCCCCATTTCCTGTCAGCCTACTGTCTGTCCCTCTATAAAAACTATAAAATATAGGCGAAAGCCGCAGTCAGTCAGTTATTCCAACCCACCTTCCTTCCTTCCTTCATTCCTCAGAGACAAACTGGTAGTGTCTGTCTTATCCATTGTTCGTGAGTACATTCAAGTGTATAGTAGTCATTCAGTGTTTAAAAGTGGAACCTATGGGTAAATAGCAGCTTTGGGATGAACACTGATGAGCATTACATTTATTCCCTCCTCAGGTGGTGTATGTGGAGGCGTTGCTCTGTGTATCACTGGCTGCATCGCTGTCACTGGGCTCTCACCATCACCATGCCCCTCCTGGTACTCCTCTGTGTCATAACACTAGTTCTCTTTTTATTCTAAGCTACACAAAACAAGATAAGGCAAATGATTACAATTTTGTCATGTTTATTTATGTCATACTTTCTGTGTTTGTCAAACACGAGTCATTCATTTGGAGCAGGAGTTTTCAATTGGTGGTCCTTTATATGTGGTCCCTCGCTCGCTGACCATGGCATGTAGTATTGTAGGAAAGTGACAATAATTTTTTCTTTCCATTTTATTTTATTTTGGGGTAACTTTCATGATATGAGTTTAGTGGCATTAAAGACGTTATCATTATGGCCCTATAGATCCTTTCAGGAGGCTGGTGCTTTAATTTTAAAGGTACAGAAGAGGATGTATGAAACATCCGCATCTAGTTCTAGATGAATTGTCAGGCATAATTCCCAGAGCTTACAGTAAAACAATTAAAAGACGTTTCTTCTATTTATATATGTATATTGCCTTTTGCAAGAGTGCTTTTTTCCACACTGAGTTATCTGAAGAATAAGTACAAATCCAGGTTGGAGCCAGAAAATGACAGTATGTGACTGTCCCTGTCCACCACTATAGCCAAGAAAAACCCTAATTTTAACCCATACCACCACCCATGTTAATTATTAATCAAGATGGTAGTCCTTGGGCTATAATATGTATTGAATAATAATATAAGGTGTGAAGTCTGCTACGTCTGAGGAAACCAGAATATATATTTTATATATATTTTACTCTGGTTAGTGGTACACAACAAGATGTAACAGAGAAAGAAACCTGGAAACCGTGAATTGTCCATGAACAATTTTGTGACCCTAATTTAAACTTAAGTACAGATGTGTACAGACAACCTGAAATACATGTGTGAGTTTGACGTGATATGCGTAATTTAATATGCGTAAATGTTTATGAACAGTTTTGGTGTTTCATTTTAGAAGGACAACATACATACTCACAAATTGCACCAGAAATCACAGACAATATCATTATGTCATTTAAAAAAAATGTTTTATTTCATTTTATTATAAATATACAAACAATATCAAAACTGATACAATCACTTGGTTAGTATCTCAAAATATTGTAGTGAGAAAAAAATCCAACAAACCACTTCACTATTAAAGGCATTAGGGTTAATACAATAAAAAATTACAATAGCAAGGCTTGAGACTTATAGCTTCACATTGTCATCAACCTACAACTATTATTAATTCATTATATAAAAAAGCAAACAATACTTTTTCTCCAAAACATTTCCAAAGTATGTATATTATTTTTAGTGATAGTTGTCTATGCTACAATGTAAAAAACATTAAATAGATAAATATAGCATAGACTTATATTAGGACACTTTAACAGAATTTGGAAGCTAGGTGAATCTATTGTGCAAAATGAGTGCCAGACACAAAGAGACTTTTGCGAATTACAGCAAATGTAACATATTAGTCTGTGTGACACATTAGTGAAACAAATCATATTTTTCCTGTCAAAAGGAACCTACCCGATTCACCCTAGTAACCTTAAAGAAAAGAGAAATTATTTTTAAACATACAATGTATTTTAAAACATAAAATATGTTAAAATAAATAAAACTGGCATACTGCCTATACTTTTAAGTTTTAAATTAAACAATTGCGGAAAGATGCCACGATACCAATAGGTCCAATGTTTTCTGCATTCTGTCAAGGACAGTGTCCAGCCTCTTTGGACATACAATCTCACAGAGAGTCCATTGACTAAATAAATATAAAACGTTTTTAGTTTTTTAATGCATTTCCTACTTAATGCACAGTCCTGCTGAGTTTCCCAGGCTACACCTGACTAACTATTTCAGCATCTTCTTCAACAAACCACTGGACTGGGGTTCCATCTGCAGCTCTCTGGAGAATCACAGAACCCTGGAAAACAAGGTAATTGAAAATCAGTATTCACAAGTGATTTACATATGAATTTGTCATAATTAATTATATTCTATGATAATTTGCAGCACCTCCATGACTAATGTCTAATTATGCCATATTTGTTTAAAACCCAATTTGACCTGAGATCAGATTCTAAAAATGTCTTCTACATCCCGTCAGTTTTCTGAAAAAGCTATGTTTCTATGTCAGTCGTTCTTCGATTTTTCTAAAATAGCAGACCTACAAGCTCTGTGGCGCGCTATGAGCTTGTAGATCTGCTATTTTTCAATAGCTAAAGCATAGCATGATGCTAACACAAAAAGGGGTTCCCGCCCAAAATGGGTTAACGCCAGTTATTTAGCCAATTATATAGCCAATTTATTATTACTAAATTGGGCACCAGCCTACTTGGGAATGATGCAAGTAGGCTGTCGCATGGCCCACCCGGTTATGCACTTGCCATTGTACCCGTCTCTCTGTGTACCCATGTACAGTAGGAAATCTCTGCCTATATGTCCCTTTTATGCCCATATATGGAGATATCGGTATCGGTCTGTCCTTGACTCCATGTTCATTTTATACCCTATATAAGATCACCATAGATGTTGGATCTACGGTTCTGGACAACTGGATCTCCATATATGCCTATCATAACCAAACGACTGCACAGCACTCCCTCGAGTCCTTGCTGAGTACTGAAGCGATCCGAGTCGGTCAGCCCCATTCGGCCAGTTCTCCAGATACTGTGAACTACTGGCGGACAGCTGTTCGCATTGATGGTTTTGAGCATTTATTGTATTGTAAGATTGTAAGATGTGTGGTGGTGGCGGTCCACTTCTATTTTCATTTTTCCAAAATTATAGTAAAGGTGGTACAGGGCCAAGCAAAGAAGTGGAAATAGTTTGCGCGTACTGACCTGTTTGTAGGGGGGTAACTGAGGTGAAGCAGGGCTCTTCACTCGGTAGGAGCCCTGACGGTTCAGGGAGGCTGGACATGACTTCTGGAACTGGTTCCTCTGGTGCCAGGACTTGAGCTCCTCTGAAACCATCTCCCTGGGCATCATACGGCTGGCATGGTTGGGGTACTCCCTTAGCGAGGGGGTTCGTACTAGCCTGTTGTAGGGAGGTGGAGGTTTTAGCATACTCTTGGAAGAGGCAGTGCCCTCCTGCCACTGTCTATGCTGTGGGGAGCGGCTAACAGGGGGAGGCTGGGACAGGTAGCGCTTCTCCCTATTCATCTCCTGAGGGGACAAGGGGAGATCCCCTGCCACAGCCCTGCAGTAGCTTGGTCTAGCTTGGGGCTGGTTGGCATTCCTGTTCACAGCAGGGGATCTGGGGGAGTTGAAAGGGCCTTTTTGGGCCCCAAAATGGAATCCGTAAGGAGGAGGGCAGAGCTTGGGGATCTCTGTGGGTCCATCTCTACTGGGGGAGCTTGTGTAGGAGGATGCTGAGTGGTCCGAGCTGCTGTCTTCAGAGCTGGACTGGTAGAGGTGCTGGGGGGAATACTCTGGAAAGCGCGCCATGAAATCAGTAGCACAGCGCCGCTGTTGCGGCCTGGTGCGCCCACAGTTGTTCGCTGGGTTGAAATGCTCCATGTCAGGCGATGGATTGCTTTTGGAAAGTCTATGGAAAGAATGTGACACGTTAGAAAATATACTTTAATTAAAAGGTGCAGTAAGTGGCAGTATATTTTGTGAAAATATTTGTTAAATAAATAGCTATTCTATATTCTGATAGTAATCTGATAGTAGTCATTGATATAGAGTGTTTGTTCAGTAACAGGGTTCTCCCTGTCTCTAGCTCTTTAACAGACTATATATTTTTAGGTCAGAATACCAATTTTATCATGATAGAGAATTCATACAGGATACAGGAAAAACAATTGAAATTGGATGGGATGACACAAACGGGCAGACACAACTGGAACACTGTAAAAACGAAGCTGATAAATGGGTATCCTCTCCGGATGATTGCCATGATGACGGCAACCAACCTGAACATGTATTTTCTGTTTATTAAAGAGCTAGAGAGAACCCGTAATTGATCAAACACAGCACCTTTAATTGCCTCAAAAATCGGGGGAAAGGGCAAAAATACACCTGCATCTCAAAATGCCCCTGAAATTCAGTTTAGGTAAGTGCTATAAATACATCTTCAATAGTATTGTCTTTACTCTTTAGGATCTTCTCACCTGAAAGACTGGGAGTATTGTCGGCGTACATGCAGCTCTGGGGTGGAGGGGGCACTGCTGGAGTGGTTGTGACGCAGTGCCAGGTTCTGGATAAACTGACAGGGAAGAACCCTACCATCTGCACACACTGGAGTTCCCACTGGACTGCTGCACACAACAAAAGGCAAGACGGACACAATTAGGGATGCAACTATCGATTAGTTTGTTATTATTCTATTGAAGACTTTTTCGATTAATCAAGTACGGTAATTAAGAAGTGCATTTATATGGTATACAGTATATTTTACAGGGGCGCTAGCCCAGCTTTCCGGGTTTGTGTAAACACAAACATTGGCTTGTGATTGGCTGATCACCCCATAGCGATGATTTCATTGGCTGAGCAAAGTACATATTGAAGATAAAAGGCAGAAAAGTGAGGATGCAAATTGTGTTTGGCCAGAATGAGATTATGTATGATGAAGTATGATAAGAGCGCACCTCACTTCACATAGGTGTGATTTTTATATACAGTAACAACGAATCGATGCAGAATCAACTGATTTGAATAGTCCGTCTGGTTAACCACTGGAGCCCTATTTTCTTGTGATGTATTGTGAGCTTACAGGTGGGATATTGTTGTAATATTTTTTTATAATCTACTAAACTGATTAGTTTGATTAGCTGTTGTGCCCCTAGACACCATAACCTGATGTAGAATGGGCTGCTTGAATACTTTGGAAGACTACTATACATTGAGGACTTTTGGGAGTGTCCTCATGCTTTGGGCATTCTTACTTACTTGGACCTGCTGCTGCAAGCAGATTGAGGCTTTGAGGGCTTCCAGTAAGGCTGATCCAGACTGGACTCTTTCCATGGAGAGTTCTTGATGGGAGAGAGCTTGTACTCCACACTGGCATGGCTCGAAGACTGCTGGGAAGACTGGAGGGAGCTGGTTGATGATGACGATTGAAGAGGGTCTGCATAGGGGGAGCTCAGGGCCGGAGGAGAGAGGGGGCCAGAGGAGTCCATGTCTACGGTGGATCGGGAGGATGAGATAAATGGGAAATGAGGCTAGACTGTTTCAAATGAGTGACCATGATTTTTGACATGCAAAAACCCAACTTACCATCATCCATGCCGACTGCATCAGATAAGGAGCTGTCATCAGACATGGATAGATCTAGGAACAGAGACAGAACTGTTTTAATTTAGTGTAGAATCCTAGAATCCCGTCCCTAGTCTGGAAATGTCATACTAGGTGGACATTAAGCAAAAAATCACCCGTTGCTCCTGACATGCATTGCGTCGTGCTTGCAGTTAGGGTTAAGTTAGGGTGTCGGACTAATGACTGTCGGACTGTTAGTATGTCGGAACCTGTACCCAAAAATAGCAGATCTACAAGCTGTTGTGAGCTTGTACTACTAGTTTTTTCAGTGAAGACATTTGGTATAGAGGGGGAAAAAGGAGGGGCGTAAGTATAGACCCCTGGAGGACCTCGATCAATCAAGTATAAGCTTTAAGTTTAAGTGGTTAAAGTGAACCCTTCATGATCAAACTACAACTTTTCCATTCATGAGACTCCTGCGGTGCATCGTTTGGCCTGAAGGGGGCAGCAGTGTCACTCACCTTTGTGTTTGGTTGGGATAGTGGTTTCCAAGGAGCGTTCATTCCTGTTCCTGTGCTGCAACACAACCACTTGCAGTTCTTTCACTTTCCTCTCTTCTCTCTTACACTGCTGCAGTCTGCTCTTCTTCTGCGGTTTACTGAGTTTCTCTTCCAGCGAGAGTTTCCGGGCTGCTTCAAAGATCTGGAGCTGAAGGGCCAGGTCAGCCTCCAGTCCCTGTAACACTGAATTCTGGTTTAAGAATAAAATTCTGGGATTAGTTCAGAATAAGTTTAAAATTTGTCCAAAGGGGAGAATGGGAAATCTATGTCCATTGTCCACCCTTTTCTTTATTTAGTTCAGTTAAACTTTAGACAGTTAGACATGAAAAAGAGACAATGAGAAGGAGCCATAAAAGGATGATACTATCATGATCCTAGGTCAGATATAGCCAATTCTGCTTGTTTACCCACTATGATGCATACGTGTGATAAAGTAGATGGTGATATGGGACTGTACCTCTCCATTCTGATGGATCAGGCCTTCATCCAACTTGAAGGCTGCTCCTATCCTCCTGCGAACCCGAGGGGGCTTCTCATCAGGCATCAGAGGATAGTCAGAGGACATCTTTCCAGTCAGCTCCTGTGAAGACAAAGGCCAAAGTCAGATCCCAGGGCATTGTGAATTTTCTTTCCCCCCAGCTACTACACATGTTATGATATATATATACTGTAGCTTAAGCTTGACCTGTTAGTATTGACCTTTATCTGTTTGGCTAGTACTCTTCATCTGTTTGGCTATAGTACTCTTCATCTGTGTAATCATACTGATATACTTGTGACGTCATGGTTACTGCTTTATCAGCACAATGTAGCCTATGCCCAATGATAGATGCAACTAATATCACACAACAGTTTCTTAAATGTATTAACCACATACAGAGAATATATAGTTCACATTACATGAGTAACTATAAATGCTCTCTGTCGAGATGCCAACTTGCACCTTGCACACAGGTAGGCCATACATGGAGACCCACATGAAATCATTCAATCATCAATCATTGTTCAATCAATCAATCTTTGTTACTAAATATTTGAATCAACTGTAAAATACACCCACCGCCTCTCTAATGCAAAGCTTCCGGAGCTCTAGCAGACAGAGCTCCAGGCGGTCCTCCAGAACTTGGTGCTTCATCTTCAAGGCCCTTGTATGGGTGGTCAGGTCCTTCACTGGGGATGTGGGGCTATCTGGGCCTGTAAGTCACCAAAAGATTCCATCATCAGTCTATCATCACCATGGTCATTAACAGCAGATACTTATGCTAATGTTGGTGTGACATCCGCCAACATTTTGCAACAACTTAAATCATTTAATTACAAATTGGTATTGTCCATTTTCAAGACGAAAAACAAATAAATACATTAACTGAAATTCAATATTTTTGTCAACCAAAGACTATCAGACTGTTTTGTAACAAGAAAGAAACTTTCATGTAAAAGATTTGCACCTATCTTTTAGTATTGAGGTACCCTATTGCTTAAATAATGGTGTGTTTGGTGTTTTGGAGTGAAGTTCTTACCAGAGTGCAAGATGATCCCACTGTCAGTGTCACTGATCTCATCTTTGCTCTCCACTGTCGTCATCTTCACTCTCTCTTCGGAGAATTCAGTTCTAGCAATACCTGTAAGCAGAGTTTGATCAGATGACAGATGAGTGATCAACAAAAAAAAACTTTTTTTTAAACCCTTTTATACTTGGTTCTACTTCTCTTCAACAAAAGTGAATTAATCGGCAAGAGTCCATTCACACACTTATCCATGCAACCCCCTGCCTCCCTCCCATGGTCCCTCCCTGCTCCTCAATCACAAAGGCAGCAGACCCCCATGCTTGACTCGGCACATGTGCAGAGGTTAATCCGAATCGGGGTGCCATGGTGACGGGGCACGGCGCGGATGCCCAGGGGAGCGTGTCGCTCTGACTCGCTCATGAGGCGTGTCAGAGGATGTTTAAAAGAGCCCAGACCCAGAAAAAGAAAGCAGATGGCAGCAGGAATTACCACACTCGTGGACTGCACCTGTTCCCCCCGTTCGCCCCTCCCACAGCTCCTATTCAACCAGTGTCCAGAGAGCCCTCCAGGGACTTTGAAGTGGAAGAATGTCTCAATGTTTCAACGATGGGCTTGTCTGCACAACATCAGAACACATAAGGCCCGGTGCTGATTCATGTGCCACATTGGCCACTGCGCCTCAAAGCACTACTCGTAAACAAGAGGGCACAATTCAAGTTTATGATCTATTCTGTGCCAGAACATCTGACAGAGAATAAACAAGAGTGCAACGGGAAAAAGAGAGACAATGGCAAGAGAAGAAAACAATGGCAACAACAACAACAATGTGGGGAGCATGTTTTGTGATTTCATGTCAAATCAAGCCATTAGGTTTCTGGATGGGTTGAGGACACTGCTTAAGGATAGCCTAAGAGATAACTTTTCAAGTTTTCAAGAGAATGATATGTTTCTGTGTGCTTTGGTTGATTAATTTGTCTTTGGTCTCACATGTCCGGCATCACTCAATGCCGCTCTCAGTAGATATTTCAGTGTGACAGTGGATCACAAGAGACTCCTTCATGGTTGTTAACCTGATTAGAGGATATGATTAACTTCCCTTCTTTCTGTTATACTGTACAACCATGGAACCACAATGCATAAACTAAACAACACCCCTGTTTACCCATATCATGAAAAGCCTACTTTAATAGAAAATATTTATCAAACAAAACTTCAACAATATTTCTGGGTCAAGGGACTCAAGCAAACATGTACATGTGCGTGCATACACACACAGGCACAGGCGCACACACACAAGCGCACACTCGCACACACAGTCACACACACACAGGCGCACGCTCGCACACACAGTCACACACACACACACACACACACACACACACACACACACACACACACACACACACACAGTGAACGTGTGTTAGCAAGGCCTTCATAAGCCTAGGTCCTGCTATCTCTTAATAGTGTTTGGAGATGTGTATCAGGCCTTTCCTGTTAGGGACCAGAACGATACAGGACCTGTGTGGATGAGAACGTCCTTTGACAGGATGTTATTGTGTCAATCCCACAGACTCAGCCCTTTCAGTGCAGTAACTCATGTGAACTGATGCAGCTTTGAGTGCACGGTAACACAATGAGTAACAGGCGGCCTGACTGTGCACTGCTTCTCAGTGAAAACAGTGCAACAAAAGGTCCCATATGCACCCAACCGGCCGGGGTAATCTGCTGTGGGTGAAATATCTGCTGACACCTCTGGCTTCAGCCTAAGAATGTTATTGGTCTGTGTTGCACCAATATTGAGACAAGGCTTCAACGAGAGGGGATAGGACGGAACAGTTGCTGAGTGAGTATGCAAGGTAGGGGCCTACACAGGGAGGCTTCTGTGCTGAGAGACACATGGCTCTGCAGCGATATAAAACTAAGGACGTCAACAGGAATTCAGGCCGGTAATCAGAGACAGGCAGGGTAATGTGGGATTTACCCACTTACACTCCATAACTTTCTGAAGACTTTCACAATGTCTGTGGTCGGAGGTCTGGGGCCGACTGAATGAGTGGGTGGGTTGTGGATCTCAATAGAAGTTACAAACCCATTCCCAAAAATGTTTCATCACTTGTCTTTACAGGAACTGTGTTCGTAGGAGTGCTGAAATCATGCTGCGATGAGCGCCTTTATCAGCGCTTTACTAGGATGATTTATGACAGGAATAGCAGTCAATTTCCTGAAGAACTATGTTCTTTTCAATTTCAAAGAACTATGTTCTAACACTGAAATCCCCACCCATTGCACCCAACCAACAGACATGACTTAATTGCTGTTGAAAAAACATGCTAATGATGCCCATCTAGGAACTTGTCAGCAATGGTAGCTGGCCATTCCACCCATCCTTGCTGCTCAAAAATGTAGCATATAACATTTACGGAAGTGGGTGTTTATGGCAGGGAGATTATGATGTGGATTGACTGTCTCCCAGACATCCCCACCACCCTTTCCCATGAGCCCTTGGAGTTGTGATCTCCTGGAATGCTGCCACCACTGTGCTCATTACCACTGTGGTCGGGCCTTGGAATTGCCAATGGAGACCAGCCTAGCCTAGGAAACAGTGAGGGATGCCTGAAACCAGACCGAGGCCCATGTGAAGCCTGTAATTAAGATTCTCGAGTGAATGCTGATACTATGGAAGAAACCAAACGACTTTACAGTATGCCTTATTTCAGAGTCTGATGAACAGCCAAAATCCATTCAGCAAAATTGATCCATGCTGCACACAATGTGGGCTGCTGGAGGAAAAGTGAATCAATGTGGGGGAGTACTGAAACAAAAAAAAGGTTAAGCATTGTGTGATCTGAACTCCAGCAACATGCTTTGTAGCATGTCGTTGGAGTCTGATCATAGCGCCTCATACAAGTATGAACTATGAAGCCTCATACACCGCAGCAAACTCTTGACATGGGTCATAATAAACATACAACTCCCAAAGCCACAGTGATAAGGTGCGTGCGTATACACTGACATCCTAACTAAAGCCAAGAAGAGGGAAAAAAGGCTCAGATTCTGGCAGCCTTTTTACTGTGTCAACTTCCATTCAGATCACCACTATTATTGTAGTGCAGCAGGCTTATATTTCCAAGAGAGACAATACAAAGGTAATAAGCCCCATAGAACTCGTGCGTTCCCAGTCAGCCAGGCCATATGCTGGCCAGACATAGCAGCTATGTCACAACTCAAGGACAACGTAAATATATAGGGCAAGAAGAGATGCTCCATTGTTCTCCAAAAGCTTTAGGGTTGGAGTTCATGACACTGACTCCCTTTGAGTTATAATGTCATTGAATGGTCACCGATGGTCATCTCTCCATGCAGGATGTGGTTTTGTCATTCTCCATTCTCACACTGAAAAATGTCACAAGATATCCTGAAGCAAAGTAACACCGAAGTGTTAACATTTGCACCATGAGAGTAGGCCTAACTGTCAACAGATTGTCTCGCAACACATTTGTGTTTATTCTGTTGGCAGCGACAGCCATTAACCAATGGGTTGCCTTTCATTCACAATCACAAATAATGAAGCCTCTTTACCATATGCGCAAACCTTTATTTTCTTTCATTTAATGCTAAATCTTGTTCATCTACAAGTGTGACTGTGGAGACAAAAGCTGATTGGAATGGCCAGACATACTCATCCACCACAGCCAGGCTATATCCTGTATGAATGAGCAACTGTTTAGTGCTGCTAACAAGCCTAACAATAATCAGCAGGATGTGAATCAATAAATGACTAAAATCTCTCAAATACAGGGATGACATCAGAACAAAGAATGAGCTATACAACAACAACAACGATGATGATGATAATAATCATAATAATCCCAGTACACAGTAGTAGTAGTAGAAGTAATAATAATGCAACCACAGTTAAAACCATTAGCATTTTCTCCTTTTGATTTGATGACTGCCACAAAACAAAATATCATTAATAAATTTCAGCCAGTTTATAGCCACTCAAGTAAAGTCTACAGATTTGGCTACCAAGATTGATTTCTAAATGTCATGCTGCATGTTTATCAGTCTGAACTCACCTTTAAAATTGTGTCCCGTACTCTCCTTTTTTCACACGCTCAGCATCACTTTTAAAGGTATCAAGAGTTGTGAACTTGTGAGTGACTGACTGACTCTGACTGACTGACTGTCCGAGAAGTGATGAGAGTGAGCGGCTTGCCGGCTTGGAAACAGAGTGGGCGTTTCGCTTGGGACATCTGTCCCAGAACACACCATTCTCTTCAGGTGGGGGATAAAGTCGTTTCTTTGTTTTGCGTATAATAGTTTAATCTATTATCTTGTTCACAGTTAATTGCTATTTTTGACGCAAAAGCCTCACGAGTTTCGAAAACTTATTTCTGGTAACATTAAGACGATCCGTGGAATATGGTATATTTCCCTGAATCCCCCCTCCCCCTACTAGTTCAGCATGGTGTGGTCTAGTAGTAGTACGCTGCTTGCTTTCCAGACACGCTCTGCTCCATTGACACAGCACGCGACTCACCGGGGGGTGCTGAAAGCGACATAAAGGAATTGCCTGGGGGGGGGGAAACTTTTGGAACTGGAGAGACAGCTGGCTGGTGAAAGCCTACCAACTATAATTAGGTGCTACCGCCGCTACGGCAGTGCACGACCAGTCTATGTGCACGACACGCGTAAATACAATACAACATCTCCCAGTTTGTGATTTTTTTTACCCCTGTTTATTAAATATATATATATTTAATTAAATGAATTAATTTAAGTCAACCATCCCAATCCATTTCTAACGTCTTCCAGTCTTCCACCAAGGAAAGGAAAAGCCTCCCTCCAGATGGCCTGCTTTCTTCTCTCGCCCCATGATGGAATGAAAAGGTCAGCTAATTAAACAAAGTCCCATATCCATGTGAAAGAAGCCTCGTGCCCTTTGGGGGTTTGTGTATGTGTGACTTGTGTGTAGAGGTGGAGCTGCTTGCAAATCGATTCGCACATTTGAGGGTTCCGAGCGCCACAAACCGGTGCACAAACACCTCTAAACAGCTTTATTGTCACAACAACACATGCTAAAAGCAAGTGTCAGATAGGCTATGCCTACAAATACAAACAAACATTGAAAACGCACACAATTCAGTCTCCCAACAAATGTTTATTGCATTGTTTTATTTATAATTATTTTGACATTTCCCACAAGAGAACGCTTTTCCTTACAAATGTTCATTTCAACAACACAACAAAACCAAAAGACAGACAAGCACAAAAATAAGAAAAGAGATCAGTAATAAATTAAGAATTGGCTTGCAATGATCATATGGATATGGCCCTTCCAAGAAACAAACAATTAAAGATCCATGCTGCAAACCAAGAAGAAGAAGAAATAAGAACACTGTTTTCTTATTTCTTCTTCTTGGTTTGCAGCATGGATAGAAAATACCCACCTATTATAAACAAGTGTAATGCTTTATGGTGTCGTCCACTCACTGTTAACAGTTTTTGTATTGAGTTGTACTTGAAATGTACTGTAATTCTGCAAACTGTTAATAAATCAATCATTCAGCTAGTCATAAAAAATGATTTCACTTTCACCTCCTTTATAGTGGAAATGTTTGGGAACGAAAGAAAAATAGAAAACAAAAAAATAAATCGTGAAAATATGGGTTTTCTGTCCTACATTTCAGATATGATTTATTACTTTACATTTGACATTTAAACAGTCCTTTGAAAGTCCAGTCAGAGATAACTTGGTTGTTTGCTTTGCAATTTGTCTCTGTATGACACAAAATAAACATTAACAAAGGATGGCTGTAGTGAGAGGCTGCAAGGGTTGAAGGGAGCTGTCACTGCTCAGATGTGTGTGTGCATCGCAGGTTGTCCCTCACACGAACAAACTCTGGGATCTTCTTCTGATCCTCTCGTCGCCTGATTTCCTCCTGTTCATACTGACAACAACAATTTAGTCAGCATATCACTCATTGGTATTATCATCAACAATATTATTGTTTGATGATTGGATATAAAAATCTATTATTGAAATCTGTCTGTCCTCAGCCAGCTAGCTAGCTACTTGTGCACCCCTATATCCTTAAAATGTTTTGTTATAATGACTTTACAATGTGTGTCTCTACTGTCTCAACTGTTTAAATGTTAAATGCATTTTGTCCCCACTATAGTGTGCAGTATCCTAACCTCTTGCAACTTCTGCTGCCTTTTGCGGAGCTCTCTCTCCAGATCTGACGGCCGCCGTTGGGCCATCTCTGCCTCCCTGTGCAGATCCAACCTCCGTTGCTCCAGTACTCGCTTCAGTTCGGGTTTCTGCTCCAGGAGAAGGCCTCTGTAGAGCCAATCAATCAATGATATACACAACACACGCATGCGCGCACGCACGCACACACACACACACACACACACACACACACACACACACACACACACACACACACACACACACACACACACACACACACACACACACACACACACACACATAGAAATAGAAAAGTTCAGTCAGAAAAGTTCAGTCACCCACTCTGCATTGTATTGCAGGTCAACTGTATTGTCATCATGTGATGGAACAAGAGAGCCATTCAAATCAAGAGGGTTCCAGTACCGTTTGTGGTTGAGTAGGAGCTCTCTGTGCAGCTCATGGTGACTGGGGGTCTCCATGGTGGAGCTATTCAATTTCCTGTGCTGAATGGCTTCCTCAGCAGCTCCGTCCGCTGAGGACTGGCAGGACAGAGGTGCAAGACCAACACAGTTCTCTGGAGGACATAAAAGAACTATCACTGCAGTCAACATTCCCTTTGGAATCCTATAGTACTGTCTATTTCTGAGACCCAAAAGAGGCAACTAGCTATTTAATGTGTGGTCCATCCCTGTGGAATGTATAGAATGCATGTGCTAAATAATAAAAACTCAATTTAAAATATTGCTCAAATTAACATTTGGAAGTACCAAGTTTTTTGTTTTTTTATTACATTCCATAGGGCTGGACCATACATGGACAAATTACATCGTCAACTCGCGACTTTAGTTATAGAGTGCAATTTATAATGTATTTAATCATATAAGGCTTATTAGCCAGGAATCCTTTTAAATGAACAAGATGTTGGTGTGCACCACATTATCAGCCTCAGCACTGTTCATTCATCTAATTAAAAAACGTAAGTGTAAATTAAACTAGCTTTAATAATCCAATCCATAATAATATCCATTGTGAAGTACAACTGGCAGAAAAAGACTCGCTCTCATAAACTATTAATAAAGACTCCTTTAGACAGAGACAGAGACTAAGACATTTAATTTTAACATGCTTATAAAGTGCTGTGTGCAAAGTGAGGGGTGCAAATGTCCAAAATGTAGCAAACGTTTCAGTCCAAGGACCTTCGTCAGTGCTATTTGAGTGGATCACAGACAGTTGCTGTTGTTTTTAATAGTCTCGTGTGGCCAGACTGTTGCCTCTCGCAATTTTCAAATGCTTATAGAATTTGGAGATTGTGGAATAGTTGTCTGTTGAGGATCAAAGGTCATCAAGGCCACTACTCAAGGACATCACCATGGCAATGGTGGGGCGTGGACATAACAGTGTGAAGTACAACACTGCATATAATAATAAATGTGTTATTTTATTAACTTATAATACTATACCATATAAGAAGGTACATTTGCAGAATAATTTGTAAGAAGCACTTATTTTCCAGTTTATATATCATTTTCGATCATAGGTCTTTAAATATTAATCACACATCATGATACCTTTTCGTTGGTGTACAAATCCTTGCCCCCAAAAAATTCCATTCTGTTTAAAAGTGGAAAGAAGAAACAACTGTAAACTTTACTAAAAGTTTTAGTACTCTACTACTGCTAACATAATACAAAACATGGTTGACCTGGAGACTGAAACAAAGCTTAAATACAAAGAATCGCCACAGGCAAATATTTACTGATAGTGATAAGACAATATTCATCATAAATCTAGTGTGTCATTTAGAATATTTACAATTATGGTCATAATAAGTTCTTTGCATTTTCAGGTGAAGATTGGCCTATTATAATAGATAGTCTTGATAGATACATATACCGCCACACCCACGTGAAACCAGATAACCAAACTCTCCTTTACAAGAAATGAATAGGATCCTATGAAGCAGTGAACAGATGGAAGATGCTGACTGCTCTCTGACCAAAGTCAATACCAAATTGCCTGTGAGCTTCAGGGTATGAACTATGAATGGAAACAATTCTTCCCAGCTACTGATTGTGATTGTTACAGCTCACCAGCGTGTTGGAGAGTTTTTATACAGTACTGACGTGAAACACTAAACCATTAAAATGTTACTCATTTGTGGATGAAGAATTTGGGGAAAAAGTGCATACTGTATCCCATCAAAACTAAAGAAAAACAACTAAAGATAGTTTGTATATACAAACTCTCGACAATGAGCCTTGCGCCGCACTCTCTGACCTGTCACAGGTCCAGTTTACTTTCTCTTACAGCTGAGAACTGACCAGTCCTCATAATGCAGTACAAGTTGGTAATATTCCAGCTCCATATATGACATGATATATCATGCTGAACTGTCAATTACAATTAGTGAGCCTTCTGTGTAGGATTGGGTAGTATATCGATATAATATCAATATCGTTATATTAAACTAGAAATGGTCCTAGTTTTAATCAATTTATTTACCATCAAAAATGTATTAGAAATAATAGCTGAATACACACACACACACACACACACACACACACACACACACACACACACACACACACATTCATATTTTTATTATATTATCATATTATGCCAGCCCATGCTCGTCAGGTTGAATAATGTCAAAGCACCCCACATTCCTCAGACCCCACATCAGATGTCATCTTGAAGATTATCTAAGAGTATCATGGGGAAATTAAAATCTCACACTGTCCAGTTTTAAGGTGTTTTCAGGCGTAAATTTTGAAAAAACTAAACTGTATAACTGGATTGTCCACCAGCCAAATAAGGTCTCGGAATGTACTGACTACCAAACTGTCAGCTGCTGGGAATTAGATTTAGTCATCTTGATCGTCCTAATCTACCAGATTATAATGGTTCACACTGCACTATAAGAAGGTGGTACCCATTTTACATGTCCTTAAAGTTTGTGTAATTCACTGCTCCATTATTATCTACATGCAGAAATCACTTCCAACTCTGACAGATGAGATACCATCAGATCAGACTGTGACCGCTCAGTCACCCATGAATAAATGTATTAGAATTTAGAACAGCCTGCGAGAACTCACTTTCTTCGCGTCTGACCCCTCCATGGCGGGGTGGCCGCCAAACCCCAGGCAACAGTTTCAATCCAGATACAATGATCTCCTGCTTTTAGTTATTTGTCCATAGCACCTCCTCACATAATACAGTTGTCTGGTTGTTTCGTGCATGCAAATCCAACAGTGCTGTTGATGTGGGAGCCTAGACTTAATGAGACACCTAGCAGTACGTAGTAAACATACACTGACATCCCATTACGCCATTCAAGATTAACTCAGAGCCTCCCCAAGGCAGAGGATACAAGATTAGCTAATTGCCATCGACATCAGCTAGTGTGGCTCTATCTCTCTCAACCAGAGTTGTTGTCTACTCTTTGACTTTAAAGCCATTTAACAGTGTCTGGTAATCCAACAACAAAACAGAATCAGCTTTATCAGGTTTACTGTAGTAAAAAAAAGTTCAGACGGGCTTTGGATAATTTATTATTAATAATTTATAAATTATATTTATTATTATTATAAATTACAGGCCTACCGGTATTACATTTTGTTTTACTAGTTATTGTTTCATTTTGTTATATGCTATTTATTATTATTCTAATATGTGTACAGTCTGCAGATTCACTCTATGTTCACATTATGGTAAAAAAAAGCAATAGTTTCCTGAGGGGTCAATTCAGTGGAGGATAAGCTGTGATTTGCGATACTATTTACATGGACAAAACAAAGATTACCACTCCCTTTATTCTTATTGTGCTGTCTCGTCTCAGTCGTCTGTCCTTTATTCTTATATTACTGTCTCGTCTGTCTGGGACAGTGTGTCCAGCAAAGGGTTCTGTCTGGTCATCCCAGAGAGCGTCATTTCACCTTATGGCCACATGAGGGCAACAAACGTTATCCCCGACCCCAATTTCCCATGATTCCCTGCGTTAAACAAAAACCGGATGTGTTCAAGTGTTTAAAAGGACCCGGTTGTTTTCAAATTTCATGCTCTTATTTGGAATGAATGTGGCGTGGCGTGTGTTGGATGCTAGGTTGTATGAATTAATTTAAGTGAGTGTTTGTTCGTGTATGGTTGTATGTTTCGTCTGCCTGCTTGTTTGTTGTTTAAAAAAAATCTACACAGTGATCTTATTTGATCTGATCGGAGTTGGGCCTTGCTCTGATCCAGAAATGATAGAAACCGACATGCTAGCCTCCGTGGCGATGATGCATCTCCATTAACATCAGGGCCTCCACAATGGACATTGTGGGAAGAGAAGTGATGAGTTGATCAGATATACTAGCTCTAAGTGAACTCGGGCTAGTCTTGAACTTCACGATGGGCAATGAGTATAGAGGCGATTCTGATCTCACCATAATTTCGAAGTTGTGCTTCCATTAATAGCTCCCGGACCACTTGAACCATATTTTTCAGAAGCTCAAAGCCATTGCGTGCTGTCTTTTACATTGTATGCTCCACATTGTTGTAGGACCACATTGTAGTTTACAGATGGACATGCCTGAAACGCTGTTGGGTATTAGCTCATTTTCCTTTCGCAGATAAGTAAGCCTTGGCCGAGCCGAGGCTAGTATTAGCTTGGACTTGGACTTTCTCCAGTTTAAGGCATGTGATTAGGTTGGCGCAGAGTGGTGGACACTGTTGTTGAGTAAACTGGCGATAACTCTGTAAAAAAATCCAAATGGGTGAAGCAAATCACCGATACTCATCATCACCGAAACTCGATCCTTCGGGCGTCGGTGCGTCACCACCCAAAAAAATCCACTTTTCTGCTTTTGTGAGGTTACTTTCTACTTTCATGGTGGCGGTTAGGTTAGCATTGTTAACCAGCATTAGCTGCCACCTGCTGGAGTGAGATGAAACTGCAAACTATCCACCCTAAGTGAGACTGTCCTTGGTGTATTATTGATTATTATTAACAGTTCATTTCAAGCACAACAAAAACGGAGTGGATGACACCATAAAGCATTACACTTGTTTAGAAGAGCGTCCACAGTTTTCACAATTCCTAACATTTAGAGACTTATACACTTCTATATAGCCAATAACAGAATCATCATAAATGAGGTAAAAAGGGGGGAAAAAGGGTTGGGTTGGGGATTCAGATTTTCTGTTTCCTGCTGTTTTGAATTGCAGCCGTCCGTAGGTGCCCTTTGAGAGCGGTTTTGAATAAAGCCCACAATGTTCAAGATTGTCCTGGCTGTGTCTAATACAAGTATTTTATATTTTGTTCGTCCCCATTTGCCTTTTCTACCAGTTCATGTTTTGCTGCTGCCCTTTTATTTCTCGCACCCACACACACACCCCTCACCTGTCCCTTTTTTGCACTCTAATAAATGTAGCCCTGAAACATGACTCTCGTATGATAATCATCATGGCAGTCATGTTTCAGGGCTATAATAAATGATGCTTGAACTGTTCCTAATCCTAACTGATCTGCTGTATGATACTGTGAAGTTCTTTACAAAGTTGGTTGGCAGCTACTGAAAAAATGGTGTTGGTGTGGTGTATAACAATACACCTCATCTGACCTGGATGGGAGACTCCCGTCCAGGTTTTCCTGAAGGAAACCAAGCCAAAATAAGTTACTTTTACGTACCTGTACACAAGGCACACATTGGACCTTTCACATTTCCTCCCCTTATTCTTTTAGGACACTGATTAAAATGTAGACATATTGGTTCTTTCAATTCAAAGGAGCTATATTACACGTGTATATGTGTCTTTACTTTTTGATGAATTGAAAATGGAGGACCCTGATATAAATGGCAGTATTGGACTTTCAAATATTGATCGCTATCATTTCATGATTGTATGTGCCTGGAAGGCCTGTCTTGATCTAATCAGCCTTTGATCAAGCTGTATGTAAAGACCATGTCACACCTATTGTTTGTTAGGTGACCCTGCTGGGCCTGGCTTAGCTATGTCTAGGGAGTTCCTGTCTCAGCGGGGCAGCGAAAGACAAAGCGTCTGTGTTGTATTGTACTCTTTGTGATGGTCATGTTTATCTGTGGACCTGCTTCTGGAGTATAACCTAGTGAGAAGCAATGTAAATGTAAACGTATGTTTTCTCATGCCTGAGAGATGCTGTTTGCTTGTTGCTATGTTCTTCTGAATAAACTTCTAAGATATACATGTTATTCACCTTCCGAATGGACATATATAATATTTCCAATCTGTTAATACAATTTTCAATCAATCAAACCTTCACCAACATGTTCCTTAAAATACTTTCTTAATGTCAACAAAGTCCATGATCACAACACCAGAGGGAGTTCCACAAACCACGTTCAACCCAGATTCGGCTCAAACAAGGGGTTAAAGGGGCATGGTGGCACAGTCGGTAATTTATTTATATTATTATAAATGACAGGCCTACCGGTATTACATTTTGTTTTACTAGTTATTGTTTCATTTGGTTATATGCTATTTATTATTATTCTAATATGTGTACAGTCTGCAGATTCACTCTATGTTCACATTATGGTAAAAAAAAAAAAGCAATAGTTTCCTGAGGGGTCAATTCAGTGGAGGATAAGCTGTGATTTGCGATACTATTTACATGGACAAAACAAAGATTACCACTCCCTTTATTCTTATTGTGCTGTCTCGTCTCAGTCGTCTGTCCTTTATTCTTATTGTACTGTCTCGTCTGTCTGGGACAGTGTGTCCAGCAAAGGGTTCTGTCTGGTCATCCCAGAGAGCGTCATTTCAACTTATGGCCACATGAGGGCAACAAACGTTATCCCCGACCCCAATTTCCCATGATTCCCTGCGTTAAACAAAAACCGGATGTGTTCAAGTGTTTAAAAGGACCCGGATGTTTTCATGCTCTTATTTGGAATGAATGTGGCGTGGCGTGTGTTGGATCATGCTAGGTTGTATGAATTAATTTAAGTGAGTGTTTGTTCGTGTATGGTTGTATGTTTCGTCTGCCTGCTTGTTTGTTGTTTGAAAAAAAAAATCTACACAGTGATCTTATTTGATCTGATCGGAGTTGGGCCTTGCTCTGATCCAGAAATGATAGAAACCGACATGCTAGCCTCCGTGGCGATGATGCATCTCCATTAACATCAGGGCCTCCACAATGGACATTGTGGGAAGAGAAGTGATGAGTTGATCAGATATACTAGCTCTAAGTGAACTCGGGCTAGTCTTGAACTTCACGATGGGCAATGAGTATAGAGGCGATTCTGATCTCACCATAATTTCGAAATTGTGCTTCCATTAATAGCTCCCGGACCACTTGAACCATATTTTTCAGAAGCTCAAAGCCATTGCGTGCTGTCTTTTACATTGTATGCTCCACATTGTTGTAGGACCACATTGTAGTTTACAGATGGACATGCCTGAAACGCTGTTGGGTATTGGCTCATTTTCCTTTCGCAGATAAGTAAGCCTGGGACCGAGCCGAGGCTAGTATTAGCTTGGACTTGGACTTTCTCCAGTTTAAGGCATGTGATTAGGTTGGCGCAGAGTGGTGGACACTGGTGTTGAGTAAACTGGCGATAACTCTGTAAAAAAAATCCAAATGGGTGAAGCAAATCACCGATACTCATCACCGAAACTCCTTCGGGCGTCGGTGCGTCACCTAAAAAAATCCACTTTTCTGCTTTTGTGAGGTTTCAACTTTCATGGTGGCGGTTAGGTTAGCATTGTTAACCAGCATTAGCTGCCACCTGCTGGAGTGAGATGAAACTGCAAACTATCCACCCTAAGTGAGACTGTCCTTGGTGTATTATTGATTATTATTAACAGTTCATTTCAAGCACAACTAGATACAAAAACGGAGTGGATGACACCATAAAGCATTACACTTGTTTAGAAGAGCATCCACAGTTTTCAATTCCTAACATTTAGAGACTTATACACTTCTATATAGCCAATAACAGAATCATCATAAATGAGGTAAAAAGGGGGGAAAAAGGGTTGGGTTGGGGATTCAGATTTTCTGCGGCCTGCTGTTTTGAATTGCAGCCGTCCGTAGGTGCCCTTTGAGAGCGGTTTTGAATAAAGGTCTTAGCCCACAATGTTCAAGATTGTCCTGGCTGTGTCTAATACAAGTATTTGATATTTTGTTCGTCCCCATTTGCCTTTTCTACCAGTTCATGTTGTGCTGCTGCCCTTTTATTTCTCGCACGCACACATGCACGCACACACCCCTCACCTGTCCCTTTTTTGCACTCTAATAAATTATGCTTGAACTGTTCCTAATCCTAACTGATCTGCTGTATGATACTGTGACGTTCTTTACAAAGTTGGTTGGCAGCTACTGAAAAAATGGTGTTGGTGTGGTGTATAACAAATAACAATACACCTCATCTGACCTGGATGGGAGACTCCCGTCCAGGCCTGTCTTGATCTAATCAGCCTTTGATCAAGCTGTATGTAAAAGACCATGTCACACCTATTGTTTGTTAGGTGACCCTGCTGGGCCTGGCTTAGCTATGGCTAGGGAGTTCCTGTCTCAGCGGGGCAGCGAAAGACAAAGCGTCTGTGTTGTATTGTACTCTTTGTGATGGTCATGTTTATCTGTGGACCTGCTTCTGGATTATAACCTAGTGAGAAGCAATGTAAAATGTAAACGTATGTTTTCTCATGCCAATAAAGCCCTTTGAATTGAGAAGCTCAGGAGGTCTGGTGGGGAGGTGACCACGAGAGAGAGATGTGCTAAGGGAGAGAATACTAATAGATGCAGGCCAGGCCTGCTAGACTGAGAGATGCTGTTTGCTTGTTGCTATGTTCTTCTGAATAAACTTCTAAGATATACATGCTATTCACCTTCCGAATGGACAATGGATATAATATTTCCAATCTGTTAATACAATTTTCAATCAATCAAACCTTCACCAACATGTTCCTTAAAATACTTTCTTAATGTCAACAAAGTCCATGATCACAACACCAGAGGGAGTTCCACAAACCACGTTCAACCCATGGTTCAACCCAGATTCGGCTCAGACAAGGGGTTAAAGGGGCATGGTGGCACAGTCGGTAGAGGTGCTGCCAGACTTACTAAAGAGCCGTGCACGTTCTCGGCTGTACCGGGTTTTTAGACAGCTGGTGGATGGAAAAGAAGCTCCACTTCTGTGGACGACTTGCGTGATGGCCAGATTCCCGGAAACGCTCTCCTCTGCGTCAGTCGTCTGCGGAGGTGGAGCTTAATTTCCATCCACCAGCTGTCTAAAAAGCCAGAAGAAGCTGCGCACAGCTTCTTCTGTCCGCGGCTGTCGGCCGTTTTGCGCTTAGGTGTGGAAACAGCGTAGTGCTGTCACCTCACAGCTAGAAGGTCCTGGGTGTGGGAGTGTTCTCTCCTCTGTGTCATCAGTGCCCATACCCGAGGAAGGGTTGGCGAAAGGGCCTTTCTGTGTGGAGTTTGCATGTTCTCCAGTGTGTCCCCTAGGGTAGGTAGTAGGTACCCTCACAAAAACATGCAGTAATCCTGGTCTCTAAACTACACCCCCTGGCCAGCCTGATGGAGGGGAAAGGAACTGGATTAAGAGCGTCTGCTAAATGCCTAAATTGTACATTTTAACTGGTCGGAATAACGTGTTCCTTCCACGTGCTATGTCCGGCCGGGGAAACTCTCCCCTGTTAGGTGAAGAGAAGCAGCTTGGACTCATGCATAGAAGGAAGCATGATAATTGACACTGGGTAAACAAGTCTTTTTCTGGTTTCATCCTCTTTAGCAGATTGTTCAACTGTACCCATTCTACAAACTGTTACATTTTCAATCAATAAAGATTTTTGATACAAAAAGGGTTTCGTAGTCTCTTTTTTCGGGACAAATAGCAAGTTTTTCAAATGTAAAAAGATGGTAGGTCTATCATCTCTGAGGTCAATGGTCATAGGTCTTTCTCTGTTGTACAGGCTTACAGTCTATGTGTACAGGTCGCTGCATGCAATCTTCTGTGTTCTTTAGAGTTTTAGATGTATTGTCGCCACCTAGTGTGGGAAAGTGGGGTTGACCAACTGGACTGGAGTATGAATCCCATAGCCAGACTGACTGGCCAATCAGTTGTCAGATAAATTGTGCAGGTATTTTTTAGCTACATAGTTGGAGACTCTCCAACTAATAAAATAATTATAATATACTCTCCAATGGAGAGTATATTATAATTATTTTATTATTTGTTGTGTTTCTGCCTGAACATGTTTAAGTAGTCATTCATCTCTATATTAATATCAAGGACAATATTATCAAAGACAAAGACAGCAAGAAACTGAAAATGTCCCTCCAGGCTGTGGGATCCAGGCAGTTACGCAACATTGTGTGTACACATGTGCAGAGCCATAGAGTAAGACAGAGTTACGACAACTCCGTTCACTTCATGGGGCCAGGGCCAGGCCATAGAGTATAAAGGGGCCAGGCCATGGCCAGGCTCTACAACCGGAAGTTTACGGTATGCATTGGAGTCTATGGGCTCGCGCGAGTACATGAACCACGTGACCAGGCTGTTTTCTGCACCCTCAATGTCTTAACTCTGTCTTACTCTATGGCTCTGCACATGTGACGCCACGTTGTCCAACCAGCGATCGACATTCACTGCGCATGGCAAACGACCGTGTTGTCGCTGGCGAAGACGCGGGACTGTACTACACTCACTTCACTGGCGCCAAGGAAGAAAAGAGAAGTTTGTCTTTGAAACACATGAAAGACGTTAAACATGTCCGGTCCTACCAAAAAAAAACGAAAAACAGAAGACTTTGCCAATACTTCCAACAACATTAATGTTCCACACCCAACAGCGGCCAGTGAACAAGACGATGTGCGCCCAGGAGGAACGTCAACCGACCAGTTCGTTGAAGGATCCATAGTTCGCATCACACTCCGCAACTTCCTGTAAGTTGACTTGACAGGCGGTTGTCAGCCTGTCAAATAAGTCACGAATTAACATGAACTGTTAATGCTGTTTACTCCTCACACACCGTAGCAACACGTTCCAAGTGACGTTAACATATTATATGTCATGGTTAACTTGTCTCTTGACAGAGACGAGCCCAGTCACCACCAGTCCACCACCACAGCTGCAGCAACCTGCAGTTAGCTAGCCAGGTGACTAGTAGTCAACTAGTAATCAATGTTCCTATTGTCTAGTGAGCAACATGGACGTTGTTCCTGTTGTGTTAACACGTTAAGAGAGCGAAGAAGTGCCCATCAACTATCTAGCTAATTGAAGACAAAACAGGGGCTAGGTGGGAATGATAATAACTAAATATTTGCAATTGTTTACATGTATGCCTATTATGATGTGAAAGTGAAATCAAAACAAATGTGAATAATATGGTGGCTGCTGGACAATAAGTAGGCTATTATTTTCTCAAACCGCATACACCAGATCAAGTTCCAGACAAATGAGAAAATATGCTTTATTCATTGTTTTCAAAACTTTCTATCATATTCTACTTTGGCAGGACTTACGACTTTGCTGTGATGACACCAGGCCCTAATCTTAATATGCTTGTTGGGGCCAATGGGACTGGCAAGTCAAGTATTGTTTGTGCTATATGTCTGGGTCTGGCTGGTAAGACTAGTGTCATGGGCAGAGGGGACAAGGTGAGCATCATAATCTTGTGCATTTACACTGTTGCCACTGAACTACATGTATTTATGGGGACATGTACACCGTAATATCCTCTGTTAATTTAATTCTGAGTGTGAACATTTTACTAAATGGATCCGTAAAGCACGGGAGCAGCGCATGTTTGAACGGTTCCTGCATGTCAGACTAACGCTACGTCGGTGGTTGATGATGTTGATGATGGTTTCTAATTCTGATCTTTAATTGTTCCTGTCATTCTCTTCCTATAGGTTGGGCTCTATGTCAAGCGGGGATGCAACAAAGGTTCAGTCAAGATTGAATTGTGAGTCATGTTTGAGTACCACAACTATAGTTTACAATGCTTGTGCCACAAAATAATACAAGTGTTTGGTCCAGCAAGCGTTTCATTTTTGACCCCTCTATCACACAGAACTATGTTCTTTGTGTCCATATCACTACTCCCAAAAATAGTTCCATGTGATAGAGGGATCAAAGTTGAACGAAAGTTGCGCTAATATTTTTACTGCGTGGCCCCAGTGCCCCCCACAAAATGACCGGAACTACTTAATATTGACCAAAACCAGAGCAGAACTCCCACCACGGGACTCGGGCAATCAATTAATACAGTTGCAACCACTATATTAATGGCAAGTATTTCATACAGCTCAAGTTAAAAGAAATCTGAACTATCCCTTTAAGATTTGTGTGCGACATAAGCAATTCAATATACATTGTCCTCCAGGGCTCTATATATATATATGGTCTGCTCCTTTTCTCCCTTGACACTAAATGTCTTTGCCACAATTGCCAAATCTTCAAGCTCGCAATGTGTTATGAGTCGTGTAAATCTGCTATTGTCGCTGAAATTGGGACGATAAGGCATGTGAATTAAACAATATAATCCAGTTTTTAATTTAATTTATCTGCATTGGATTCCTTACACAGCAAAGCTCAAATGTCTTTGTATTCTCAGGTACAAGAATGGCGCTAACCTGGTGATTAGCAGAGAAATCACTGTAGAGAACAACATGTCAGTGTGGACACTGAATGGAAAGCATTCTAGCCAGAAGGCAGTGGAGGAAGAAGTCAGGGCTCTGCGCATTCAAGTCAGCAACCTCTGTCAGTTCCTACCTCAGGTGTGTACCACCGTAGACCATGGCTGTATGATTGATGATAATGACGAGCCAGACTGATGCTAGATATTTCGGTCCAATCCTGGAGAGTCCTACAGTAGACCACAGATAAAAAAAGAAAAAACAATAGGGAAAAAAATAAATCTTGAAATCAGATTGAAAAATGTTTGATTTGATTTGATTAAAGATTCTATGGGCAAAAACATATATAAATGCATTATACTTCTTTGAAAGAAGAATAATAAGTATATGAAACTAACATTTCACTTTGGGAACAAGCAAACAAACAAGTACAGGCAAATATAAAATCCACACAAACTACATTTCTTCTATTTAAAGATAATTTAATATTAAATTCATTTATTTTGCCTACAATGTCTAGAAAATATGGACAGCAGGTTGAAATTGGAAAAAAATCTGATCACATTGGCTGCATAACCGCTGATACCATGTAATTTAAAAAGGTCAAATAATGCTCAATAACTGGTCAAACCAATATATTGGCCATGCTTTTTGTATTCGAGAAATACAGCATTCACATGTAATGCGCATTGTTATAATTCCTGATGATTCTGTGGAGACAGACACTCTCAAGACAGACACTCTTTTGCATCGTTTAATTATCATTGACTATTTTATCTGGTTCTCAACAATAAATCACAGTAGTAGCTGCAAATCAACAATACACTCTTATATCTTACCTCGTTGCCTGTAAAATGTATTTTTTCTTGAGACCTGTAATTTTTCTTGGGCTTGATTTGTCTCTATAGGAGAAAGTGGGTGAGTTTGCTAAAATGACCAAGATCGAGTTACTTGAGGCCACAGAAAAGTCAGTGGGAGCACCGGAGATGTACCAGTATCACTGTGAGCTCAAGAACTTTCGCACCAAAGAACGAGACATTGAGGTCAGTGTGGCTTACACTGGCAACACACCTGTTTACCTGTCATGATTAGAGGGCAATGACATATGTTTATTTTTTGTCCTTTTCTGGACAGAATTCTAGAGACAAAAAAGCATGGGTAGGATAAATTAACACATTCATGGATGATGAAAGCTACACGATGGGAATCCCCTAGTACTGGCAGTTGTTTATCAAAACAGTATTTTCAGGGGGAACGGTGGCGCAGTCGGTAGTGCTGTCGCCTCACAGCTAGAAGGTCCTGGGTTTGATTCCCAGCCCCCGACGCTCTGGGCGCTGGGGGCGTGCCGTGTTCTCTCCTCCACGTCATCAGTGCCCATAACTTAGGTGGGTTTGGCAAGAGTTTGCATGTTCTCCCCATGCCCCCTAGGGTAGCTACCCTCACAATAAACATGCAGTAATTCTGGTCTCTATACTGCCTCCCCCTGGCCAGGGGGAGGAACGGAATGCTTATCTGTCGGCGACTCGGGTGGCCAAATGGAGACGTTTTCTTAACCGCCTACCGTTAGCACGCAACAACAACAGGGTTTAAGTCCGCTCGGACGGGGAATTGCCTTGGCAACAAAAATACATACAGACAGATGCAATGACCAACGCTGGCTCAATAGCTCAGGAACGACACATTCCTAAATCACACAAAACATCTCGTTCTTAACCTGATTATATAAAGAACAAACTACAACTTTGCAGCCCAAAAAGCCAACCTCCGCGTTCACCGTTTCATAGCTTATATCTCCATGGGCAGCAGACGGTGAGCAGTTAAGGAACCGTCTACAAAGTGAAACACTGAACGTGAAAATATTCAATAACTTCCATTTATAGGCAGAATATCACCAACAAATTTACATCACACATCAATGGTGTACTTATGATTGTACTACAGCATTTACTTGCACAAGAAACTTTTAATTAGCCTACTTTTGTGCCCAACCCAACTTCCCAAGACCATCTGTAAACAATTCCCCCCTATCAGTAATGTAATTACATCGCATTACCCACACTGAACATCATTTGCTGTTCATATATTCAGAACGACTTCTGCTGTTGACAGCATAGTATAACGCTGACGAAGGCTATACGCCGAAACGCGTACGTTGTGCTGTCTGCTCTGCAGCATACTGTGCGAATATAAAATAATATAAAGTGCCTTAAACCAAATGACATGTCCGTGAAGGCTGGTATTCTCTCCCTAGAGAATTTCTTGTAAAGTGCCCAGGATTGGACAATTGACAGTGGGTGAAAATAATGGGATGAATATTTAATGAAAACAGTACGGTATTTTCTTTCCATGACGAAATTGCCTGCCCCAGCTATCCTATTTTACAAACGGAAGAAAACATAAGTAATTGTTAGAGTTTTCCTGTGAATACAGGTTTTTTTATGTTGTGGGTGGTTTGTTGTTGTGCATTAGAACGGTCTTAAGGAGAAGGCCAGTTTCCTGGAGAGGGCCAAGCAGAGGAACGAGAGGAACAAAGTCGACATGAACCGTTACTACGAGAAGAAGAAGCATCTGGCCTTGATCCAGACGCTTGAAAGGAAGAAAGTCTGGTTGGTGAGTGGTCCAGAAATCACATAAATTCTGTTTGTGTGTTTCTTCCGATAGAGAAACTATGAAAAATGAAAGTGCACTGTATAGTCATAGCTAGTGTGTATCCCTGAAACTATACTGGAAGCATCATGGAAGCAGCAACAACTGCCACATAGCTTCTGCCATGTTAATTAAATGAACATGCTACACCAGCAACGTACGCTGCAAGGTGGACAACAAATTACACTTGACTATATTTTTGTCATGTCTTGCAACCTGATGTAGCCAAAGATATAGTAGCTGCATTTCCCCCCGCTCCACTCCTACGGGGTGTATTATTTATCAACATCAGTGTGCCGTTTTTGTGCCACATCTTTTCAAAAGGCACGGCCAAATATTTATCAGCTTGGGAAAACATGAAAATGTTTTAGGACCATGCATTCCTCAGAATCCTCTGCACTCATGAAGTTTCTAGTGACGTTTCAGTGTATGTATGTATGTTATGTGTCACGCTAAACCGTGACTCCTTTTTCTGCAATTTTCAGGAATATAATAAGATTCGTACAGAGCTTGAAGATGTGAAGAAAGATCGTGACGAGGCAAAGAGTCAGTTTTCCAGCCTGAAGCAGGCCCAGGCACCCATTCTGAAGAAAATCCAGACCATTGAAAAGCAGCTGAGGCCAGTTGAGGCCCAGTTACAGGCCAAGGTCAGGAGGGAGGGGTATTTGTCTGCCTTATTCGGTTCCAGTACTAGATTTAACCCTACCCTGCAGAATGACAATAATCGTCTAAGTAACAATATTTGAATAACAAGGATTGAATGGTCATTGGTCGTGATAGTAGGATCCTGCATAATTAATATTTTTAGATATTCATCACCGATAATCATTAGTGAGTGTTTGATCTAGGCTGCGCCACTGGAGATCTAAAATCATAAATCAGAGATCTGATACATCAACTCTGTGAATGCCGCCTTTTCATTGTGGGTGCTGAATGGTGGATGACCATCATTAAAATGCATGCACCAATTTATTGTCCATCCGATTTTAAAATTGGCTTAAGGGGGGAACGGCCGGCGGACCACTGCCATGTCACTCTTACTAACCATAAACACCCCAGAGGCAGGACCACGTCACTCAAACAAATATGATATTCCCATATATGGGTACAATAGGGACACAGACAGACAGGTACTACTCTGACAAAGCCCCTGACATTAGGACGCTGACATATCGGTCGGCCTGAACTCTAGATATGAGGGTCACGTAGCATGTCAATGTTCTGGCAATGTTGCAGGGGAGCCTCCTTTCATCTTGTTTGTGCAGCTGTGCAAACCACTCTTCTTACTGCAGGTATTTTAGTTGATGGCAGCCTCCACTCCTCACAGATGGCATGATTTCTATTTTCTGTTTGAAATCTATTTGATTTTAAACATTAGTTCATCCAGTTACATGAGATTGATTCATTGTGCTTTTACAGTGCTTGATTGCTTAATTAAAAAATGTTGGATAAACTAGCTACGTAGCAACAGGTATAACAGTACTATCAGTGCTAGAAATGTTCTACCTCAAAAACATCAGAGCCACAAGAAAATCCACAAAACAACTTCACAATTGTTTAGACTTTGTATGCGCTCACCGTGTCCCTTCTGTTAGTTTCTTCTGCTAGTTACAACATACTCCTGCCATTGCCCTTGACAAATGTACTGGCATTAAAACTGGAGTTGATCCATGGGCGATATACTCTGGACTTCTCCTAAGTAGTTAGGATGGAAATCAAATGCAATGTAGAGGACACATTTACCCTAGAGCAGGGTTCCCCAATTAATGTTCCTCAAGGGCCATATTTTGACTACGGTACCAGGCTGAGGGACCTCGAGGCACGCGCGAGGTCGAGGTCTTGCCCTGAAATTAATGATCAGGGCAAGACCCCATTTGAAAAGGACCCCCAGTTTGACATGCAGAGGCTACTGACCCCTATTTAATGCCATTTATAGTTTGGACCCCCGCCCCCCCTTGTGGCCCTCTTCCGCGGGCCACAAGGGGCGCTCGGCCCGCGGGCCACTAATTGGGGAACCCTGCCCTAGAGGGTAATGATGTACAACAGCTAACTTTATTTAAATATCCTACTTTTGCACAGCAGAAAGTAAGTCTCATCAACAGGACTGTCTATTTGACTCGCTACGTTAGTTCTATTCATGTATGGGCCTAAATGACCTTCTCCCAATTTCTCATCCCAGTGCATTTACAGAATCATGTGATTTACTGTATGCAACACCGTGAAAAACCTGGCCATAACCAGAAATATGCCTTCTATGTGTATGGCTATTGAGCAGCTATTTAAACTATTTCTGTGCAGTTCTGCATCAGTGTGCATTCATATTCTCCTTGAGAGCATATTGAAAGCCAATATGTTTTTCTGTTCTGTGTGCAACACAACATGTTATTATTACTGCAGTTGGTACTCTAGGAAGAATTTGCATCTATGACATGCAGAGATTCAAAAATATTTACCACTTTAGCCGCTGATTTTTTACCTCGCCGTATGATGGTGTGACCAGTGTTGCATGGCAAAAATAAGTGAGCTTAACATTTTTGCTTATAATGGCATTCCCAAAATGCCATTTTTGATCATTGCTTTTTGATCGTTTTGATCATTGCATCAGCTAAAAATACAGTCTAAGGCCCAAACCACACCAATGATTCGCCCTTGCAACCAAACGGTTGTGAGTAGTTTAGTTGCATGCAACCAATATCCTCAATGGCAGTTGCAAGGAGTTGCATTGTCGTGACATGTCCTTAAAACTGTCTTGTTGCAAGGAGTTGCGACTAGTTGCAAGGTGTTGCATGGCAAATCATTTGTGTGGTTTGGGCCCAATAGCTGTCATTGTACATTACTTATAATATGCCGAGTTGAATTTGGTGTTAAAATGCTGATCATGGTGACATAACAGACATACATGCATACATCATAAACCTGACATTTATTTCAGTCTGCCGACATCAAAGAAGCTTCTCGGAAGTGCAAACAGAAGCAGGACCATCTGGACCGAAAGCACAAAGAGGTGAGACTCTTGATAAATATTTACAATACACATGTACAGTACAATGCATCGTAAATCAGGTTTCTGTATTTCACGCACAGCAGTGAAAATGTGAAGGGTAAATGGCCTGCTTTTTAACCGTAACCGACCTTTAACCCATTCTGGACGGGATCCATCTTTATACTTTAGCTATTGAAAAATAGCAAATCTACAAGCTCATAGTGCAGCACCGAGTGCCGCACTACCAGCTTGTAGATCTGCTATTTTTGAAAAATCGTGAAAATGTGGCACAAATCTTTGAATATATATTCTTTCAGAGCGAACGTTTTTAACTCAAATCTTTGCATATTTTCAGATGGTGGTCGGTGGCCTATTACATATAATTTTTACTTTTTCCCCCCCAAATTTCGACGTCGTGCCTACATCGGTTAAAAGCCCATCACAATGTATTTCTCACACTGTGTCCTTTTTAGATTGATGACATCAAGCAGTCCCTGAGGCTCAAGCAGACAGAGGAGGAAGACCGCCAGAAGCGACTCCTCAACACTAGACGGTTGATTGACGAGCTGAGGGCGGAGCTGGCGAACGTCGCCAACCAGCCAGATTTGGTTCCTCAGATCGATGCTGTCAACGCAGAGCTGAGGACCATCCAGGAGGAGAGGGCCAACATCGATGGAGAGAAGGATGGACTCGGCAGGAGGAGGGCCAACACCCAAGCAGAACTCAGAAGTGCGAGAGTCTCACACACACGCGCATCACTCAACCTTCACTCACCAACTGATATATTACCAAAAACACATACACCATTTTGTTCTTTTTAACATAGATGTTTATTTGCCTTTCTGCAGTTTGTGTCAGCAAATTAACCAAAATTATAAACACGCAGAAAAAAAAGGACAATTCGGCAGACATAAACATATGTACTCAAAATACAGATCAGTATAGCAGGACAGTAGCATTGCACATACGTGGGGAAAAACATACACTCATATAGGGAGAAGTTAACCCATTGATGCCTGAGGCCGAATCTGGGAACGCCTATAGGGCCTGACCTAAGGTTTCTGAAAACCTTCAAATTCTGATGATTTCTTTTTAAATAGTTATGTTGCTACATGTATAGCAATAGCTGATGAGACACAGAGCGCGCCGGCATCAAGGGTAGAACAACGTATACGTTGCACCAAGGGTCAATGGGTTAAGATAACCTATTACCAACTTCATCTGGATTTTAGCATATGAAAGGGAGGAGTCTACTGCTGCGCCTCAGCCAAACGAAGACAAGCTGGAGCAGCTCAGACAATTAAAGCCTATTAAGTACAAACGGTAATGACTGACATTTAGATGCTACTGCATCTTCCTCCACGTCATTAAAGGTAACTATGACTCTTGAGGAAGATGCAGTAGCATGTGTCACAGTATACGCACTGTGAGGTTGTATAACTCCTATCTTTGAGAACCACTGTTCTAAATCCTATAGTCCGGCAGTCTTTTGTATTGGCCTAAAATATTGTCTATATACAACATACATTCATGAATCCACTTGCTGACTGGCTGTTAGTATTAGGCAATTGTTTTTATAGGGGTTTCTTGTGACCCTACCATTAACATCCTATGGCTGGCAAAAATGTCAATGTTAATGGTAGGGTCACAAGAAACCCCTATAAAAAAATTGCCCAATACTTTCAGCCGGTCAGCAAGTAGATTCATGAATGTACAGTATGTATATAGACAATATTTTAGGCCAAAAAAAAGACTATATACCAAATTTTCCACCTAGGCTGCCGTACTACTAAGCATTTTATGAAAAACATATAGCTCAAATCTAAAATGACACGGATGCTTTCCCGGCTTTAATTGTTAATAAAAGAGGCTTTAATTATCCAAACTGCTCTAGTGTATTCTCTACTTATGCTACCTATGTTGTCATTGATGTCAAGTTGACAATGGACCGTATGTTTACCCCAGGTCTGTCAAAAAGACTGAATGACATGAACAACATGATGAACGTCAAAGAGGAGACGCTCAGGCGACGCCACAAGGACACACACAGCGGCATCCAGTGGCTCAGGCAGAACAGAGAGATGTTCATTGGAAATGTCCATGAGCCCATCATGCTTGTGGTAAGTTGAGACTTGTATCATCTCACGTGGTTGGCACACACGCTTCTGAGATTACTTTTGCCATTCCACAAACCCAGGTTTGAGGGGTAAAAAAAACAGTTGACATGATTTTCCACCTTTCAGATATTGCCATGTACATCTCATCCTACATGCCATGCCACTCAATTTCAGTTTTATGTATACAATTGACTGTCAACTATATCCCTAGTGTCATTAGTAATTTGCTGTCATCCCACGACGTAAATAACAGTTTTACTGTAGTTACTGTTGTTTTTCTAAGGTTTTTTCCACATTTCTTTATTAGTTTCTTTTTAACACATCCCGACACATTGAGGTTGAGTTTTTGTTTTTGATGTTGCTGAAACATCTTTCACACATTCAAGTGTTGTGATGGATTTTTCTCAGATTGTGTTGAATGCTTCCCCCCCTCTCTCTCAGATAAATGTGAAGGACAGCCGCTTTGCCAAGTATGTTGAGAATCACATCGCCTTCAATGACCTGCGGGCCTTTGTTTTCCAGAGAAAGGATGACATGGAGAAGTTTAATACAGAGGTCAGAATGCTAGATGGATGGATGGATGGATTTTATTTTGTTATTCAACACAATTAAAAAAAAAATCAAATCAATCAAAGCATGCATAATAATGCAAAAGTGTTATAACTTATTAGTAGCAATAATAAAAACGGTAAGAAAAGACAGTGTATGTGTACAGTCAGCGAAGGGTTCATATTGACGGGGGGACGACGACGACGACTATCACTTGGTTAAAGAGTTCCATAGAATAATGGCTTCACATAGTTATGACTCTATGCTCTACCTTTGTTTGAGACTTGTTCATTATTACAAACAGAGCTATTGCAGATCAAAGGAATAACAAGGAGCTCTCTTATTTTCTATTTAGAATTTCACCTACATACTAGTACATGACCTCAACTCTGCATCTGTGGGAAAACTTGTTTTGACACAATCTCGCCAAATAACCTTGTCTGTGTCCTGATCACCAGGTCCGTGATAGGCTGAACTTAAGGGTGAACACCATCTCTGCGCCAGCAGAGTCAGCTTCCAGCCGCCCTCCGTCTCAACCTCTCGAGTCCCTGAAGTGAGTGCCACTTTGTCCTGTTCTATTCAGCAAATGTGAAAAATGAACACTGCCACACTTTCACCCTAGCATCCTTTTTTGGGGTGAACATCGATCTGGCAATAATCTGCTAATTGCAGAGAATACATTTAGGAGACGGCCTAGTTGAGCCCCCGGGGGACTCAGGCAGGAGGTAGAGTCAAAAATATTTTTCTTGGAAAACAAAAACATTTTTAATTGTGTTTTCATGGACTGATTCCCATGGACTGATTCGATCTACTGGGTATTCTTAATCTCTACATGCCAATGTTTAGGGAGTATGTATAATTTATGTTCTTTTGCTTTGGTTTGCTTTTCAATGGTTTTCTTCTACTAATGATGCATATTATAATGAACTAATGCAGTATTGGATCAAAATCCCCCCCACCCCCTCTGGAGGCAGCAATAAAGAAAAATATATGATATTCCTCTACAGGCGCTTCGGTTTCTTCTCTTACCTGCGTGAGATGTTTGACGCCCCTGACGAGGTGATGAGTTACCTGTGTCAACAGTACAGGGTGCATGATGTCCCAGTGGGAGACAACAAAACCAAAAGCATGATCAAACGGGTCCGTTCCTCTTCCCACTTTCTTGCATTAATGTATTATTTGATTATCTTTAGTTTTTATATACTACCGTTATATATTTTACTTACTAGTTTACCTGCATTATTTCTGAATGCTTTGAGCAGAAGTGTCAAATACTGTATATAAATAACTCTTGATTGCATTGGGACAAAAGAGAATGAATGAAATTTAGACACTAACTGCTAAATGTTTAAGAGCATCCTTTTATCGCACATGTCATATGTATTACAGCGAGTTAGTCTGTCTGGAAAAAAAATCCTGATCCCTCTGTTTACATCTGTGATTGATCACAGGTGATTGAGGAGCCCAACCTAAGAATACTGTACACAAGTGATGAGAGGTACCAAGTGAAGAGATCCTTCTATTCCAACAAAATCAGCACCAGTAACTCGGCCATCAACCCATCCCAGTACCTCAACATCACAGTGGATGCTGAGGAAAAAAGCAATGTGGAGAAGCAGCTCAAGGTGAGGGAAATATGAACCCAGGTCGAGCCATACCCATATATCAGTTGAGCCAATATATCAGCCTTTATTTTACTGTTTTGATTACGTTGCTATCAGCAATTATTTTTTACCCACTTTCAAACTGAACATTTTCAAAAGTAGCAGAAACCAGTAGCTTATATCAGCAATTTTTTGAACCTTTTTGAATAGGACAGTACAGTAGGTGGTTGACCCATCTTGGACGGGAACCCCTTTTCGTGTTCTAAGCATTATGTTATACTTTAGCTATTGAAAAATAGAAGATCTACAAGCTTGTATTTTTATGCTTGCGTGCCAACTATACACTTTAATCAAATCAAAGCTTTGCGAATGGATTTGAAAATAATCAGTGGTCTAAAAATTCTGGCTTCGGATGGGCTCTCTTGTGACCCCACAAGTGCTGGGTTGTCTCCTCACTTGGACAACTGCAATGACGCCAGTAGGGGGCACTTGGTGACTGAGTGAACTGCTTTTTGGGAGTCCATAACGGTGCTCAAACCTTGGGGCTCAGGGCATCCCTATGATTATCCATTAATGGTATTTCTCCCAACTCAAATTACCTTTTGCACCTATTCATGTCATCTTGCATAAATGTATACATTTCCCCCTCTGAGAATGAGATATGTTGCGAAGAAAACTTGAGAGAATATTCGTTTGAATTGATTGAATAAATAAATACATTTAAACTTTGATAAAGTAATTGTATGTGTGACATACAATACTTTGAGAAACCCTGCTCTATGGTGCTGTGCAGGATTTCATGAAATCATGCAAGACAAATCATGCAAGACAAAAGGACACCTCTTACACCATGGTGTAAGTCAAGAGGTATGGTGTTGCACATGCTCAGTTGCCCTCTAGGCCGCACATGAAGCCTGTGTGCAGCCTAATTGGCTGCATGGCAGTCAATCAAACACTATGTTTTTTTTTGGGAAACACTGTCAAACACAACAACATAGAAATACACAACCTAGACTAGAGCACAGCCATACCTGTCCTCATTGCGCACGTAAGGCCTCCAAGTCCTGCATGAATACACAAACCTGTTTCCCTAAAGCCTCTTTAGCCTACACACACCTGTCGACATGTGGCAGTATTAAAACCATTCGCAGACGCAGAGAAATGTGTGGTGCCTTTCTTCATCTCATTTAAATATATAATAGTATAATATATAATAGTGAAGAGAGCCTACTGTCAGCTGTCCAGCAGTCCAAATATTATTCAATTAAATTTCAGAATGGTAGACCTGAGGCCTACCATACCAGGCCTGAGGCCTACCATTGCGTGCCACAGGCTGTCTATGTTCACAGGCTTCATGTGCGGCCTAGAGGGCAACTGAGCATGTGCACCTCTTAGGTGTAAGAGTTGTCCTTTGGGAAACGGGGCCAGATTAGGGATGCTGGGGTTCAAGTGATAATTGGCGATTTGTTGATATATATATATATATATATCCCTATTTTGTGCTTGAAGGTGATTCACTTATCTTTTTAGATTATATTAAAAATAGTTGAAATGACAATGAGATTCTTGTTCTGTCTACGGTGGCCAGGCGTGTGAGGTGAGTCTAAAGGAGATTGATGAGCAGTTGAAAACACTGCAGCAGCGAGCCTCCCAACTGGACCATCGCGATAACGAGTTACGAGCAGAGAAGAAGCGCCTCTCTGAGATGAAGGGGAAAAAGAGACAACTGGAGCAAAAGATCAGTACCAAGGAAGACAGGTACACACACACACACACGGTAGTGATTTTTAAAGGAATATTCATTCATTTTAACAGGCCTAATACCCCAGTACACACACATGTGCGCGCCCACACACCCAGGAGGACAGGGCCGGTGCGCGTGCACACACACACACACACACACACACACACACACACACACACACACACACACACACACACACACACACACACACACAATACATAAGGAGGACAGACAGATAAAGTCTCAGTAGAAGGAACGGGAAACAAAAAGTCCCTCTTTTCTTGCTTATAGTCTGAAGCAGATGGAGCACGGTTCCATAGACCTGAAGAATGCTGAGGCAGAGATCAACAGCAAAATTGCAGCAGTCCATGCCCAGAAAGTGGATATAGCCTCCGAGCTTGTTGCCCAGATGAAGGTATGGAATCATAATGGCTGATGCTATAGAACCCCCATGTTGTAGACTTTGAAAAATAATTGTCGGTGTTAAGACTCTTATCCTGTGTTATTATATTATTGCTGGGAGTCTGGTGCAACGCACAGGTCCTCGCTGTACTCCTGGTGAGAGCAGGAGTGGACCTGGCGAGACGTACTGTAGCAGGGGCCCGGACAGGAGACAACCCACAGAGCCTAGTCCCTCCACATGCCAGAATTGTACCTCTCAGTCCCGGCATAGTAGTTCCAGAGTGGTTCCAACGGATTGTGCGGCCCTGTCTTTCCCTAGTGGGTCTGATCGAGGGTAGCTACTGGGACGTAAGTCGGTACTTGATCACCCCGGCTGGGTCACCCGAGTGAGGGGTATGATGTTCGCGAGACCCGAAACCCTGATGACCTTGGGATACATCACTGAGGATATGTCCCAGTTGCATCCATGCAATGTATTTTCGTTCGCTTTCTGTGTTTGTCTTGAACAGATTTTACGATTTTCATTTTTTTTTCTTCATTCTTTTTCATCCTACCATCTTGCATACTCCTTTTTAGTTTGTTTAGTTTTCATCATGTTATATGCTCGGCCCTTCTTGTTGTGTGCAACACTCCAGCATGCAATTATGACCGTGAAGGAAATATCTTCTCATTCAAACCATATTTGGATGTATAACTTCCTCCTTGTTCATTTTTGTGTGTCATGGCTGCAGTTTATCATAGAGTGTAAAACATATGATGGCACTGATGAAAACCTTGATGCAAAATTCATGCCTGTACATGTAGGCACTGACGATAAAGCCTTGTGAGTAGCACTGTAATACTCAGTGAGAATTTTATTGCTTCAATTGATTATAGATAATGTTAATTTATATATCCACCAAAAAGGTTCTTGTTTAATAGGTTGATAATAGGCCAGCATACAATATTCTGTCTGTCTTTTCCATCTGTGTAGCTGAAAGCAGCACTGAGCATGGATAAGGTGTACTTAGCTCTGGAAACTGTGGGACTGAGTGCAGAGAAGACCAAACTAGAGGAGGACCTTAGAAGCAGTGCGGCTGAACTCCGTGGTCTTGATGTAAGCACACACACACACACACACACACACACACACACACACACACACACACACACAATTATTCTTGCTGCGTTATTATTGAGGATTGTAGAAGTATATTACAGATTGATTAAACAAAATGTATTCATTATAATAAGTCCCATAATATCCTTAAGTGCAATAAACACTTTGTCAAACAGCAGACAATAGTGATGGGATGTTTAAACCGTCAACCTTTTCTAAAACAATGTGTGTCACAATCTGTTGAGGATAAACTAACAGAATTGTTTAACTTATTGTGCATAATTGCAACTCGTTTAAGAATATAGAAGTGTTACAAGTGTTAAACATTTTCAAAGCCGTTCTTACACTGGATGTAACACATACGAACAAACATTAAAGCACACTGCTTTAATGTGCTGTGTCGGGCTGTGCCAACCTGACATGCGCCAGTTTTGTGGCACTATCTATTTAAAGTAACTTGCCCAACACTGTAAATAACATACATCTTTCTACACATACACTTTGTTGCATGTTATGGTTTGTGCTCTAACTATTTATCTACCTTTGTAGCAAGCATGCAGTCATCTGGACCAGAGGAAGAAAGTGCTGACAGAGTCCTTAAGATCCCAGATGGGGAAATTCAGAGAAATATGTAACTTGACCGGTGGAGAGGACGTCATAAACAACTTGGCCACTGTCAGTATTCAAGTTTTATTTTATTATTAAATAAGTATTGATTTATAGTACTGAGAGAATGAGGAATAAGTATTTGTTTGATGGATGTGAAGGGAAAACAAGACTTCATTCCCTTGCTGAGCAATTCATAGTAATAATGCATTTCCTTCAAATCTTCCCCCATTATTACATAAAGTAAGCACTTTCAGATTAAAGCCTTGTTTATTTTGTATAAGAGAAACAATGGCCTTTGAAATGTTACAAATTGTATACGTGAGCCACAACATCTGGCTTACAGCGTCTGTTTTACACAGTATAAATAAAAATTATTTACTACGTATAATCGGCTATATTTCTAAAATGTCACTCGGGCATGTTTTCTCTGTGTGCAGTCTCTTAGCCATCTCCCCAATAATGTGGACGAGATTGATGTCATGCTGAACGAGGAGAGGTCCAGGGCAGAGTGCTTCACTGGCCTCAATGAGAATGTAAGTCAATCTTCACTCAAATTGGAGTTCACATTAGTAACCTGAATGTTTCAGGTGCCCCGTCAAAGATGTGACCAGGGACAGGGAAAAATCTGGAATAAACAAAGGTTTTTACATTCCCAATCCCACACTGTTTCCTAGGTTGTTGAAGAATACAACAGGAGCGAGCAGGAAATCAAAAACCTTGAGAAAGAGGTGACCGAGAAGACCAATCAACTGGATGTCTACAGACAGAACATATCAGAGGTACGTTAAAAGTAGCAGGCGCAACCTCCAGTAATATAAAAAAAGAAATGGCACAAGCTGCTATTCTTATTGGTTCATAAGTTTCCCATTAAACAGGCCAGAGCCCATTAGTGCCGACTCATCTTTTTGAGCCCTTCCAATTTGGGAAGCCATTCGGTAAAAAGAAAATCACACTTGTGTGAAGTGATGGGCACTCCTATCATATTACATCATCATACATCATCGCATTCCGTGCTAAGCCAATGAAATCATCACATTCTGTGGTACAAACACACAAAGCTGTGCATAGGAGGGGCTAGTGCCCGTTAACAAAATACCTTTTTGGGTCTGAACTCTGATCCCGATTTGGAAAAGTCCTAGACCATTACCAATGTTTTGTTAAAAGTAAAAAGAAAAAGATAAAAAAAATAGGAGATCTATTGGCTCACATGATGCGATGCGTTGTGAGCTTGTTTATCTGTTATTTTTGAAAAACAATTTTCACCTATAATGACATGCCCAAAGTAAGGATGCGAGGTTGAAAATGTTTAAAATTGTGACACATCGGATGTATAATTGCCAAATGTCCTCAAAAAAGTCAAATAATAACTAATAATTGTTATATTGCTCTGGCTACTACTGCAGGGATACTATCATTTGATAATGATATTATGAAATGTTGCACATATCTTCAGTTTGTAATATTCCCGTCTATGTGTACATTTGTCTGGGTTTCTTGCAGGCTAAGGAGCGCTGGCTTAATCCCCTCAAGCAGCTGGTAGAAATAATCAATGAGAAGTTCAGTGACTTCTTCCGCTCCATGCAGTGTGTCGGTGAGGTTGACCTGCATTATGAGAATGAGGTATGGAGACCGTGCACAGGACTCAGAGACAATGATGAACACCAGCATTTGCCCCATACTACAAAATGCAATTGATGAATTAACCGAACACAAAAATAATTTGGGGGGATCGGATGCAATGAAGTCCACAAAATGTGAAACTTCTAAATCGGGGAGAAAATAATTGACATTAAATCGAACAATATTTTAAAAGTAATTATAAGAAATGGTGCATTAGCTCAGCTAACCCACTGCTTGACATCACATCCAAAATACCGTACATCCAAACGTCAAATTCACAAGAGAGAACGTGCCTGAAATTAACTCTCTTCTTTTTTTTTGTGGAATGATTGGCGTGTGCCAAACTTTAGGAAGAATACGACAAGTACGGGATCCGAATCCGGGTGAAGTTCCACAGCAGCACTCAGCTTCATGAGCTCACACCACACCACCAGAGTGGAGGGGAGCGCAGTGTGTCCACCATGCTCTACCTCATGGCTCTGCAGGAGCTCAACCGCTGCCCCTTCAGAGTGGTGGATGAGATCAACCAGGTACTAAAAACACCCTTATCCTTATTATTTACTTTTGAACCCATTTAGACCTGAGGCCGATTCCAAAAATGTCTTCTGAATCCTTTGAAGTTTTCTGAAAAAAACCTAAAATATTTATTCAAACAATTACAAAATGAATTATGTTATACTGTACATAGCTAGCAACAATACCCCAAAAGGGGTTCCTGGATTGAATGGTAAAACCCCCAAAAGGGGTTCCCATCCTGAATGGTTAAATGCTGCTATTGTCGTCAGGTGGAAACCTTGTATGTCCGAAACCGTTCCTTCTTGAAATCGAGGCTTTGTGCGCCTTGTGCATCTGCTATTTTCACTACTTTTGTGCGACACTCTTGTACGATGAAGTAGGGCTTTAATTTACGGAAAAAAAAAAACTTGGAGATACAAGGCGTAGTAGGTATCGGACACCACACAAATGTTGCGGGCACGGGCAGTATTTAAATACCCCGCTAAATCCCCCATCATCCCGCAATTAACCAGATATAGAGCTTATATACTTAATCCCGATATGAATTTGTCTACTTGCAGAGGAGAACGTAATTTCTCGTGCACGCCTGCTCAATCACATTCCGTTTGGGTACGTTTTTGGGATCTCATTGGAAATATACTGTATATACGGCAGGACTCTGGAACCCGCAGTACTATGTTTCGCGGAACTAATGGAATTTAATATTTTGTTGCGGGAGGGAGCAGTGGACAGAAATGACTTGCAGCAATGATATTGTGAGGAGCGGGCTGGAATGGTCAGAAGCAGGCAGGAGCGGGATTAAGAAAACAGTCCTGCACAGGTCTCTAATACAAGGTTTCTGCCTGATAGTGACGATATACTGTATAAATTACATGGATACTTTCCCGGATTGAAAGGTATAACATATATATCCGGGTCTAAATGGACTCATGTAAATTAGTGGTTCTCAAAAAAGGTTCATGTCATGCCCCCTCCCCCCCATTAGATGTTGAGTGTCTGATAGTGGAATTATCTACAACATTAATAATTAATACAACTAGAAAGATTCTGCTCAGAGTGCATATCGCTGCAAATGTCAAGATATGACATTCCCACCTCAGATATCGGTGAATAATTTTGCCCTTGCCTGTGATTGTGACTTTGACCTTTCCAAAACAAAGGTTTATCATGTCTTCGGCCTGCCCGAAGACATGATAAACTGCCTTAACTGCCTTTTTTCACCATCCTACCTGGAACATCCCAAAATACAAATGAATGTGGACCATCCTGAATGTATCAACCATCATTGATTAGAAAGATTGAAACATTATAAATCTGCTACCCTGTTCCATAGAAGGTCCCTAACCTTTCTTCTATAAGCACCTCTAGTATTTAAACATGCCTAGTAGAAGGCTGTTCCATAACAAGAACACACACTGGTCCTGTTAATATAGCTATACTGAATATGGACGATTGTTACCTGGAAATATGTGATGCAGCTTCGCTTCTGTTGTTCCATGTTGATCTCATAATCTGTACCGGCAGCAGTCCTACCCTTTTGAATTAATCACTACCAACTGCAGCAATATACAGCATGTTGGGGAAACTACAAAACCTAATCAACCAAGGACACAGACTATTTACCTTATATCACCAAATAGTAGGCTGGGCGTTTAATATGCAAAAAGTAGCAGGCTTTTATTTATTTTTGCACTGGCCTGCACTAGGCTGTTATTTGGTTACAGTTCCAATTAGGCTGAATAAACTGCAAATAATAGCCCGGGCGGACCCAAATTAGGCTGAAGAAACTGCAAATTATAACCCCCTCTGCAAATATAGCCCCAGCTTTTATTTGGGACACCAGTGTTTATTTGAACCGGCGCACAAAAAGGGGTCAGACCCCCTGCTACTATTTGCGCCCATGCTGCTTTTTGGTGATATACGCTGGATAGTTGATTATGAGGGGTTAGATGCACATTTCATGCATCTAATGGTTCATAGCCAGTAAATGGTTCATGGTTCATAGCCAGTAAAGAAATAGTGTTCTTTATGTGGTTGACCTAGTGCCTCTCTTTGCTCCCCTAAACAAACAGGGAATGGATCCTATAAACGAAAGACGTGTCTTTGATATTGTTGTCCGAACAGCATGCAAGCAGAGCACATCCCAGTACTTCTTCATAACACCAAAAGTGAGTATTTGTAGAGAGAGAGAGAGAGAGATGGTCACAATTTTTTTTTTTTTGTCCTTTCTGAAATATTCCACATCATTGTTTGTTTTCAGCTCCTGCAGAACTTGCAGTATGCTAAAGAAATGGTGGTTCTGATGGTCACCAATGGTCCAGATATACTGGTCTCCAATGAGTTTGATGAACGGGCCTTCATCAGGCGCAGAGGGAGATTCGGAGCCAATCCAAAGGCCTGAAAACACTGGCCAAGTTATTTTACTTTATTATGTTCTTTCATACGGTTGTATTTTACCACTTTACATTTTACAGTTTTATTGTTATTTAGTAAGATGTCTTTAAACAAAACAAACGTTTGATTAAATAAATAATAAATGGTTCTAATTTCAGCTTTCAAATAAATTGTTCTAATTTCAGAATGGCTTTCAAATAATGATTGTTCAATCCTTCAATGCATCAGAATAGCCATCCTATATCTAACATACCGTACTATAATTGTCCAGAAAATACACATACAAGATGCCTTGCATACCGGTATATCGACATATATAGCTGTACTAAGTTCTACAGTTCTTAACCCTTAGTTTAAGACCTGAGGCTGATTCTACAAATTCCTTCTAAATCAGGGGTTCCCAAACTTTTTTCGCCCAGGTACTTCTTGGGGGGGAAGATTTTTTTCCAGGTACCCCCTCATCCTCGTAACACCGATTAGCATGTTTACAACCTTACATTTAGATGCTATTTATATTAAAACTTTTCAATCAAATTCAAAATGCACTAACACGCCTTCCCGGTGCCGACACCAGGGCCCGTCATGAGACACATTAGCTGCATTATCTGTCTGTAGTTATAGTGTTGAGTATGGAGGAAGCATCTTGCCATTTACCCCACTAACACCGGCATTCAAAATGGTCATCCCTGTAGAATGTACAAATTAAAACAATACAAATATCCAGTTAAATAATTACTTTATTTCTGGGGTTCTCAGTTGGAGAACATAATATACATGTAATGTGAATTCACTCTTTAAGTGCAGTAGAAGCCACCATCATGCTTCCTTGAATACCCCCTGTTTGTAGAGGCATTGTGGTGAGACTCTGTGAAGAGAGAGGTCATTGTATCACTATTTAGGAGCACACTGTTCAAAATGTCCAAGGCTAGAACCAAATTCTGCAAATGTAAAAAGAAAAAGTGTAATGTGTGTGTGTGTGTGTGTGTGTGTGTGTGTGTGTGTGTGTGTGTGTGTGTGTGTGTGTGTGTGTGTGTGTGGGTGACATGTTTGGACAATGGTCTGACGGTACTCAAAGTTATCATGGTTTGATGGGTAATAGATTTGACTAAAGCTGTTCCACTGATCATAACAATACAAGTAAACCTTACCTATTGATCCCTGAATGCTGTAAATGGAGCATTTTGGCAAGCTGACCCACATCTTGATATCTTTCTCCAGATAATGGTGTGGGACTATCCCCTTTTCGTTCTTCAGTTCCCCCCTGTTAAGTACATGACATAAGCTACTTCAACTTGTGATTCAGTTGAGTAATGGGAGTGAGTGGCCACTGGCAAGGGTGTTAATGTGTCCTGAAAACAAGAGGGTGGCTCGCAATTCACTGTTCAATGCTCCAATTTATTATTCCTGCTTGTTTGTGAACACCTACCCATGGTCCTGGGAAACTGTCTCCCTCTGATATAAAGTCTGGCTCTTCGATTGGAGGAATTCTTTGTGGTGGTCGTAAATGGATTTCAGATGGAAGTCGAGGCTGTCTTTTGGAGGCTGAAGAGGAAAAGGACACTTAAGGTTTTAGGTGTATTGTGATGCATTTTGCATTGACATGTTACAGTTTATAGATATAGACTTACCTCTTGGTCATCATAATATATAACACCCCGGCGGATGCTGGCCAAAGTTCCTTTGTCATACAGACGACTCCATGGTTCCTCATTTTGGGCAATGTGGGTCGGTTTATCAAATGGCTCTCTCTGTTAAATTGGATAAGATGTATATGTGTAGCGGTCGCGGATGAGATTAAGAAATTGCTGCCCTTTAAAAAAAAAATATATATATATATATATATATATATATATATAGCAGATGTAGACCTAGCAATGTTTGATGCGATGAGTGCAGCATCGTTTCAATGTAAGTATACAAAATGTGACATGAATGGATGTATGCAAATTGCATATATCCAGTATATAGTATACTCACTATAAGTAATTTAGGCTACAAATTAAAAGTTAATCAAGTCAACCCAAACACTTTTCTCTAACTCTGTGACTCACATAGGTCTATATTATATAGCCTAAAAGCAAAACCTACCTCTTGTCGCATACATCCAGCAAAAGAGTGATCGTTTTCAAATCTGGGGAATGGAAATGGGTCTCTCTTTGACATTCTCAATGTGACCACGAAGTTTCAGAGATGAAAATAATCATTTGCTATGCAATGGCGTTCTTTTTTTGCAGCCAGACTTGAATGTTTACATCTTGGTTGCTTAGCAACCAGTCTTGATGAAACCCTTTCACAATTGCTGAAGCTCATGTTTCATAGGTCTTGTGTAGCATATAATAATATAGGCTATTATTAGCCTATAATATAGGCTAATAATAATAATTTCTTAGTAGGCCTACTTATTTTATGTCTACAAACTATTACAAAATAACAAATCAATTAAATACATGATGTGATGTATGAATAAAATATGAATTTAAAAAATATCTTGTTAGCATGAACATAAAGTTTTGTTTCACATTAGCATAATAGCTAACTCAACAGTGTCAACACTAACTCAAAAATGGTGATACAATTGATTAAAGGACATTTAGCTTTTTATGAACACCTTTAGGATTGATTCATTGATTGATTGGAGTATTTATTAACAGTTTGAAGAATTACATGACTGTTCTATGTAATGAAAGATAGCTGTATTGTCTCTTGTTTGCTAGTTACTTTAATTGACACATGTATAATAGTCCAAACAATAATTGAACATCCATGAATAAAAACTTTAAAAAATACATACAAAAATACATCATCCGACAATAAGGCCCATTCTCTGTATAATGAGACAATTAGCCAATCACCTCTCTGTATTCAGTTCAAAGAGAGGCCGCCTACTGTGTTTAGTTAGTGATATATGTCACACCTGCAGCGGTCTATGGCTCTGTTGGTGCATATCGCCGTTGTGCAGCAGTCCTGGAACGATGCTACGGAGCCAAGTCTACCTGTGTCACTTTCTATGGCTCTTTTTTGTTCAAACGCATGCGGATTTACCTATGTGTAAAGAGGTGAGGAGAATAACATTAACATTTCTTATTGTTTAATTTAATACTTTATTAACAGTTCGCAGAAAAAAGTATAAGAAAGTAAGCATACAGTTAAATGCAAGATCTGCTATAGGATTTAAACCCAAGAAAGCCGCTATGGCTTGTTGTTTCCATTGGGGTCCTTCATATTCAATTCATCAGAAAAGCTTCATGTCAATCCTATGACATGAATTTTGTATTTTCTTTTTTACTTTATTGAGTCAATCACATTTACAATTCCTTGTAAGATAAATACATTTATCTTACATTTATCTGTAAAGAGGGTACAGGCTATATGTGAGAGAAAGTGAAACATTTAAGAATGTATTTGGCCTACTGTTAAAAAGCAACAAGCAATATTTGAACATATTGACAACAAAACTATGACTACAGCTCCTGACATAAATCTGTTAAGGCACTAATTGCAACTCTTTCATGCCATTACTTATTTATAATGATGCTGTGTATTTGTTATCATTCATAACATCATGCTAGCTGTGGTTTTGTCTTGTAGTGTTCTAAGCAAAATGTATAGTCAGGTAAAGGGGGTAGCATAATCAATTCTCAAATCAGGCTTATCAGGGAAGTGTAATAAGTGTTATTTTTTCTTCTTCCTTAAACATCTCAAACAGAAACTTAACAGGCCTATACTCATTATTAGCCTAACAGGCTGACATTTTTATTATCAAAATAATCCAAATATCATGTTTTACCCGCTCTGTGTTTGCCATTAATAGTCACATGAAGGCTCTACTTTCACTTGTCTCTTTAGTTTAAACTTGATGGTCAGTAAAAGCAATATGAATTTATGGTTTATAATGAAAGAAGAATAAATATTAATATACACAGTAATACCCATCTTCATGAAATTGAATCAGACACCATGGCACAGCTAAAATATAGGCCTATAGTCTTATCAAGTTCAGTTCAGTAGGCAGGTCGCTCCCCCCTCATGCACAGAGTGGTTTCTGTGGGAAACAGCCATATGTCAACCGTGTCTGTATTTGAAGCACTAAACCAATTTGTCATCACAACCATGTTTGCGTTTTGCCAAAGTCCCTACATGAAGCAATGAAGCATATTCAGCATGTCTACGCTGCTGCTCTACATCTTTCCCTATACACAGTTTCTAAATATTTGCATAACAACCTTAACATTTGATAAAGGAGTAACTTTTTTTTTATCAGTACAGTGCAGGAGTTGTATCACTGAAAGTGCATGTGCCTTATCTATGTAGAAACCAAATGTGTTGGAACAGTTAACAACACATATTATACCTACCTATTTAGCTCAAAGGGAGTAAACCATGGTATAATTTAGGACCACCTGCATAGAGTCTTATAATGATGACTAGTACTACCCCTGGACAACATGTGCTTTCTGCTGCTTCTAGTCATTTGACCCTCAGACACCCTGGTCACAATGTCCTGTTGCCTTGGTTTCCTCATGTTTGTAGAAAGGAGGCGATTAGACCAATTTGATACATTTTTACATTGAATCCCTTGACCCAGACCGTTGTTCATCTGATACCCTGACCTGACCACAGCTAATGTAGCAGCACTAATAAAAAACACAGGCTCGTTTATGGGTGTGTTTGTTAACTATTAATCTCACATGGATCAGTGTGTGGGCTACGTTTACTTTGCTAAAGTGGTCTTCTTGGACTGCAGGCTAATTGCTTTAGACCAGTTCCCAAATATTAAGACTGCAGGCCTATAAGGCTACTCAGCATTCACGAGTCATTTGTGGGGTGTTACAAACTGCAAGATAAGCTCTGCTCTAATGTTATTTGAAAACACCCCACATCATTAGCAACTGTTAGCAACCCATCGAATATGTAGGCCTACAGCAAACTCATATTGTCCTCATGCCCTGAAACATCAATGAAATTAAACGTTGGCGGAAGGTTTGGGTTTAATCATCATTCGTTTCCCCTTGACTAAGTAAATAAACCCTAGGGGTAGTCTAGTACTCTAGTTTTCTTACAGAATTGTCTCACATCCTTGATGACAGAGATTAAGACAACAGGTGAGACAGCCTTCTGGGTAAATATTGGCTATTAGCTTTTGTTTGGAAAAGAGGTTGGCCCCATTTTGTGACAAATATAATTTATACATTTAGTGTTCTTAGTTATGTCATAAGTCACTATTGAGAATGATATTTTAGTCTGTATTAACATTTTACCCTACAGAGGTTTCTGATAAAGTTTTGTTGTGTTTAGTTGGGCTCACAATTTACTGTGCAAATGAAGAATAGCCTAAGCTTCAGTTACCCCCCTAGATCACCATTACATGCAACTAGTAACATTAAAGTAGGAAAGTAGTCAAGGCACGGTCCCCAACGTTTTGCTGTTGACGGTTTTTGTAAAAGAAATTCCAAATTGTCCCTGAAATTGATTTTTATTCATTCTTTTTCTGTAAATATAATTCATTAAATTGATTAGTTCGATTAGCTCTTGCAACCCACATCAGTTTGCAAATCAAGATATGGATATAGGGACTGGTGTTGTTATGACTAGAGTGGTCATTCCACCACCTGAGTAACAAGACCAGGTCATTCAAGATAAGAGAGATCCAAGCAGCATGTGAAACCACACCTGTGATTTTATTTTTTTCTTGCAGTCCGACTTCCACTTTGAGTACACAGAATGTGATGTCCTTGGGTCCAGATGGAGAGTGGCTATTCCAAACAAGCCTCACACATGCACAGGCCTCCCGGATCCTGTCAAAGGCACTCAATGCAGTAAGCATCCCTTTCTTACACATGTTGTTTTATCTTCTACAAGCCTTTAGTGAATACTCTGTGTCATTGTATCACCGTGTAAATCATTGGATACTGGATAGACATTTCATTATAATTACCTAATTCCTTTTATTTCTTCATGTAGCTTTCTCCTGTCATGAAGGAGAGTTCCTTGACATGAGCTCTCAGCAATGTCACAAGTGTTCTGCAGGGACCTACTCTTTGGGCACAGGTGTGGCGGTCGATGAGTGGGGCAGCCTGCCAACTGGTTTTGTAACTCATGGAATTAACATAAACTATGGAGAGAGCGACTTAAACTGCTCAAGGTTTGTATACTTCCCACTTGGTTGTTTTCTCAAACATTTAAAAGGGTTTTACTGACATTTGACACATATTTAAAAAACACACAAACCTAACCTAATGTACGTACGGTAACCTAACCTAAACATTGTTTCTATTTAAGGAGCATCTATCTGTTCCTGATGTCTGATACTGATTCTTTTTCATTATCTTTGGCGTGTGTGTGTGTGTGTCTTTTTTTTTACACAGCTCAACCTGGGTACCAAAAGTCGACTACATTGCCTCAAACATAGACGAGTGTAGTGCCACGCTGTCTTATGCTGTGAACCTGAAGAAATCTGGAACTGTGTCCTTTGACTATTTGTATCCCGACAACAACGTGTACTTTGAGTTCTTTGTAAGTGCTTCACAATGACTGAATGTCTGCTCTTGTCAAACACTAAAGGATAACTAATGGGTAATCTCCTCTGGTTCAGGTTCAGAATGACCAGTGCCAGTCTACAGATTCTGAAAACCGGTGGATGAAGACCTCAGAGAGTGACTGGAGTCACTACAATGTATGTCTGGCTGTAGCTTCAGCACAAATTTCAAATAAATGCCCTATTTTAAAAGTGCATCGTGTTGCGTTGTGAACTTTAAGACCTGCTATTTTCAATATTTTTGAAAATCTTTGAAGAAGGACATGACCAAATTAGGAATGCCAGGTAAAATGTGGTTAAGTCTGTCTGTGGGTTTCGTATAATATTTATAAGAAAAGTAGTAACAAAAAAAGTAACGACTTTGGACAAAAGAAGGTTTCCGTCCGACAGTGACGACATAGCAATACCAGAACAAGGCTTTGTTTTCGCTCGGAGAGCTTAGATGTGCATTAACCTTTGTTTGTAGTCCTCTCTGGGTTGTCTCTTTCCTCTCTCATTTGTTTCATTTTCACTCTGCACAGGTAAAGCTGAACAAAGGCAGCAACGTTCTCTATTGGAGAACCACTGGATATGACCTGGCAGGAAGTGCTGTCAAACCTGTACTGGTGAAAAACATTGCCATCTCAGGTAGAGAGAGTTAATGATGTTTTAATGGTTAAATAAATATATTTAAAATTGAATACCTATCTATTATTACAAATGAAAACATGTTCTCAAAAGATAATTTATGCAATGTGAGCACAAGATGTGAGCTAAATTCGCCAGGTCTATGACAACAAGCAATGCCATTCAACACGCTACTTACACACACTACAACTCGCTTACAATTCGCGAACCTGGCACCACTCTACCCCGTCTTCTAATTGGCCTGGTGGACCTCCACACTAGCTCTCAGCTCCTCCCCCTCTGGCTGCTGGGATCTGATCTCCCTCTCCGAGTCCGCAGAGAAACATCCGGAAGGAGGAATTGTCGGCTCACGACTTTGCTTATTCCTTCTAAATCTTTGTATATAAAATATAGCTCACTCAGCGAATCTCTTAGTTACATCAACATTGTTCTTCGGCAATAGTTGGTTTGTGCCTAAGTATTACAATTAGACAGTTCGCATTGGCTATTTCGCCTGCCAACCATACTGCCGAGTACTTTTGATTGCACATACACACACACACACACACACACACGCACGCCTGGAAGCCACGCCCACTCCACAGTGTGATCTGATCTCCCTCTCCGAGTCCGCAGAGAAACATCCTCACGGAAGGCGGAATTGTTGGCTCACAATTTAGCTTATTCCTTCTAAATCTCTGTATATAAAATATAGCTCACTCAGCGAATCTCTTAGTTACATCAACATAAGTATTACGATTAGACAGTTCGCATTGGCTATTTCGCCTGTCACGCAGGCTTCCCAGTCATTAGCTTCCCAGCCATTAGCCACGATTTCAGTCCCAGAGCCAACTAATAGAACAGTTACGACATTGAGGGGGCAAAAAAAACAGCAGAGCACCGAGAAAACGTGGCAGCAGACTCGCTGATTTAATGGGTAACAGACTCAGTGACTGTACTTGCGGACAGTGGACGCACATGTAATGGGAAATAGAGGGGGGAAAATGGAAATGGTAGGGTTTTTATTTTGTACGCAACAACAAGTATTGCATTGTGTGTTTGAGCTGACAGGCCCTTTTTGATGTCAATCAATCAAGTCATCTCAGGTCATCTCAAGCGGCAGAGAAAATTATATATATTTTTAGGGCCATGTCATGAGGTCTACCTGCAAAGCCTTTGTGATCTATACTGTTGTTATAGATTATACTTTTGGGCACCGCTTAACGTCAGATCAGGGGTTTTGTCGGCCAGCGCCAAAAATGCTCCCCGACAGCATAATCGGAGCAAATACCGGGCAGTGTGTACGAGCCATAACGTGTTGACTACACTACACTAATAAGGACACATAATAATAACTAATAACCCATCCGTTACTACACGTGGAGTCAACTCCCGCAATTTCCTTCTTCCCATAGTGCGCTGCAACGTAACTCTGGGATGAGAGAAATTCTAGTAATCTACAAGTGGCAAGTCAACTGAACACAATCACATAAATCGTAGTCTTACAAATTGACTGATTGTTGTTTTATACATCATACGTGGAAGTGATGTTAACAAACTCAGCTTCTCATTTAAATGCAGTATGTAGCCTACCTCTTTTAGCCTTTCCTTTCATTGTATTGTTTTACTGCATTGTTTTACTGCATTGATCGGCAGTAAAAACGGTGATTCTGGTTGTTCTGTTTTAGTACTGCTTTCTGCTTGACTTGATGTAAAATACCTTGTAAAATCTGTTTATGAAAGTTTGTTTATTATTATTATTATTATTAATATAAAATAATATGATTTATTATACTATTTATTTATACAGGGGTGGCTTACACATCAGAGTGTTTTCACTGTAAACCTGGCACCTACAGTGCAAAGCCAGGCTCTGCCCGCTGTACCCCATGCCCTACTGACTCCTACTCCAACAAGGGCGCCACTGTATGCCAGCAGTGTGCAAAAGAACAATATGCAGGTATGTTTCCCTTTCTAATGCTTTGTCCACAAAGAGCAATCACATTCCCTTATACCAGTGTGTGTGAAGTGACTTAACTGTACACAGTAAAGTCCTGTTAATGTTAATTTAACTCAACTTGCTGAGTTACGAATGGATATATAAATTAATGCTGAGGAGTTTTACTGTGTACAATCAGTTAGTGAATCAGACCTTTGCATGTACTCTTAAGTCAATTGCAATGTAGTATGCAAATGTGTACTAGTTAAGTTTGTACAAGTCGTCTCGGTTTGACGGTATCAGTCGATCTTAACGTGAGCTGTGTGTTTTTCCTCCTACCTGCTGGCTCTTTTTCCCTCTGGGCTTGGACTATTATTGTTCCAGAGGTTGGTTCAGGGAGCTGCAAACCAAGACCGGCATGTATTAACAGTGACTACTTCTACACCCACACTCCATGTGACTCCAAGGGACAGGTACAGACTATAGAGCCAAAGGACATGTCATGTAGTGAGGTCAGGGAAGTTCAGGAGAGGTAAAACCACAGTGGACTCCTACAATATGAACTGTCTTCTCCCCCCCGTTTTTTTACACGGCTCAGTTGATTACAGGCAGGCACAGCCATCTGGTGCAACTATTAGGTTTCCTTAAATATAAATGGTCTGGAGGGGTTTTGTTCAAACACGCATATGCCATCAGCAGCTTATTTCATCTATTCATTAAGTCACTGTGTGAGCCTCAGAGTAGACTAGAGGTAAAACGAAGTACAATACTTTATTATTCATGTATCTGTAGAGTCTGTACTTTTTCACTTGCACTTGAGAGTAAGGAAGTCGTATCAGTTATTTTACTTTTACCAGAGTCATTTTATTGAGTATTTATTTTATACTTTTACTTATATTACTTATATAGAAAGTGTGTACTTTTGCTACCTCTGCTTCAGACCCAGCTCATGTACAAATGGATTGAACCTAAGATTTGTAGTGAGAGTGTTAAAGGAGCCGTGAAGCTACCTGCTTCAGGGGAGATGAAGAATTGCCCTCCGTGTAACCCTGGCTTCTTCGTCAGAAACACCACCACCACCACCACCTGTGAACCATGCTCTAATGGTTTATACTCCAATGGAACAGGTACCTACACAGCCATGCATTTCATCTTTACAACTGTACTTTATCTTCTATCCGGTATAACATTCAAACAAATGAAAAACACTTTGGAGCCAATATCTCTTTGACGGTTATGAGTTTGCACTTGTTGATAAAAGCTATAATGATGTGGGCTTATCAGATAATTATATTCAAGGTGACATTCATTCTACCTAGGGAGGCATAATTATGGGCAAAGAAAACTGAAATATTTAGCCTAGACATTGTGATCACAATAAAATGCCCACATACAGTATATGATTTTCTTTTGCATTTCACATTAATGTCTTAATGTTTGTCCAAAACCAAGGACCACAATGGAAATAAGTCGCTGACTTTATTTATCCTTGATGTTACTGTGAGAAGCATGTAGCATGTGTTTTTCTTTTAAAATCAGTCTTAAGTATCATGGACATTCTATGTGAAAGGAAATGCATTATTGTTTTATATAGTATTTTATATCAATATAGTTGTGACAATTATCTGTATAAAGGTTATTCATCCTCTTGTAAGTCCTTCACCGTAATTGGCAGCTGGAGCATAGTAGAAACTTCATGAGACTGCAGGAATCTGCAGACTTTTAGACCACTTAAGAGTACATGCATAAAAAGTAGTAGGCCTATTGAAATGTTTGTCAGCTGGTATTTTCACTTTTGCACTTTTCTGCACAGTTGCACAGGTGTGTGGATGAGCATGGCTGAATAAATGCCTCAAAAATAATAAAATAAGTTTCTGCCTGAGCTTTACCGTGGCTCATGAAATATACATTTGCATTTTGCAATGTTCTAATCTAATGTTAGCATTTTAATGTGCTTGAACAGTGCAGTCTAATACAATAACACATCATACGTATATTGACAGCTTGCGCCAAGTGCCCTGTTGGCACAGAGCCAGTGGTGGGGTATGAATACAAATGGTGGAACCAGATGCCCAGCAACATGAAGAGCTCTGTCTTCAATCGAGAATACGGCGACTCTGAGCGGACCACAGGTGCGAGCTCTCATCTCATTTGTAAAAACAATTAAGTTAATTTGTTTGCATTTGTCATTTGAGTAATGTATTGTTAATTATGGTTTTGTGCAATAATTATAAAATAGGGTTTCAATAACTAAATTGCTTTACAAATTCAGTGAAAACTATTCTATTTGTAGGCATTTTCACAACAGTGCCAAAGACTGAGAATAAATTACACTAAAGATTGGGATAAAATAATGTTTTGATCAATGAGTGAAATGTCCCTATAAAACCATCACATAATACAATCTCCATAATGGCAATTCTATGTAATCTATGTAATTCTATGTAATCTATTGTTGTAACAGCGTGGGAAGTGGCTGGGGAGTACATATACACCACCCCTGGAGATGAAGACACTGACTACCTGTTGCTCACACTCAATGTCCCTGGATACAGGTGGGCTGAGCAGTTCAGATCATATGTATTATACACTGTATAATTATGCTTTTGAAGTTTTGATTTTGTACAAACCTTCTAGGGATGCGCCAATAGGAAATGTCTGACCAATCCGATAACCGATATCAACATTGCTGTTATGGTCGATAATGGATATTTACAGATCTTATCTGTGTAAAACATGTTAACATTTTGTCCATTTTGATAAACATAAAAACAAACGGTGAATTTGAACAAGCAATATTTATTCCAAGACTAGGAATACAGCATATGGACATTTTGGCCCATATCCGAACATAATATGGGGCGGGCATATTAATTATATAGGGGGATTATTCATTATGTGAGTTTATGTTAAAGAAAATATGTACAAAGGATAGGCATCAATAAGCTTTGAGCTTCAGCCTATGCCTTTTCGATCAACTATAAGAGAATGTGAATATTTTAGGTAATGATTTATGTTACACTGTTGAATTGATCGAAATAAACTAAAACTAAAAAAATTAAATAATGTAATATTTAAATTAAAGAAATGTCCAACTTGTTGATCCTTTTGGAATCACAGAAAACACTGTTTCATCATCATCATCACAAAAGGTCTTTTCAGCTTAACATTCCAACATAATTCTTTTAAATAGTAATATTGCATTTTTAAGGCTGCTATTGCAGATACTGATGATGATGATGATATACTATCCAGTTCTCTCCCTCTCCTGGTGGAGGGACTTGCAATGATGTCCTAGCTAACTAGTTAGAACCTAACTAGTGTGCAGTCTACTTCAACAATCTTTATTGACATAAATTCACATTAGTCAACCAATAGGTATTCTACTCGAAACTAGTGGTATAAATCTCTCAATGAAATAGTTGGGAGACCACCTCCAACCACCTACAATGTGCTACAATAACATACAATGCTGCATTAACATACTCTCTCATACAGATTTATTAAAATAATGTTTTATTCATTAAAACCGTCCTGGATTGTATTTAAAAATACTGTATGCAATGTATCTCCGCAGACTGCCTCAATCCATGGCCAAAGACAGTGAGAGGCCTGAACTCTCTCGGATCACCTTCGTCTTTGAGACCATGTGTAGTGGTCGTTGCAGTCTGTTTTTCTTGGCGGTAAGGGAAAAAGGCAACAACATATCATGCATTTTGTCATGACTACAGTAGGCTACACTCCATCGTCGTACAACCAGCCAGTCAGTTTGCGCTGCCCTTGTGATTCACTGATGCACAAACCACATCATGACAACCCCAGGTTCAAGTTCACTTCATGAACTGTATTGCATTTTAATGTAGCTCCTATCTCTCTTACGCCTGGGTTATTTATGAAATTAATGAATCAGATTTAATCAATAAACAAATGAAATAAATCAGGCTTTAGCTGAAGTATCTAACGCAGCAGAAATTACTTGCAAAATAAAAGTTCCATTTGAAATGAGTGTAAATATAGTACCTGAATGCACCTCTCTCCAGGGTTATAGTGCTGTGGAGCACTGGACTGGCAGCAGCAGCAAACAGTCCTACTCCTACCTGATAAAGGACAACAGCACCGTCAGCTTCACCTGGACATTCCAACGCTCAGAGAATTCCAGCACGGTAAGAATGGACTGCACGTTGCTCACTACTACATCTATGCTTAACCCACTGAATCCTGGAAACCATCTGTGTCATTTTAGATTTTAGCTATGTGTGTATATATATATAGCAACATACTATTTTTGAGTGGTGCAACCACTCCCTTACGGAGCTATGTGTGTGGGTGGCTGTCTGGGTATGAGCACGAAAACAGCATGGTTGTTTTTCACCACCTGACACCAAACAGAAAATATATGATGCTTTCGGGTGTGCCAGTACAGTACAGTACAGTACAGTACAGTACAGTACAGTACAGTACAGTACAGTACAGTACAGTACAGTACAGTACAGTACAGTACAGTACAGTACAGTATAGTACAGTACAGTAAATGTACAGTACAGTAAATGTACAGTACAGTACAGGGACCGCCACACGATAACTGTCATTTCTCAACTGTTTTGGACGCGGGGCGGCACGCCGGAAACCGGCCCGGTCCCCTGGGTGCGTTTCTTTGGGTCTGGATCCCCCCCCCCCCCCCCCCCCCGGGAACCCCCACACGGAGTTGCACCACTCACTTAACACGGGTGTGATTTCTTTATTCTGCCTCAGGTGTAAAGGCTTTAGTTTTTACTTCAGAATTCCATTATTGCGTTTATCTCCTGCCCTGCTTTATTTTAAATATGTTTCTGCATGTGTCGAGTAGCACTGCTACTGAATGCTACCTATAGGAATGTCTTTTATTTTGTAGAGTAAATACAGTGATGATGTGGCCAAGATCTACTCTATCCATATCACCAATGTGATCGGTGGGGTGGCCTCCCAATGTCGCCACTGCGCTTCCAAGACTGGTTCTGCCTGTGTACCCTGTCCATCTGGTCACTACATGGTCAATGGCACTGGTCTGTGTAAGAAATGTCCAGCTAACACCATCATCAGGCCTGAGCAGCCTGTAGGAGAGTCTGCCTGTATTCCGTGTGGACCGAACACTGACAGAAACAAGGTACGGCAAAACAAATACATCCCTTTACACACATTTATCAGTCTACTGTATGTACAGTAGTTGGCACTCAACTTCCCCATACGTATGTATCTGTATATAGTATATACAGATACATATGGGGAAGTTGAGTGTGTACTGTATATACTATACAGTATATATCTATGGCTATTCTCGGACAAATCTTTTTTGTCACTATATATTTAGCTCTTCTATCAATTATATTGTCATGTAATTAATTGTCCCATATATTATAAATACGTCCAATTAATGTCCTGTTTGCTTGCTGTCCATCCTCCAGGCTCACTCAGCTTGTCTCAGTGACTGTACAGTGGATGTGCAGAGCAGCGGTGGTAGGGAGCCCCTGCACTATGATTTGACCTCTCTGGCCAATGGCACTAGTTTCCAGAGCAGCCCGCGCTTTACCAACAAAGGCCTCCGATACTACCATCACTTTACTGTGGGTCTGTGTGGTAAAGAGGTGAGGAGATAGATTACAATTTACACAGTATAATAATATTTGAATATTGCCACAAGTACTACGAGTGCATGTAAATGCCAGAAAAAACAATGACTTATTGTTAAATTAAATGGTTGCATTGGATACAAACCTGAATGGACACCAAATTGTATAACCAGATTGTAATAGTGAACTCATAGTGCATGTAAATGCCATACAATTACAATTTCAATTACAATTTAGGCATTTAGCAGACGCTCTTAATCGAGAGCGATTTACAGTAAGCAAGAACAAAAACATGGTAATTAAAATACATAAAAATAGTCATCAAGACTCATACGTAAGCTAACAGTGGAATATCTATATAATGAAACAATGCATACACTATAGAGTGCTATGTCTACATAAAATGCTATCTAAATTACATAAATTGTGCCTTAATTTGCATACGCCTGTAAAGTCACCAAGGCTAGGGCAAGTGCTACAGTAAGTCCTACAGGCTAAAATGGAATCTGAAGAGGTGGGTTTTCAGACTACGGCGGAAGATTGGAGTGAGTCTGCAGTTCTGATTGCAATGGGAAGTGCATTCCATAGTTCTGGAGCCAGAAGGGAGAAGAGTTTGGGACGTGTGGGGCGTTGTCCCGGTGTTTTTAGTGAGTGTACTTCCAGCTTCCCTGCGTTGGCTGATCTGAGTGAGCGGGAGGGTTTGTAGGGATCGATCAGACTATGCTTTGAAGGCCAGCATCAGAGTTTTGTACTTTTCTGGCAGCAATGGAGGGAGCTAATGGAGGGAGCGGAGAAGGGGGGAGACATGTGAGAATTTTGGCTGGTTGAAGACCAAGCGAGCTGCGGCATTCTGAATCAGTTGGAGAGGCTTAAGTGTGCATGCCGGTAGGCACACAAGGAGAGAGTTTATATAGATAAGTTAGTTAAAATTATGAGCTTGACACAGCTTTTTGTAGCGTTTAGTTTAACATGTCATGAATCATGATACCTAACCTGTGATGTTACTGCCCTGTGTTTCTCTTATAGGGCAGAGAGCTGGCAACCTGTGTAGACAACGTAACAGAGACCCCAAAGGAGCTGAAAGGTTATGCCTGCCAATCCACGGTGGTGCCCTCTGGCATCAGAGGCCAGAGTGTGGTGTCTTCACAACCCTTTGTTATCGGTGACACGCTCATTGGTATGGGATGAGCATCGTTAACCACATGAACCCTATAGCGTCCTTATTCTGAAGCGATCATTCAGCAAAAAAAGCTGATCTTTAGGGCACGTTCTGAAACAGCGCACTGAGCACACTGTGCAATGCAAACTTATAAGGCGAGTGTGCTCCTGTGCCGTATTTCCGAACGCGCCCTTAAGCTCATAACACATCATGAGTTTAGATTGGCTAATTTCTGATATTTAGTAGTGTAAATTGGAGTGTTAATTTAACTCAGAGAGTCTACAAATGTAACATTTGATTACATACCATGGATAAATTACACAGAGGATTTTTACTGTGCAGGATATGCGTAGTTTGGTTCTAGGTTGAACAACAAATAAATTATTGAATGTACATTTTAATGCTATATTTTATTAATACATAGAGTAAATACACAGAATTTCTCTTGTTTTTTGTGTATAGGTGTTACCACTGATACAGCCCTGGGCCACATGTCCTCTCCTAAACAGATATTCCCCACACAGTCCAGTCTGCCAGATGTGATATTCTATTACAGGTCATTATACTACGGTATTTTGTATTTATTTGCATACATTGTTCTTCTCCTTCATTTGCTGTGGTGTTTTCTGTTTTATTCCGCTATACTTAGATGATGCTTTGTTATTGCTAGTATGCAAAAGTATAAAATGTAATTATCTACTATAATTGCACATAGACGTTAACATGCTTTATATAACTAATAACTAATAACCAGTAAGACACCCTGAGGGCTTGCATGCATCCGCCTGGGTGACGGCAGACTGCTGGGTGAGCGCTGGCGCTTTGGCATGGGGGGGTCAGATCAACATATGGAATGAATTCTGTACTGGCCATATATGGAGCGTGTCTTGTGTACAGGGTTTGATGAGGTCAAATCAACATATGGAATGTCAGAACAGGTCAGCTCCATATACAGTATGGAGAGCTAAGGGTGGCAGCGGGGGCAGTGTCTTGAGTGTACAGGGTTTAATGAGGGCCCAGGTAGGGCCGGGCCTTCATTTCCGGGCCTGTTGAATGGACAGGTATCATTCAAAAGGAAGACATCGAAGAGGATGGACGGGTGGGGAAGGATCAACATATGGAATGTCAGAACCGGTCAGCTCCATATATGGAGATCTAAGGGTGCAGCTGGGGAAGTGTCTTGAGTGTACAGTGTTTGATGACGCCACAGGTAGGGCTGGGCCTTCATTTTTGGGCCTGTTGAATGGACAGGTATCAGTCAAAAGGGAGACATCGAAGAGGAAGGACGGGTGGGGTAGGGTCAACATATGGAATGTCAGGTCAGTTCCATATATGGAGATGTAAGGGTTTGAGGTCAGATATAGAGTTGCTGGCCGGCACCATATATGCAGATCTAGGTGATGCAGTCTTCTCCATGTATGGCTATCCAGGGTTTGATGAGGTCAGTGTCGTGACTCGTGATCTTCATATATGGAGACGGGCCGGCCATAAATGGTGGCGTGATGTGTCACGAGGTGACAACATCTAAATCTAAATGTCTCAATCGAAGAGCAGGGAGACAAAATACAACCACCCCAATTGTATATTTTATTAACATGCTCTACCATACAGATTGGACAAAATTGCTTTTTTCCCCAAAAATGTCACATATTGCTGCTTTAATTAATAACTTGACATGATACATTACATTTGCAGGTCTAGTGAGACAACCCAGGCTTGTAAACAAGGAAGGTCAACCACTATCAGACTGAGATGTGATCCCACGGTGACAGCCAAAAACCAAATCACTCTGCCAAGGTACTTTACACTATGACTCACTTGAACGTTTGACCTCTGAAGAGTTACACAGACAGAACTGGTCTTGCCCATAGAGTTATATATAATCGGTCTTGCGGCTGCCACACACAATACTTGGCACTTGCTTGTCACATGCTGCTGAACAGTCCACTATGGAAAAAGTGGCCCCTTGTGGATGACTTGTGAAAATACAGCTATTGTTCCTTGCATTCACTTTTTCTTTCATTGGTGTTGCTTTTTTTTGTCACAGCAATTGTTCAGAAGGGACATGTGATGGGTGTTCCTTCCACTTCCTATGGACGAGCCAGCATGCATGTCCGCTCTGCACTAAGAGCCACTACAGAGAGATTGTCAGTGCATGCATCCAGGGAATACAGGTAATGTAGCTGTGGCCTGTACTAGAAATAACTAAGACATTATGAAACACCTGACCTTACTATCAGAAGCAAATCAGCTACTCAGTGTGTGTGTGTGTGTGTGTGTGTGTGTGTGTGTGTGTGTGTGTGTGTGTGTGTGTGTGTGTATGTGTGTGTTTCAGAGAACCACATATGTGTGGCAGCAGCCCTTGCTGTGCTACGGTGGAGTGTCTTTGCCGGCACAAAAAGTCAATGGCTGTGTGACCCTGGATTTCTGGCTTAAGTTTGGGCTTTCCACGGGAACAGTGGCTGCTGTGCTGCTCATTGGTATTAGTTGTTACTTCTGGAAGAAGACACGCAAGTAAGATTCAACTATCATTTTTTTATTCCTTTGTGTGTTGTAATTACTATATTTATCAAGTAGAGTTTAGAAATAATAAACTGAGAAATAACTTCATTTAATATTCAGACTGTATGCAATTTTATCCAGTTTTGCCTTTTTCGTATCAAGGTTATTTATTAATTAGTGTAACAAAAAACGAATTTATACAACCAGAACTAAGATTGGCAAAAGGTATACTGAACTATACAAATCAACTGTGTGAAAATTGAACCTTGGATAGAAAAAGTACAGCCTATGCCTATTTGATTTAGGCTAACAAGTATTTTGTCTGTTCGTTCAAAATGCCTGATGTAACCATGAAACTCAAGATCACAAAATTTGACATCAAGATCTGCTTGAGCATTTATATACAGTAATGCAAAATATAATCTATATTTCTAAATCCTGAAATACATAGTGTATGCTTTGGTTTATTTGTGCATTCTTTTTAGCAATTATTAAAATACTTTTATCACACTTTTTTATATTGCACTTTCTAGAACAAGGGTTATAATTGTGTCACTATAAAGAAGAAGAAGAAAATATAGACAGATACTACAGGGAAAATGTTAAATCAGCCAGGCTTATTACATTAACATTTATAGACATTTGAATGGACATGTTATTCTCTCCTCAGGCTGCAGTATAAATATTCCAAGTTGATGATGACTACTGGGGATAAGGAATGTGAGCTGCCTGCTGCAGACAGTTGTGCCATCATGGAGGGAGAGGATGTAGAGGATGACCTCATATACCTCACTAAGAAATCTTTTTTTACCAAAATCAAGTCCTTTTCAAGACAGGTTGGTTTAAACCCCTTTGGTGGTTCTTTTATTTTATTTTTTATATTATTTATTTTGAGGGTTTTCTTTACATAGACACAAGGACAACACAGCAGACTTACATACAAGACCGTTACTTACATAAAAACAACAATGAATAAACAAGGAAAAAAAATAAAATAGAACTAAATAATTAAAATAAAATAGCTAATAAATAATAATTTCCAAGTGGTGCATGGGTTGTATAATGTATGTGTGCACGTTAAGGTGGGTTCCGTCCTAAACAGAGTCAAATGCGCTCTTCAATATGATTTAAAAAGGGGGTCCATATCTCTACAAATACATCTGCCTTATTTTGTGTTTCCTTTGGTGGTTCTTAGTTGCTTGTAATTTAATTTCTTCTACATTAAGAATCCTGTTTATATATATCATACACTCACACTGTCACGCACGCACACACGCACGCACGGTCGCACGGTCGCACGCACGCACGCACACACACACACACACACACACACACACACACACACACACACACACACACACACACACACACACACACACACACACACACACTCTAACAACTCTATGTTCTCTGTGAAAGTATAGTAAATAACACCAAATTAATCTGAACTAAACCTCTCAGATAATGTGGTCATTTTAATAATTATCATCTATAATTTCCCTCAGAGGACCTCAGATGGATTTGATTCGGTTCCACTGAAGTCGTCATCATCATCAGCAACCCTAATTGGAGATGACGATTGCTTTGATGACGATTAGTTCAGGGCGTGGACACATCTCTACCTGCTCACAGAGGAGAATGTTTTGAATAGAACCATACATCTTTGGATATTTAGTGTCTCCATAGGGTCAAAAACACGAACTGAAAATGTTGATTTGATAAGTATTTTGACTGGAATATTTTATATTAGATGTTGTGACTTAATTATATTTTATTTTATTTATTAGTTACAAATGTAAGTCTGTGAAAGATGGGATAAGACCATTAATGATCCCGTGAGGGAAATTCAGTCGCAAAAGACAGTACAGCAGGTGATGGGCGTGTTGCGGGCGTGTTCGAGTCCAGAGCCCGTCAGCCTTTGCCGCATGTCTTCCCCCCCATCTCTCTCCCCTTTCCTGTCTGATTACTGTACCCTATCAATAAAGGCAAAAACGCCAAAAAATACAGATATAATATCTAAAATACAGATTAAAGGTCAAAACAAAAGTACTGTATAGTTGCAGAGAACTGCAGTTCTTCGGTCAGTGATGTCAGTCAGTGTGGCATAGGCTTTGAGATATGGGGCTTTTCTATTAGGCCAGAAAAGGCAGTTTGTGTGGTATTTGTATACAGTTTTGTACATTTTGGGATACTTTTCATGTATAGGATGAGTTTCACAGTTGTTTTTAGGCCCATGTCATGCAGAACCTGTAAAAATGTTTACTTTGCAATAGTGTTCAGGAGACTATGATTATTATAACACACTGTATAAGTGTGATTTTACATATAATAGTCTGTACAATATGTATTCGTAAAGTAATGTCTTATGTTTAGATGTTCAGCCATTCTATCCTATTTTTTCTGTAATACATACATGTATGTACAAAAGCTTTGATAGTAGTCTTATTATATTTTTGCTTTTTACGAAATAAAATAATTTGTCTACAATTTGTTGTCTTCATTATGATCTGAATTCGGAAATATTTGCTCCCCCCTGTTCCTCTGACTCTGAAAGTTGCTGGAGGGTGATTTACGCTTTGTTGCGAGCCGGTGTCGCGCACCCAAAATAGCCGAGCTACAAACTCACAAGCGCTTCGCAGTGTGACGCGCTATGAGCTTGTAGATCTGCTCTTTTCGGTGCGCAACGAACCAAAGTGAGTATAACGGTCATCGCGTGCCACTATCTCGCGACACTTTATAGCAAAATGTTGCAAGAGGGGCGAAATCTCGGGAGCTGCAAGCAAGTGAAGTAGGACCAGGACACAGAGACAGACAGAGTGAAGAAGAGCGTTTTAACTTTCTTTAAGCCTGCATGCAAACTGTGCTGCAAGCAACCTCTTGGACAAGGGATATAAGCATAAACAAGAGATTCCGTAACGGCAAGAAATTATTATCTAGCTGGCCTCGATACACACGAACGAAGCGTACTTAGGTTGTTGTTGCACGGCTCCAACTTGTAGCAAAGCAAGTAAGCAACCCACCTTTAGCAAAAAAGGAAAGCAGAAGTCAACTTCGTGACTTGTTCTGCAGGAATGTCGCAGAAAGAGAGACCGAAGTTCTATCGACAGGAGGTCAACAAAACTGTCTGGGAGGTTCCTGAACGGTACCAGAACCTTTCTCCCGTCGGTTCTGGGGCCTACGGATCTGTGTGGTAAATGCTTGTTTGTTTTTTATCTATGCTTTTTAGACCTTAAGCTCGCCTGACTATAGTCGCTCCATTCATTTAGACGAGGCCTATCCTGCAGATGCTAAAAAAGTTAGCCTTCCCGTTCTATAACGTTACCACCTATACTAGCTAACGTTAGCTAGCAAGGTGGAACCACGATGTGATTGTGAATCATTGTGTGTGAACATGCACACATGACGCTGTACTGTTCCTTCCCTTGTAATAACCTCAACCAGAAGTCTGAATAACAACCGTGCGGGAAATTGTGGTGAATTGATACTATCAGCTAGCTACAGGGAAGTGTTACCCAATTCTGGTAATGTGTGGGCGCTTCTTTATTTGACATACTGTCAATCATGACTGGTGTTGTCCTCACAAAAGGTTACTTTAACGATGTTCTATAAAAAATACACACACACACACACACACACACACACACACACACACACACACACACACACACACACACACACACACACACACAAAATGTATAGCAGTTGATGATCATCCCAGTTAGTTTTTTTAGCCTTGCATGTGATTGTGCACACAACCACGCACAAACCTTGTCATTTGTTTTGGAGGATGCTGCTGACTGATTTGTGGTAGGTTTCAGTGAAGACTTTGAATAATAATAATGATAATCAAAAATCCCCCCCCCCCCCCCCCCCAAATAAAATCTCAACATTGAATATTTTCTCTAAGCATTGTTGCAGATGTGCAATTACATATGAATTATCCTAAATGCATAATTGTAATTTAATGTTCCTACAGGCTTTCATAAGGGCAAAGATCAAGATAATATGATCATTTGGTTAAGGAGTTTGACCATATATTACATTAATTTACAATGCACAAATATATTCATGTTGCATTTGTAATGCTCTTGTGTAGAACACATCATTGTTATTGACTTAGTTGACAGACTGACAGATGTTTGTTTTGCACTGGAAAGTAGACAGCTGTGCTGTTGCTAGGCAATATGATAATCTGTTGCTGGTCAGATTACTGCCGGTGCAGCAGTACATTGGCCATATATATGTGTGTGTGTTGTTAAGCAGGACATTGACTTAAATGCTGTTGTGTTTATGCCATCCATTCATGGTGGACCATTTATTTTATAATCAAGTAATGGTGCATGTTGTGTTCCATTTAAATTTCACACACACAACATGTAACCCTAGCCCTATGTACACACACACACACACACACACACACACACACACACACACACACACACACACACACAAGACCAAGAGTCAGTCGACACCCTTTGCCAGTGTCTGACTGACCTCATTAATGATCTTGTAGCTGAATGGAATTGTGGAGTTGTTGGTCCCTTTGCTACATTCTCCATTATTCTGGGATAGCTTTTCACTATTTATGCAATTTACAAGTTAGGCATTTTACTAGACTCTCTTAATCCAGAGTGCTTACAATAAGCAAGAAAACACACACACACACACACACACACACACACACACACACACACTAGTATACACAGTACTATAGGATGCTAGGTCCACAAATAAACCTGGCATCTGTCTACTATTTTACTTCCATTCAGCTACAAGACCATTAGCGAGGTCAGATACTTCATGTTGGGCGATTAGGGCTGGCTCGCATTTGCCATTCCAATTCATTCCAAAGGTGTTTGGTAGGGTTCCCAGGGTTAAGGTCAGTGCTCTCTCTGTGCAGGCCTATCAAGTTCTTCCTCATTCAGCCATTTCATTCTCAACACTTAGAATGCGCGCTAGGGTGCCAGCAGATATGGTATATTTTACTCTGCAAAACCCCACCTTCCATTCCCACCCAAAACCGGGAGGCATAATCTTCCATTCTTACCTCACGCTGGTCACACGTTTATATATTCCAAACGAGAGCCATGCTGAAGTCAGAAATGAAGACGGCTCGTATCCCTAGATTAGGAGATACGAGCCATTCTTTTGGAGCCACACACGAGGAACTTAAGGAAGTGAACGGAAGTGAGCATGCACGAATCAAGGAGTACATAGCAGGAGAGGCCAAAAAACCCAATATTTATTTTTATTTTTATATCCATAAAAAATACCTAATGACGCCTTTACACATCCAAGGCCGAAATTGTGTTAATATTTATATTCACTTCTACAAATGACACTAATTAACTTATTGTATTCTTTATCTCAAATGTCAATTATTTAACGTGTGCACTCCATGCATTGCAGACAATATTTTGTCTCCTTATGCTGCGTTCACATGGGCAGATGCAAAGATACAGTCTACCATTCATTTTCAATGGAAGCCAGCGACGTGAAGATGCAAAGATATATCCGCCGTTTGTAGCTGCTACAAAAGCGACAAGGGCTACAAAAAAGTTGAGCTGATTTCAACTTTAGATATAAAGCTACAAATACGCTGTGTAGTTTTGCGGCTTTGTATCTTTTGCATCTGCCCAGCATTACGCCAGGGCTCCACTGTAGCCATTGTGTCACCATCCGATTTAATCAGGGCGCTCCACTACCGATAGTTGCGTTTGGACGTCGTCTGGACGGGCTCACCCATTCGCCCTGGTTCATGTTTTGATGCCGTCCAAACGCAACGCAACACACTCGGTGAAGCCCCTGCCCTTGAGGAGAAACGGTTCCTATAAGACTTACAGAGGAACTGACTGAATTATGTGGGTTGCAGAGCAGTAGGTATCTGTAGTGGCTGACTGCCCATGGCTGTGGTTAGGCTGGCTGAGATTCATGAGCAGGAGGAAGTGCAAGAGAGACGGTTCTCCCTCAAGTCTCTGATGGAATCCAGGCAGGCAAGGTTGGCCTGAATGAATGTGCTGAGAAATGATATTTTCAGCTGATGTCCACCCTTTTCCATCTTGCAGCACTTGATGTCGTTTGAATAGCCACCTCAGCCCACACTGAGCTATTTGAAATGGGATTTTCTCATCTCTCTTAAAATGATAACCATGGTTTATTCATAAAGGTGTGCAGTGCTGCTGAGTAGATGTCTTGGATGGGCTTTTTTTGTTTGTTTGGCTTATTCTGTTTTAAAAATAATATTGTGTCTCCAGAGAAGTCGGACACCAGATGGCCTGCAATCTAATCCTGTCGGAGCATCTCCTCCTCTCCTTCGTCCTTCAGACTTTCAGCTTCAGTTCTACAGTATTCCTGGGATAGTTTTGTCTGATGATACCTACTTTATTGTTTCTAAAACCCCTCTTGTTTCAAACAGCTCCTCATATGATGAGAAAACTGGCCTGAAGATAGCTGTGAAGAAACTCTCCCGGCCGTTTCAGTCCATCATCCATGCCAAGAGAACATATCGAGAGCTGCGACTTCTGAAGCACATGAAACACGAGAATGTGAGTCTCTCACTTTTTTGCCACTCTTGTGTCATTAACTGAAATATATCGCAAGGCTCTAAAAACCTATTAGCCTTGAAAACAGATCAACGATGGAAACTAGTTGTTGTCACCCTGATATATAACGTGTATATATAACGCCCCCCCCCCCAGAGTTTATTTAAAATGGTTTCTCCTGCTGGTACGTGGCCCAGTGCATCTGTTCTTTGCATTGTTGACTCTACTGTTGTCTCATTGCTATTGCAGGTGATTGGTCTTCTAGATGTTTTCACCCCTGCAACCTCTCTGGAGGAGTTCAATGATGTGTAAGTTGAACATGCTTTGAATATTATGACCCTTTAGTATCAACATGTCTCTGTGGAGTCAGAGTGCGGGTTCCACCTTGCAGTCCAACATCATTCCATATCGTACTTTCTGTCCAGGACACAGAGCAGGGCAGGCAGGCTGTGCTTGGGAAACACCTGGAGGTCAGCCAGTCAACTAAATGCAATGGAATGTTTCTTAGAATCTGTTAAATTATCCAGTCTCTCACAGCTTCACCACTGGCTTTCCTTCCTTGTTCCTTGGTCCATATTCCTGGCTTTGTTAAATATAACATAATAATAAAGCAACCATGCAAACGAGCTGGCAACCTGGTAGATATTGTTTGTTGACATTGAAAGCCATTGGAAAAAGGAAGCAACTGTCTTGTGACTCAGAGGTCTGACTGGTCTACGCCGCTTGCTCCGCAGAGTGTGTGGATGCCAGAGTGAGCGCGTCAGGCGCTCACGCCTGGGCCTGCTGCAGTGGGGGGGGGGTTCACAATTTCACACCTCCTGCACAAAAGCAATGTGTGTTGTGCTGCTGCTCATCTACATGCCTACTGTGTAGCTTTCACAATAGCTGTGGTAGGAAGTGATACCATGGCTGAGTAGGTTTTTGATCTTTAGCGTATGGCACATTCTACTTTATAAGGAGGATGTTGGCCTTTTTTTTTAAAGATTTATTTTTGGGCTTTTATGCCTTTTTTATTGATAGGACAGTAGACTGACATTAAATGGGGAGTGACACATGGCAAACGTTGTCGGGATTCGAACCCGCAACACGCTGTCAGGCTGGCATTGCAGCCTAGGGTGCCCGGACCACCAGCGGCCCGGCCCACGTTTTCTTTTCTTGTTTACCATCTGAACAGTGTACTGCCCTCTAAAGTTACTTCACTGTCCTACTTAACATCATGCAGCCGAGGACAGCGGGCCATGCAAGGTCACTAACCCATATAGGCCGAGTCTCTGCAGCCAAGCATGCGGTTGATTGTGTGGTTGGTGTGTGAGAGAAAGAAGGCGATGTGGAAAGATAAATGCCTGCAGTGTAATGGAGATTTTCCCATTGCTGCACACGGCATAATGAACGTTAACATTATTATAGTCTGATATTTTCTGTCCATGCATATCTACTGTATGTGTGCACAGATGGTACACTACACACGTCTACTGTAACAGTGCAAAGGTTCCTCATGTGGTGCTATCCAGGAAAAATCCCGGATATGCAGGTGCTGTAACTGTGCTTCCCTTCATCTCTAAAAATATACACACTGACTAACTGCTCCTCTGCAAGCCTATTCTGTGCTCTACTCCTGTTTCTTTAGGGGAGAGTTCCATAGATCAAATTGTATGAGGCTTCCCTATTTATATACAGTATTTTTCCCCCCCTCATGCCTCACTGCCTGGTGAACTCTGCAGAGTGCATGTGCTCCCAATGCTGCCGACTTCTTATGTCAGGGAGAAGAGGGGTAATGAGGACAAGTTCAAGCTCAACCGAGAACTATTTTAAGCACTCGCTCGCTGCAGTGTGAGAATAGAAGAGCATTCATGTAACTGTTGTGCAGCAGGCTGGTGAAGCGGACACATGCCTGTGTGTGGTTTGGTTTGCAAAAAAACTGCACTAAAGCCTCCTGTTCATGACTGGCATCAGAAGCGCTTGCCACTGTTTGGGTTTTTTAAACTGTGATGGTGGCATTAGTTTTTAATTACTGATGCTGGGCCACTTATTTATGTGGGCTGCATTAATGACATTCCATTTGTGAAGAGGTTCTATCCTCTGGAGAGGCGTGTGAATCAGGCGAAGCAGCCGTTAAACCGGTTTGAACTCGGAGTTCACAGAGCCACATGCAAAATTTGTGCCCTGGGTGGTACAAAGGACTCATCTATATTATATACAATAAATATATATAACATTTATGTCTAAACTATTTCAATTTAGCCATTTATGAAATGGACATTTTTTAATTCAGGCCTGACCTCAATTTGTTTTTTTTAATCTTCTAAATCCTGCAGTTTTCTGAAATAAATATTTTCATGATTTTTCCAAAATAGCAGACCTACAAGCTCGTAGCGCACCACTCGGGGTTCCCGCCCAAAATGGGTTAATAATGTCGGCCTGTCTTCTAGCTGTGAATTCAAATGTTTTTAAACATTATTTTGTTCTTTGCTTTATATTAGACAGAATATGGAATTGGATAAGAGATGCAAGACCTGCATGCATTCCTGCCTCCTGCAGGAATTGACCAAGGGTTGCTTAAACTATGTTGCTGACACACTATTAGTCACTACCGGCTCTCCCTGGTGTGTTTCTAACTGTTCTACTTTGTGATTGGCAGGTATCTTGTGACTCATCTAATGGGTGCTGACCTCAACAACATAGTCAAGTGTCAGAAACTCACAGATGACCATGTTCAGTTTCTGATCTACCAGATACTTCGGGGGTTAAAGGTGAAGCATGTTCTAATGAAAGGCATTGACACCAAAGGCTTGTTATGCTTAGTCGGTTGTATCAAGATTGGACTAAAGGTTGGATAAATGTAAAAATAAATTGCACTGCTACAAATTGATTACAAACTCTAATGTGGTGCCAAATCAATGCAACTCCTAATTGATGATGTTAAGGTGGTTTTAATGCTTTTCCCCCCGTCTTTCGTTCAGTATATCCACTCAGCAGACATCATTCACAGAGTAAGTGCCTTGTTTTTTTTTGTCTGCTACTGTATGATTCATCTCTGAAATGGAAAACATTCAGTTTGTCTCTGACCCATTTTGAAAACGTTGTGTCATCTTGTATTGCTTTATGGGCTCTTCCACCAGGCCTTATACAAACACTGTGTGGGAAAGAGGGAAGTAAAAACATGCTCTTCTGTTCTACTGTGTAAATAGTAGAACACTATGATTTGAAAAATTCAATTTCAATTGGTATGCTTACGTCCAGTTATACTATATAGAAAAATCACACCTGTGTGAAGTGAGTGGTGCCACTTTGTGTGGGGGTCCCCAGGGGGTCCCCGGAAGTTGCAGACCCACAAGAACGCTCCCAGGGGGGCGGCCCGGTTCCGGCGAGCCGAAATGGTTGAGAAATGACAGAGTTACCGTGTGGGGGTCCCCAGGTGGGCCCTCTACTGTAGCCTACTGTACTGTAACACCCCAAATCATCATACAGTATATATAGTTAATATGTGTGTGTATGTTAGGCTGCGCAACAGTGACACTTGGTTGTGCAAACAAACCAAACGCAATTTACGAAAAATGCTTGTTCGCAAAATGAACGTTTAGAATGGTAGGCATTTAATTCAACTGCTATAATAATAATATTTTTATGTCACAATCTGCACAGCTCAAATGCGGTCTTTTTGGCTGTGCTTTAGCAGATTGTTTTTGTCAAGCCGTCCATGCTGATGCAGATGTAACATAGTTGTGTCTGAGGAGCAACCGCAGCGGCATCACATACATTTTTTGCATCCCCATCTGTGCATAATGTACTGCTTGGACAGCATGGTTGCTTGTAATTTATTTAGCATGTTACTCGTGTTGCTGTTGTATTTGAGCAGTGTCGGTGTTGCAACGTTTTCATGCTTGTCCTTCTTTGTGAAATGGTCTGCAGCACTTTGCAGTTGAGTGCAGTGCAATTCCCATGGAGTTACATATCCAGTGACGATGCTCTCGATGGTGCCACTGTTGGAGGTTCTGTAGGATCTTGGACCCCATGCTGTACTTTGGAGGCATTGCCTTTGAAGCTGCTCACATTCTCTACACAGCAGGCTTGTAGATGGTGTTTGGGTCCAGTCTCCCTCCTCTAGCTCCTTGGTCTTCTTTTGGCACTGGAACAATAGTCGATGAATTGAACCATGAGGGGACTACAGTACACACAGGGAAAGGGAGAGGTTCCATATGTGCGTGAACATGCTACTCTTCTGTGCATGCTCTAATCACCCGCCGTCTGGCCTGACCCACTTTGCGAGGGTTGAGGTGCTTTATTGACTTGCACACATCGGCGTCTGTGATGGTCGTGTTCTCCTCCGGGATGGTTGGTGTGTAATAACTCAAAATAGTTGTCATTACCATGTCGATATGTGGGTCACATATTACATTACCGGTATGGCCAGCTACTTGTGTCTGTCGTCACTCAACTTCAAGTTTCTGCATATTTGTGGTGAAACTGATTCAAAAGGAACCAGTAAAATAAACAAAAAGCTGTAAGGTTGGTGATGGGGAGTAGCAAAAGAGGTGGCCATACTAGGTGCCATCATATTTGTACGATGCTCATTCATAATGTTTTGCAGTCATACAACCTTTAAATGATATGATCATGCCTATATTAACATGTCATCACATTACATCATAATTAACTGCCACATTCTCTCCTTCTAGGACCTGAAACCTAGCAACCTGGCTGTGAATGAGGACTGTGAACTGAAGGTGAGAACTGATTTGGTTTATTGTTTGTGTGAAATAGGCTCTCTCTCCCGTTCTCCCTCTCCTGCATTCCTTGGTAATGCCAGTTGGCTTGTGTACGGAGCAGCACAGTCTCTAGAGGGTGCTAGAGCTTTTAGACAATTATTGGTCTTGATCTGTGTATAATATAATAATAACCTACATTATTTTCTTCTGTCATCTTCTCAGATCCTGGACTTTGGTTTGGCACGGCATACAGATGATGAGATGACTGGCTATGTAGCCACTCGCTGGTACAGGGCTCCAGAGATCATGTTGAACTGGATGCATTACAACATGACGGGTAGAAAGATATTTACAACTGCTTTAGGGGTGCAACAGTTAATTGAACTAATCAATTTAATTGATTATGTAAAATAAATAAATCTTTAATTTAATAAAATTAATGATTAATCTCTATTTTGGGCATGTCATTTATAGATATGCACTGTAAGTGGTTAATTGGTTAGTTGATATAAAAAATGTTCTTGATTATTCGATCAATCATAAAAAGTATCTGATAGAACTATGAGAATAATTGACAGTTGCAGCCCAAATGTTACTAAACTGCTATTCATTGGTGGCTTAACAAGAATGGTGCTAAACAGAGACTTGACCAAATCATTGGCTTTGGAGCTACTCTGTTATTTAGAACCAATTTGAAGCACAGTAAAACTGTTTAGTCAGAAATTGAATGCTCACTTGTAGTGCTTGGCACCATAGGTGCTACAAACATACCAACCTCTCAGTGCTGCTGGCAACATTCAGCCAGCCTCACATTCTTTCCATGGAAAGGACAAGGAAAATTAAGCCAACACTATGAAGAGAGGCCCAGTTTGCATGTAACGTTGCTTCTGTAGCTGCTGTTATCTGTGGTGTTGATCAGTAACTTTCCATTATGTGTTGTGGTGATAAAATGCTGTTTATTATAGTCATAAAATGTTATGTTTGTCTTGTGTTTCCTTCCTTCTATTTCAGTGGACATTTGGTCTGTGGGGTGTATAATGGCAGAACTTCTCACTGGAAGGACTCTATTTCCTGGAACAGACCGTATCCTTTTCACTGGGATTCACCCCTTTGTGGTTTCTGCGTATGAATGTTTAAGCAGGAGCCTCTGTTCATTTGAGGAGGCCACACCCTGAGCTCTTGCTCTGGTGCACAATGCACCTACTAAATAACAAGGGCTAAGCACACTTTGACACAGCTGTTGAAGCGCTGATTTACGATGCTTTTATTTAAGAGCTTTTATTGGCAAGTACCTAATTGTTGCAGTAAATGATTTGATGTGGTTTATTTAATGTTCTCTCAAAAGAGCTTGTTAGAGCTGCCTAGACATTATTAATTTTCAGTGAGAGGTGAGCAAATGGATTTGTTAGCAGACGTTGCAGAAAGCGGCTATTGCATTTGTGCTTGTCTGCGCAGCCCCACCAGTGTGCTGTCATTGGACTTTAAAAAATTAGGGTGGAAAAGATTTCTCACAGTGTGGGGGGTTCCTTGACCTCATACAGAGTGTCTGTGGGAGTATGACATTATTAAAGAATGATTTATTCATGTTCAAATAAGGCTTTAAAAAGAAGAGAAAAAGGCTTCAATTCATTAAGCTCCAGCCTCCAGCAAGAATTGGCAATACAATCTATTCAGGTGATAAACCGACTGGATTAATGAGAGTTGATTAACATTGATATTATAATTTCAAGCCATTGTTATTAAGCAATAGCATAACATATTTAATCGACTGCCACTGCTGTCCTAACTAAAATAGAGAAGTGAACTTTTTGTACACAGAAGGTGAAGCTACGTTACTTTTGGTACTTTCTTTTTTTTTTCTCCTATTCCTGACAACCAACTGGATCTAATCCAATTGAATGATGGTGGATACTCCAATCACCCTGTGATTCTTAACTGATAAATAATGCTAAATAATAACGCTAAATACTGCAATTATGTATAAACACAGCATGCCATTTGAGCTGTGCTAAGCTTCAGTGCCCATACTCTAGGTGGGGTTGGCGAAAGGGTCTTTCTGTGTGGAGTTTGCATGTTCTTCCCGTGTCCCCTAGGGTAGTGTCCCTCACAAAAAACATGCAGTAATCCTGGTCGATAAACTGCCTCCCTCTGGCCAGCCGGGGTGCCTGATAGAGAGGAAAGGAGCTGGTTGCAATAACTTGTTCCTTCCACGCGCTACGTCTAACCCGGGGAAACTCCCCCCTGTCGGGTGAAATGAAAAGAAGTGGCTTGGATGCTCATGCATAGAAGGAAGCATGAGGTCAGTCCTTTGCTCTCCCCAGGTTGGTGGAGGGAGGTTAGAGGCCAGGATTACATTAGATAATTGACACTGGGTGAAGGTTACAAAATCGTGAGATAAAAAAAAAAAGTGCCAGTGCACACATTGCCATCTGTCTGCTTGAAAAATATTTGGAAAGCCTAGTAATGAAGTGTTGTTTAATTACAGGTCAATTTATTTTGTAAATTTACAAACTATTTGTTAAATTTGCCAACATCTTCTACCAATAACAGTAAAGGATCGCTAGGGAACTCGTATATAATAATTAAATATTGGTTCAAAATTGACCCTAAATCTGAGTTGTTGGCGTCGTCGTAGGCTTTTTAAAAAATGTATAAATCGGTCTATTAATAATTCTGAGTGGTACAAAAAGTCTTAAAATCTGACTTGGCTAAACCTGTAGATATCCTGTTTATAACTGCTATTCAAGCTTTTACTAAGGCATAGCATAATGGTTTGACACTGACAGCTGTGCCTCTTGCAGCTGTCTCCATGGTGACCACGTACATTGTTTGGCTTTTTTTTGTTGTCTCACATGGCGAGTGAGAGTGCCCCAAGGAAAGGTTACGAGTCCACTGGCAGCCATGGTCACCTGTCAAAAAAAATGCCCTTAATGCCTACACATAACTCACTGTCTGCTCCCCTGCCTCAGTCTGCCAACATGTTCTGTTCTATCTGGGATTCTTTATTCCCGCTTCTGCCTACAATGCTTTCCACTGACTTTCTGCTTCACTCATTCAACTTGAAGCTAGCCTTGGTACCCAGGCTTTTATTTTTGGTGAACCAATCGGATCCACCGGCTGTTTTCGACAGCACACGCCCCTCTAGACCAGAAATCACACTGGCTGCGGCAGGCTAGCTTGAAGCAAACTGAGATGTCCTTATGTTCCTATCAACATGAAACAACAAGAACATGTTGCTGTATTTGCCTCTGGTGCAGCACCCTTTGCTGTAGAGTTTTCCTCTGGTTTGTTTGAACTCTGTCAGTAGTATGCATCCTTGGCCCGGCTCCCTTCTCTGCCTACATTACATTTAGTCTTAAAGTACATAATCTTTAGACCGTTTGGCTTCATTGTTTAGTCTTTCTACATCTGCCAGTGTGTCCAGAGTCAGACTAACAGTTAATTAAGCATTTACATATGTACAACAAGACTGTCCACCATCTTTTCTCCTCCCCCCTAATTTAACGGAGAATAGAGGCTGCCTCCACTGATAATTTCAACCACTCGGATATGATGTATTGATGTAAATATAAAGACCCTTTGTTCTATGTCGCATCTTGTGAGTGGACTATAATAGTGTATGTTGATATAAATGTCACAACAAGAAAGTAATGTTGGTTTCACAAGGAAGATACAGACTAGTAATGGATCAGGTCCATGGTCTCCCTTGTCCAGCATCTCATCTTCCTTTACCGTGCTGGTAGACATTGATCAGTTGAAGCTAATCATGCTCCTCGTTGGAACGCCAGGGCCAGAGCTCTTGATGAAAATATCTTCAGAGTCTGTGAGTTCACAAAACTGTGCAAGGTCTTGTTCTTCCTAATTTGCCTACATGCCATGCTGTGTGTTGTGCATCAATTTGTAATTATCTGCTAACACATTTTCAGCATGCGTTGCACCCTTCGACTCTGTAAATTTGTGCAAAATCCTCAACACCTGGTTTCCACTTTGTTACCCGAGTGAATTGGATGACACTTTTGATAAATGTGCCATAGTTGATTTAACTTGGGTTTCTTGTTTACTGATGGACAGTACACTTCTTTTATAAAGCATGTAATTTTGTTTTCATCTTCTCTAAATCTGCCAAGTCCTAACCTGTCTCTCTTCATGCCTTTTCATACAATGCTTCCACACTGGAGTTTCTTTTCACACAAAGCTTTATAGGGCAACTAAAGGATCAAAGCCTCACGCTTGTTAACCAACTCTGCTGTATCGCTATACTCCCCTTGACCCAAGCCTTATAGATATAAACCAGCTTCAACAGATAATGCGCCTGACAGGAACACCTCCTGCATCTCTAATAAGCAGGATGCCCAGCCATGAGGTGAGCAGGATCCAAATAGTTGATTTCTTTAGATTGGAGTGGACCAGACCAGTCTTACACGTTATATCTGGGCTTATGTAGCACTTCAGCGTAAGGCTAATGTATACTTTGTCGAACAATTGTACAACAAATACTAGTATTTGTAGCTGAAAATAATTCTTATTTGGGGTGTCTGGGTGCCGTAGATGTAAAGATCCGGGTTCAGTCCCAACCTACGGCTGGGTGCTCCAACGAATACAATGGCAGGTCGACAGCAGCGTCCTTGTCGCTGCACTAGCAATTCCTTGATTGTCAAACAACAATGGGGGAAAAGCTTGAACCTCTTTGTACGTTACTCCCTCCTAGTGGAACTTACTGCTGTAAAGAAGCAGCTGACTAAATTGAGAGAGATTTTTGGGGAGAAACGGTAAAATATATATCGATTTATAGATATGGGGCTAATGTATGTAATCGATTGTAACGCATTGTATACAGCTCAAACTGTATAGACATAAAGAATATTAACGGTGATAAAGCCAGTGGGAGTATTCTATAACATTTAATGATATAACTGGAACATAGTTGTGTTTAACTTAAACCGCCATTAGTGACAAACTTAAGAACCCTACTTTTACTTGAATTGCACTAAAGTAATTTTGGGTGGCATTTGACCTGCTTGCAGCATGTGATTGAAACCATGATTGCTACCAGTAGCTCCTAACTCGTTACCTAAAGCAGCAGCACAGTAGTAAATGCATTGTAGTGCTTGCTCAAATGATCTGTAGCAGATTTTGTGTTTGAATCAACAATTACCCAACAACAATGTGGTCAGTGAATAGAGATCCGAAAATCAACGTTGACACTGAAGTTCCTGTTAACGTTGGTTACTAATGACGTGCTGCATTCAAACTCGTCCATGAGGTTCTTCCTTCTTCTATTACTTGTTCTCTGTCTGCACAATCACACAATCTGTCCTTACCTCTCCCAACAGCACTCTTCATGTGGTTCACTTTTTTGTTTCTTCTTTTTTCAGAATAGAGTGAAAAGACAATTAATGTAGGGATACAACACAAGTTACCTTTGTGTTAGTTCAGAGATAAATTGACATGTTGGAGTGTCAGTGACGGTACTAACATACATGGTACAAGAATTCATATATAGTGAAAAGACTTTCAAGACATAGCATAGACCTGAGACTAATACAGTATATTACTACATGTCAAAATAGCATAGAGTATAGTTCTAAATAGAAAATTATGAAATAATTAGTGACTTATAATAATGAATGGATTACAAAAGACAGTTGGGTGTGAATGTAGTGTTTAGTGGGTGTTGACCTTTGAATTGCATATCTTCCCAGGCCAGGAACTACATCAACTCTTTACCACAGATGCCAAAGAGGAATTTTGCTGATGTGTTCATTGGTGCCAATCCACAAGGTAATGGCAGCAGAACTGGGGCTTTCTGAACAGTGTTATTGAGAGGGTTATTAAATATATTGACATTTTGGGAAGTTTCTGTTTTACTTAGTTAATTTAGTTTTTGTGTGTTTTCACTCTCAAAATATAGATTGTCCATACAGTAAATCGATATTTGTCCATACTTGGTTATCTCATTTTGATTGTGTTACATTTGATTTCTGTGTGCAGGAGAGCAGGCTGATAAAGTATTTCAATTATTTAGTCAATCTAAACTTGAGTTAAAATGTCATGCATCATACTTGAGCCCTTCCAAGGCCATGGTGTAAGATGGTGACTACTCTGGTATGTGTGACAGATGAGGAGTAAGAGGCCAGTGTACTAGTTGGCTGCTACACCCGGCTAAGATGGACCATGAAAAAGAAATACTGATTTTGACAGGGGAAGGACATACTTTTTTTGAGGGGCGCTAGCCCCTCCTATAAACAGCTTTTTGTCCTAACTCGTGTCACATTTTACGAATTTGTCTGAGCAAATTGGCCTTTTGTGCCAACACAAACATTAAATGCCATTGACAAGGAAAGTCATGTGTCTGAGCAAATCGACATCTTACGTCATGATGATGTACGATGATAAGAGCGCCCCTCACTTCACACAGGTGATTTTTTTTGTTTGTTTAGACCTTCCTCTTGGCCTGCTGATGAGCTTTTTAAAACTAGAGCGGGAACCTTGAATGGTGGCTTGCTACCTGCCGAAGTGTGGCCTGTAGAGTAGACTAACCTACCAGCCATGTTGAAGTTTTGCTGGAGTTTGGCAAATCATGATGATCATGAACTCAATTATGTTCATGAACTCAATTATGTTTTTGCATAGCTGTGGATCTGCTGGAGAAAATGCTGGTTCTGGATACAGACAAGCGGATTACAGCAGCTGAGGCTCTTGCCCACCCATATTTTGCCCAATACCATGACCCAGATGATGAGCCTGTGGCTGATCCCTACGATCAGAGCTTCGAGAGCCGCGAGCTGGAGATCGAAGAATGGAAACGTAGGTTATCGCGACCTGTACAGTGTATGGCTGCAACTAACACATATTTTATAACTGATTGATCTGTTGATGTATATGTTGCAGTAAAATCGAAAAACGGGTGCCCGCCGATCCGTTTTCCTTGATTTGACTGGTTTCTCGATTTTACTGTAACATATACAATACATTTTTATTTGATTAATCTGTGATTAATTTAAACTATAAAATGATGGTAACATAAGGTAATAACATACAAAATCTTTTTAATGCTCATACCGGTAAGTTATTCGAAGCCAGACAATCTTTGAAATTGCTAATATGTCTATTGACAATATTTAAAAAGAAGCGTTTCTTTATATAATGTATGCAACAAAGATGTGCGTTCACATTTTGGTAGCACATCATAAACATTTACAATTTACATGATACATCAAGTTATTTTATTACCTAAATGTGTTGCATTTTTTGTTTTCTTAGTTGTTTCATCCCTAGAATAATATAAAATTGTTATAGGACAAGATGGAAAATTGAAAAATAAAATTTAAATAAAATCTATTTGCCAAAAATATATTTTTTTAGTTTACACAACATTCTTGTTGAATGAAAAATAAAATCAGGCATATGTGGTTAGCCAGACTTCTTTTTAAATGTTGTTGATTTGTTTATAAATAACCCAAAACACACTTCTTTAATATTCGAAATTGAAAAAGGTATTCATAGAAAAATAATCGACAGTTTGCAGCCCTAATTCATATCAGTGTTTTTGGATTTGATGACTTTTCTCTTCCATTCACCAGGACTAACCTACGAGGAGGTGATTAGTTTTGAGCCATCCGTGTTTGATGGAGATGAAATGGAATCATGAGACCTGCCATATACATCCAGCATTTTTAATCCATGTCCAAGATCACCATTAGTGTTACATACCTTTCAGACAATTGTTTTTGTCAGAGTGCCTACAATTCTTAGTCAATCATTTGTATCATCAGAGAACTCCACGTTTGTTTGTAAGGGAAACATACCAAAGTGTGGATAGGAATAGACATTCATAAAGCTTGACCAATTACTCACTACTATTGTCTGTGAACCACTAATATTAATGGTCTATTGCTGGAAAATGTCACACATCTATTCTAATCTATTTAGCTGAAATTGTTTTATATTCTTTGGAAGTTTTATTAGAATTTGATGACTCATCACTGTGACACTTAGAACATGAGATGCTGAAACGTCCAGAACTAAATAGCTGTGCTATTGCGTGTCATACATTTAGGATTAACTTATGAATAGCTTTAGTATCCATCATTTGATAAGTGGAATATATTAGTTTGCTAGCCACTCACTATGCCAAGCTGTCAATCATAGCACTGTATCACATGTTTGTAAAATGACCATTGAATGATGTCCATCAAAATCCAGAATTTTAACTGAGGGCGTAAGATTGACCTGTAATGGTCCATTTCTGCAGTTAAAGGATTTTGCTGTGTGCTTGTCACCATTTCATATATCATAGGAACTCTCTTTAAAAATGGTATTAACTACTTTGGAGGGCATTTATAACTGTGAGAGAGGTGGTATATACTGTATGTCTGTGTTTTACAGCTTGAAAATATACTCATTCTCTGTATAGATCATTGATCTTTCACTGCTTGCCACCAATATTCCAAACATTTTCATTTTGCTCTATGAAAAGCGCCCTTTCAAGGAGCTTGACATTTTAACTGAAATCAACGCCCTGCGACTGATGTTTTGAACATACATAATTTGGCTACATTTAAATAAGATTAAACAAAAGTCTGAGCCTGATTGGCCATATGAATACAGAGCCCCTCAACCAGGCACTAAACTGCGCCCACAAATATGTTTCTGTGGCTACACGATCTAGTCACAATTTTGTAAATATCTGTTCCATATGTTTTTTTTTTTAAATCTTACATTTGGTGGTTGTCATTAAGCAATCACTATCGGCATGTACATCCTTTTGTGTGTGTGTGTGTGTGTGTGTGAAAGAGAGAGAGAGAGAGAGAGAGTGCGCATGCATTTGTGAGTGTTTGTATGTATGCAAGGGTTTGTTGGTTTACAGGAATTTGAAATGTCACGCTAATAGAACTATTGCTTAGATGTCTAAAAGAATGAGGGATTTAGATGTATTTATACTGTTGAGGTGGTATTTAAACCCAGAGGAGATACTGTTGTTTACCTCAGCAATCAGATGACCCCCCTTTAACTATTTTCAGTCCAGCAGATTAACTATTATCATTATACCTTTGTTTATTAAAAAAATAAAAATAAAGACTGTTATTTTTAAGCCTTATTGTCTGGTTTATTTTATGTATTTTGCCAGATGCTCTTAGCTGTTATGTTTCAGTCTCATTATTCAGCCCATTAGCTGGGTAATTATACGCTCACATTATCACATGTACAAAATGAGGTTAAGATTAGAACAATTGTATAGGGTAATTGTTTTGAAAAGCAATTGCAGCTGGTGCTTAATGGAGGAACTAAAGGCCACTTCAAGGCCAATGACCATGTTTTACTTTTTCATTAACACATGCACGCGTGAGCACACACACACACACACACACACACACACACACACAGTTTATAAGACAGGGTTGCATTCAGGGACCCCTGGGTTCCTAACACCCTTACAGATCTAACAGTGTACAGAGTTGTTATGGGGGTCCTTACAATGTTTTATAACCACTGACATAGGTGACCTTCACAAAAACAACTAAGTAGCTATCACAGGCTTGGTTCTGGGGCTTGTAGGAAACCTGCCTCCACTTAACTATAATGGTAGCCATGGTTCACATGACGCTCATACTTCACGATTATGACAGTCAGGGCTGCAATAATGGGTCCAAATGGTTATTTATTTCTGACAGAATTAAGTAATGTGCTGTAACAGTTATGACTCCAACATTTTGTTATGTAAGGCTTTATATTTGAATCAAATTGTCACCAGAAAGACATTGTATGTATAGTGAGCTATGGCTTGGTTCTGGAGCTTCTAAGAAAAGCTATGACTCAGATATGGGTCCAAATGACTGGTTAATAATTCAGACAACATATGAGTATATCGGGTAACGAGCACAATTTTGTATTTATTATTAAAGACAAAACTTCTGCAGATTTGTACCCATGTTGTTACTATGTGATCACATGTCTTTCAGTCCAACAATGCAGTTGGACTATCCATCCATCCATCTTCAACCGCTTATCCGTAGTCAGGTCGCAGGGGCAACAGCTCCACCAGAATATTCCAGACTTCCCTCTCCAGAGCAACATTAGTGACTTCCTCCTGGGGGATCCCGAGACGTTCCAAGGCTGGTGAGTCGATGTATTTCCTCCAACTGCGCCTTGGTCTGCCCCGGGGTCTCCTCCCAGTGGGACGTGCCTCGAGGACCTCCCTAGGGAGATGCCCGAGAGGCATCCTAACCAGATGCCCGAACCACCTAAGCTGGCTCCTTTCCAGGCGAAGAAGCAGCGAGTCTACTCTGAGTATCTCTCGTGTGACTGAACTTCTCACCCTATCTCTAACAGAGATGCCAGCCACCCGTCGAAGAAAACTAATTTCTGCCGCTTATATTCGCAACCTTATTCTTTAGGTCATGACCCACACTACATGACCATAGGTGAGAGTAGGAATGAAGATTGCTCGGTGAGAGTTAAGCCTTCTGGCTCAACTCTCACAGTGCGGTACGTACAGGGACTGCAATAACGCCCCTGCCGCTCTGATTCTGCAGCTGATCTCCTTCTCCGTCCTCCCCTCACTCGTGAACAAGACCCCGAGATAATTGAACTTCTTCACCTGGGGTAATAATGCCTGCAGGGATAATGGTATTTGATTACCGGTAAATAAGTAGTCCATCTGCATTATTATGCTTGCATACATGTACATTTAACTGATCAAAACACAGATTGTGTCAGATTTAGGTACATAGTGCCGGATTTATAGGAGTCGAGGCCCCTGGGTCCCTGGGCTAGAGCAATTTATGTCCCCCCGTCCCCCCCTCCCCATGCTGCAGCCCACCCTAGCCCAGTGGTAAGTAAAACCGACCCTTTAAGCACTGGCTTCAGTAGAAAATATCACATAACGTTGATATCAGTGGTGTTGGATATGAATTTTTGTTTGTTTTTTGTTATAAAAACCAAAAAGCATTATATATAAAAACAAGCAAGGTATTATATATAATGATATCCATAAAGCAAAACAAAACAAACACAGCATACATAGATATGAAAAATGTTGACAGCTCTTTACAAAATAAAGAATGATGAGAAGAATGATTTGAAGATTTTGAACATGTCTGACAGACCAACTAAAAGGTCAGGCAGGTATTGAAAAGCAAGGTAGGGGGCGGGCGCTCCCCCTTGACGAAAGGGAATGAATGCGCATGCGCGTTGGAAACGTTCGACCAACATCGCTAGTCTTCAAGCTAACGGCTAGCTCCGAACCCTCTGCCACCATGGAGAGAAAAGGTAATCTTTACACACACATCTAAACGCCTATGTATCGTTCCTTTCCCCGGCGCGTCAGACAACACAATCAATGCTACGCTTATTGTTTTGAATATAAAAGAGTCGTGGACACGGGCTCGCTTTCTGGCGGTGGCGGAATCGAACCGACAACGTCTGTCTGTCTGTCACGCACTGTTGAGGCTGAAGCTACATTGGTGTCAATAGAAAGAAACCGGATTAGCCAGCCTCTCACTTAGCTTAATGTGCAGCTGTACATTCATCATGTGTACACAGAAACTAAGTGACTGACAACGGTGTAGTTGCTTCGTAGGTTAACTGTCTAGACAGCTGCAATTCTGCCACGTACGAAATGTTAAACCTTTTCTGAGAAAGGTTACCCTGGGGTAGCTAGCTCAGTGGGCAAGCTAGCACACATCTAGCCTCTTCAGACCGTCGCAAACAACAAACCGTTCAGATGAGTAGATTATCGTGTATCTAGATATTGTGTAGCGTAATAAGTGCTTTAAATCAATTTGCATTGTGCATGGTCAACGAGCTAATCAATGAACTAAACTCTGTTTTTCTTTTGCAGTGTTGGCACTCCAGGCGAGGAAGAAAAGGGCGAAAGCAAAGAAATCCAGCAAAAAGTGAGTTGTCGTTGCCCCCAGCTGTGGGTCCTACTTAGTTTTTAGACTGAATGGCTGGCTGCACGTCACTGCAGGTGTCCAAAAAAGGACTGGACACATTGGCAGTCTGACATACACGTGCTGTGTGTCTGCCCAGTACACAAGTTGTGAGGTCAACGGCCGTGTCTGTAGTAACACATTTTAGTCTTGTCATTGATTTGTCAACGCAAAAGAATAGTTTGAGGGATGAGTTCTCTTCAAATTATACATATCAAATGAAAAAGTATAATGCCTCGTAGTCTATTGATATTTTTTGAAGATGCACATATTCAACTCAAAGTATAATGTCTTGATGCAAACCGCTGCATGATGAAAATGGTTCACTAATGATTGCACTGTGGCCATTGTTCTCAGAGCTAAGAAAATATGTATGCTACTGCTACCCCTACTGATATCTAACTAAATCATCAGCGGTCAATGTTATGGTTTACCTTACATTCTACTGTTCATGCTATTGCAGGCATCCTGCAGAGCATTACATAATATACCCAGTGCTATATTTAAAACAATGAAGCCTACATCAGCCCACTGAAGCATGGCATTGCAATGAAAACAATATTACCATTGCAGATACGTGAACCCTGATGTTTTTCTTAACAATAGATTTGCATGTCATAGCCCCTTTCCTACATGTATACTGAAAGCTTTAAATTCACTGGCAATGTGCCATGGTCTTGATTTCTGAAAAACACTTCACTTGCAGCTGAAGTGAGAATGAAGTGTCAGTTTTCCGTTACTGTATGGTGTTTTGTTCTATGAACAAAACTACTTAATAGTTTTGAATTTGAACACATTTTCGTTTTTAGAAGATCCAATTAAAAAGGAAAAACATTTTTGATTTACATTTTTAGAGTAAACTTCAGTCAAATTGGGTCAAAAGTTGACAATGTTTACAACAATCACATCCCTAGTACAATGTGCTATGCTTGTAAAAAAACATCCTGGTGAATCTCACTCCAACATTGTTCTTGGCAACACAACGTGGTTGCCTGTAGCAGACTAGCAGTATAGGCTTGTCTCTACATGGACGATATGGCAGTCTTCACAATAATGCAGTATAACAAAGATTCACTGACATGACATTTACATGCAGTACATTGCACCATATTTTGACTTGCATATGATTTTACAATGAAAAGATGCCAGTGCAATAAGCACTCTGAAGATATGCACCACTTGTCATACAGTGGTATGTGCACTGACGGCTATAAGGCTCCCAGTCATCTTTAAGACTTAGGAGAAAAAGGTCAATAGTGAACGAGATATCACTGGAAATGCCATGTCTGTTGAATCGTCTTAGGAAAAAGGGCCTTATAGAAATGGCAGGACCGTAAGGGCACGTGAGCAGTATTATCGACACACATATATATATATATATATATATATATATATATATATATATATATGGATAAAAGTAGATGCCTCATTGGCTGCTGCTGTACATTGCAGCAGTGTGCCATAACAGTTGCCATATTTTTAGGGAAAGTCGTGACTCCTAATGCATGCCATTGCCATGTATATCTATTGAAGCAGTATGTCTATCCACAATTAAAATTAAATTGATCCATAGAGGCACCACACCTCTTTTGTTTTAGTGTTAAAACAGTGATCTTTGTCTGAGATCCTGTGCAGTATGGGTCAGTACGCAATTATGTATGTTGGCCAAAATGGCTACAATATGTTAGGCCACAATCAGAAATCACTATTTGTCAGTTCTGGAGTAGCAGTAGAAAATTGCCTCCACCCTCATTGATGCAGTTAACTATTGTGGTGTGCTCATTTAACCCCATGAACCATAGCGTCCCTATTCTGGGGCGATTTGGCATAGCAAGCTCACAACATATTGCAACACGTGTGGGTATTCTGGCTAAATGTCGACATTACAAATGCATAGATCATGCATAGATGCATAGATCAACTTTTAACAACTAATACAGAGTCAGAGCTACTTACAAATAGTCAGGAGAAGGTGTTCTTTGGCCTTGAGTCCTGGTGAGTGCTCTAAATATTGGCATGGATGCGTTTGCCCTGCAGACAGGCAGGCCATCCGAGAGCTCAGCCGCAACCACAGCCCCAGCCTGAGGACTGGCCCCAGGAACCCGAGGAAGAGATCCTTGGCTCTGACGATGAGGAGCAAGAGGATCCTAACGACTACTGCAAGGGTGAGTGCCCTGTCTATCTATCTTCTCTACCCTGGCTGTGCCTGTTGCACATTACATTCAATGATTGTCCTCTCTGTGTGTCTAGGTGGTTATCATCATGTGAAAATAGGAGACCTTTTCAATGGAAAATATCATGTGATACGGAAACTAGGCTGGGGGCACTTCTCCACAGTTTGGCTGGCCTGGGACATTCAGTAAGCGCAGTCAACTACCCTGTCAAATTATTTTACTCCTGAAGTTTGAAGGATACAAACAAATTGCTGCCAACTGACACAGTTATTGTCTGTTATGTTCAGTACTTCCTGTGTGAAATTGAACATGCTATGCGTTTGCAGGGTGAAGCGGTTTGTTGCTATGAAGGTGGTAAAGAGTGCAGAGCACTACACAGAGACGGCGGTGGATGAGATTAAACTCCTTAGATCTGTGAGTAGCTCATGTACTGATTACTGAGATCTTTTAGTGTTTTAACTAAGCATTATGTAATGTTATACTTTAGCTATTGAAAAATAGCAGATCTACAAGCTCATAGCGTGCCACCGACTGGCGTGCTACGAGCTTGTAGGTCTGCTATTTTTTTTAATATCGTGAAAATGAGGCCTTTTAATATATATTCTTTCAGAAGACTTATTATTTTACTTCGACGTCAGATCTAAATGGGTTACCGGTAATCATCCCAGTGATGGTAGGAATTGAGTATTTTGTCTTGATTGATGATGCCACAGAAGCGCATTGACACTTTGATTGAATTTCATATTACCTAAGACCTAGTGATGTCATGCAACAAGAGTTTGACCTCTCATTTAGTGCCATATATACACATGCACTACTAGAAGACAGTGCAGTTGGTACATTCCCTCCACATACAGTAATCCAGCTATGTGTTCAAGCAGCATTATTGTACACTGTTATTGTACCTATGAGCCTGGTTACTGTCCCACGTGGAAGTGAAACCTGTACACTCTGCTCTGGAACATTAGAACATGAGCATACCAGTATTGCAGTCTGATTTATACTGTTTTGTTAAACTGCATTTGTTTTGTGTCTGTGTTGCTGCTCCTGTTTTTGCTTAGGTAAGAAACTCGGACCCTGATGATCCCAAGAGAGAGATGGTGGTCCAGCTGCTAGATGACTTTAAGATCTCTGGTGTCAATGGGACCCGTATCCTTTTATAGCCCCAATTACCTCCTGGTTTGTCTTCGGTGACCCCATTGTTGTTTTTGCCCAAATGGAAGATGGGACTCCATACTTTATTTTTTTGTTACTCTCCTTGGTGTCAAATTCAGCTGCAAGCCAGCCCACAAGTAACGGTGTAAAACAACAGGCAGCCCACCGATTAACCCGAGAGTGTGCGTACAGTATGTACTGTTGGCTCGGAATACCTGCTGGAGAAATAGGACCACTGTTGATCCAGCTGTCCCTAGGCGAAAGATGTAGGGTGATTCTTCCCAAGATCATTCTGTGTTCTCTCACCTCCCTCCCTCCTAACATACTTTCTCTGTGTAATGTCACTTATTCTTGTGAAGGTGAAATAACTTTGGGGCCTAGTGCAACAGAAATATGTGTGGCCTAATTCGCAACAAAACGCAGAGAAGGACAAGCTGCTAATGCATTCACAGTCTGACTTCACCTGCATTTAACACCGCCTTGACTGCCATATGTCAGATGTGTGCATGGTGTTTGAAGTGCTGGGACATCACCTGCTGAAGTGGATCATCAAGTCCAACTACCAAGGCCTGCCTCTGCCTTGTGTTAAGAGTATTATACGACAGGTAACCTGGAACCCACTTAAGTTCTCTCGGTTGTTAGGTTCTCCAAACTGAACACCTTGCTGACTCATCAACTGCCCATTTATCATGATAATTAAATTACCTTTATTATAATAATTGCTTTTCTTGTATATTTGGGCTTTTTTAATCTCACCTGCAAGAATAAGTAGTATCTCTTCCTCGTATTTCTTTTCCTTTTTCTGGATTTTACTTTTATTGTTTTATTACTTTGCTTATACTGTTTATTACTGCTTTATGACTTTGCTTCTACTTTTTGTTCTTTTCTCCTGATAAAAATGGGGAGGCTGCAGCTCATAGCCACAATGCAAAATTGATTTATTTAAAATACAGAAACCCAACGTTTCGACACGATAGTTTTCCTCTGATATTTGCTGCTGTCATGATTATGAATGGCTAAAATGCAACGTGTGTGTGTTTCGTTTTCTCCAGGTTCTCCAAGGCTTAGATTACCTACACACCAAGTGTCAGATCATTCACACAGACATTAAGCCAGAGAACATCCTAATGAGTGTTGATGACCCCTACATCAGGAAAGTAGCTGCAGAGGCTACAGAATGGCAGAAGGCTGGGGCACCCCCTCCCTCTGGATCAGCAAGTATGGGATGTTAATAATGAACTAGTTTAACTATTATTTATTGCAGAATAGAGGTTATGCGCATGCATAAAGTGAATGGCAGATCGGATGGCAAATCGAGTGACAAAGTCAATTTAATGTTGTTTAAAGTAATTTAATGCAATAAAATAGGACTTTTCTGTTTGGATGCATGGGACTGTCAAGGCCAGAAAATAGTTTTTGGTCACTCAGTAGGCATTCCTGCATAAATTCTGGGTATGATGATGATATCACATGCTCTATAGAATATTTTTTGCAATAGAATTATGATCTGAATATATATATTCTAGCTTCCAATCAAAAAATGGCATCTTTTGACTGCTGTAACACTAAGCACAGCATATCTAGTCCATTCTAAATTGTAGATTTTAGTCTTTAATTAATATTTTGTTAAAGGTTAAGGCGGTCGACTATTGGTTAGAAAAACGATCTACAATCTAAATTACCATCCCTAATGGGATCTTCATACTATTAAATTGTGTGCATATTTTATACGCACAATGTGATCAAACTTTATAGTACTAACTTGATGTTGTCATTTCAGTAAGTACAGCACCTGTGCCAAAACAAGTAAGTCCACTCCCTGTTTTATGTCATTAACAATACATCAGCATTGCATGTTTATTGTTTACTGTACATTCCTAGTGACTCGGTTTCTAAGTGTTTCTGTCCTTGCTGTCCCGTTTGGATGCAGACACACAAGATGTCCAAGAACAAGAAGAAAAAACTAAAGAAGAAGCAGAAACGTCAAGCAGAGCTGCTGGATAAATGCATCATGGACCTGGAGGAGATGGAGAAGGCCCCGGAGATGCGAGAGGAAGAAGAAGATGAAGAGGACCCACAGTCTCCCAAAGCACGGGCTTGTGCTCCCCTCAGACCGGTGTCCCTACAAGACATTGGACACGACGAATTGGCAGGCAAGTTAACAAAGTTGTATTTGTCAGCTGCGAGAAGGAATACAGATATATTGATGTGGTTTGCGCTCTTACTCGATGACGACAGGGGCACAAACACTGGGTCGGGACCCATTTGTGGGTCACGGACACATTTTGTTGTTTAATTTGTTTCCAACATTTTGTTTCAAAACATTTAAAAAAATCATTACCAAAAAAGCTAATATGATTTCCACTGGGGATGCTGTGGGCACTGGGGGAGTGTTCTCTCCTCTGTGTCATCAGTGCCCATACCCTAGGTGGGGTTGGCAAAAGGGCCTTTCTTTTTGGAGTTTGCATGTTCTCCCCGTGTACCCAAGGGTCTATACGTACCCTCACAAAAACATGCAGTAGTCCTGGTCTCTAAACTGCCTTCCCCTGGTCAGCCGGGGCGCCTGATGGAGGGGAAAGGAACTGGTTGGAATAACGTGTTCCTTCCACGCGTCCAACCGGGGAAACTCCCCCCTGTCAGGTGAAAAGAAACGGCTTGAAGGCTCATGCATTGAAGAAAGCATGAGGTCAGTCCGCTGCTCTCCCCAGGTTGGCGGAGGGAGTGTAGAACCCCGGATTACATTAGATAATTGACACTGGTTGAAAAATGTCTTACAAAATCGTGGGATAAAAATTTGATTGAGAAGAAAAAAGATAATATTTTCTTGAATTCAAAACAAATCAACAATCTTTTCTTGAGCTAAAACGTTTATCTAATGGCGTTAATAGATAGATGGATAGATACTGCACATACTGTACATATCTTTTGTCGTTTGTAAAGTGCTATGTGTGCATAAATTGGTAACTGACTTGATCTGAATGAAGTAATCCTCAGTGCCACCCTGTGCTACACCCACAGAGTGCAGTGTGAATACAAATACCACGCGGCTGGGACCAGAGGGGCTGTCGGAGGTGAACTGCAATGGCCTCTCCCATGTGGACGAGGGGGAGGAGAGGCAGGCCCAGTGGAGGGAGGAAGACCAACACAATGGCAACGCAGAACCCACGGAAGAATGCTCCATGCAGGAGGGTCAATGTGACGAGTCCCCTCATCCCGTTTGCAACGGTGTGGACTCTCCCGAGCTTGAGGACACTGAGACTGAAGGCGGGGAAGGTGTAGTCAGTGTGGTGACTGACAGTGGGTTTCCAGGTGGGCTGAAAGAGGGAGAGCCTGAGCAGAGTCCGTCTCTGGAGGAGAAGGAGGCAGAGGAGAGGCCCAACAGTCGATATGATACCCAGGAAGGCCTCGGCAATGGTACGTGACCTTCTACTGTTAGACCTGTACTGTACCTGTACTGTACGTGACCTTCTACTGTTAGACCTGCTAACGATTGAATTTATATGCTAGTTATTGAGACTTAAAGGTCTTCCAGGGTTTTTAACCCATTCAGGCCTGGCGTGAAAAATAAAGTTTTCTAAATCATGCTATGAGCTTGTAGATCTGCTATTTTTCAATAGCTAAATTATAACATGTTTAAAACACCAAAAGGGGTTCCCGCCCAAAATGGGTTAATGACCAAGTGAACTATGAAATATTGACTTTCTAATGGAGTCCTCCTTTTTGCATACGTTTCAGTCTGTAGTCATTCCTCTCCCTCTCTTTCTCTCTCACCTTGCATGGTTGCACAGCCAAGCTCGGAGCAGGAGCCTTGCTCATCAACCCCCTTGAGCCGCTCAATGCAGACAAGATCAAGGTCAAGATTGCAGACCTTGGGAACGCCTGCTGGGTGGTGAGTTGGCTGCTAATGACCTGAGGGATAATGGCCTGATTAGAGGCCCTTCCGCCAGCGACACGTTCACTGTCTTCTACCTGCCTCAATAGATGGATAGAGATGAACTTCTAACCCTGCATCTGATTAGGTGTATTAATGATCTGGCTCTTGAGTTGCACAGTTACCAACTATGGTATTGTGTATTGGAGTTGAAGTTTGTGTAGTCCCCATCAGCAGTACAAGCCATTTCAGCCTAATATCTTCCCACGTTTTTCCACACACATTGATCATATTTTGTTCAGCAGGTATTATTGAGGATTTTCTTTTTTTGTTGCTTTTTCTGCCTTTATTGATAGGTTGAAAGTAATGTGGGGAGAGAGCTGGGGGGGGGGGGGGGGGGGGGGGCAAAGGCCGTCGGGATCGGGAGTCGAAACCACGGCACGCCGTCAGCAGCCTAGATGCCCAGACGGTTGAGTTAACCGTCCAGGACAGGTATTGTTGAGGATAACGGTTTGTGAATGTCTTACTATTTTTCTGTTCTCACAGCACAAGCACTTTACAGAGGACATCCAGACACGACAGTACCGCTCCTTAGAGGTGCTCATCGGCTCTGGATACAGCACACCTGCAGATATATGGAGCACTGCTTGCATGGTGAGCTTGGCATTCTATCTGCTTGTTAGAAATGTTCCCATGGCTAATAATGTATATATTCTGAAATGTGTCGGGATGTGAGTGACAAGAGGAGAGAGGGATACTGGTGACAGTAGACCTGTTGTTTATGTGACTGACTGCAGTAGATAATGTTCCAGTAGATGCCGCAGTGTCTGTATCCGGTAATTATGTCCCTGTTTATCCCTGCTGTCTTCTCAGGCTTTTGAGCTGGCCACGGGGGACTACTTATTTGAACCGCATTCAGGAGAAGATTATTCCAGAGATGAAGGTACCGTTTCTGCTTTTCCTGTCCTGTCTCTCTCCATTTAGAATTGTCACAATTTGAACAGCGTTAGCTCTTTTCTATTAATTGTGTTGGAAAGATTACAGTGAAGAGATATATTTACAGTCACTTTTAACGATAATGCCTACTGTTGAAGGCTCCATGGAAATCTTAATCGGTTTTCCATTTCTAATTGACTCATTGCTGTTTTTGGTATGATTTCAAAATCTTAAAAAAAAAAAGTTTTGCAATAGGCATGGTAGTTAATGTACTTGACAGCACATCACTGCACTGTGTTTGACAGTACAGTAATATTGCTTCCTCAATTTTATTCCTTTTCACAATAACAAACATTTGAGGTACTCCATTACATTGATTTCAGATTTTTTTAATTAGTTACTTTATTCAAAACAAAAGCCTAATCATGTAATGGTGAAGTACCACCTCTATTCCTGTGTCTATTTCCCCTCTAACACACGGTGCCACATTTCTGTCACTGCTGAAGATGCCCTACTGACGACCCCATCTCCCTCCTTCACTTTCTCTTCACCTCTTCTCATCCCCTTCACACTCCTGCTCCTCCCCTAAGCTACTAGGCCTGTGCCTATCACAATTACTACATAATCGCATGATTGCAATTATTTTGAGATCACTAATGTGTGGAGCGGCACGTTGTGAACTTATAGTTTTGCTATTTTCACTATTTTTGAAATAGCACAGAAAGATCTTTTTAAATGGATTTAGTTCATTTATTTTGTTAAATGAATAAATAAATGATTAAGGATATGGTTCTATGTCATATCTGCCCTGTGCAGCTTTTGTTTTGTTTAACAATGTTAAATGCCAAACACAATTAAACCATTAATTGTAATTAATAGGCTATTATTTGTCAACTAAAATGTCTTGATCGTGACTGCCTTCAACTGCCTCTACTCAGTCTACTGCTGAGAAAAGATCTGTGTCTAGACTTGATTAGGACGGGGCACGCACGTCAGCTATCTGCTGAGATGTAGCCTTCAGCTAATTGGCACTCCTTGCACTTTCCACCTATGTAGAAGGAGAAACTTCTTTATGTATTCTACTTGAACTCGTCACCTTCTTTTTCTTCTTTTTGTTTAATATTCTGCTGGTGGTTCTACCGTAGCAGTACAGTACTGCAACTTAATTAGGTTACTGGCCTGTACCTTAACTCGGCAGGAGTTAAGGTATGTAGCTCTGAAATTATCTGTTATATCCCAGTTACTGATTTCAACTGGTGATTTCAAGAAACAAATGTGTTAACGCTAATTGACTCTGAGGGCTGTATTTTGCGTGTCTTAAGTACCAGGTCTTATTCCCTAACTTGAGTAAACTAAAGACCTGGAGGCGTGGTCAATGCCATTTGGCTATTCTGAATGGCCAAAGAGCATTGACCACGCCTCCAGGTCTTTAGTTTACTCAAGTTAGGGAATAAGACCTGGTACTTAAGACACGCAAAATACAGCCCTCTATGCCCAAATACACAAGATATTCCAAAATCTAACATTTAAATATTATAGGTATGTGTTTTATTAGATGCAAAACCTAATCACAGTAGAGCTCAACATTGACGGCCACTTTTTCTTTACGGTGCTGATGCCGTAAATGAATTTAGCATTAATTTATTCCACAGATGTTTCAGAAAATCCTTACATTGATGCAATCCCTTGATTAACTTGAATACCTGAGGTGTGGGTGGGTGGGGATCGTGCTGCCATCTGAGGGGTTTCAAAGGTTGCATCTCCAGAGGGCTCATCTGCAACACCTGGCCTCCCAGCTGCGCCCTGCAACCTTTCTGTGCCACTGGTGTTACTTTTGGGGCCCTGGAAGTGTTTCTAGTTTGATTGCATACAGACACTCGCTTGGCTTCTCCTGGAACATATTGCATAATTTGCAACAACGTAGCTTGTCATAAGTCTACATTGGATTCTTACAACATTATAGTTGATATTGTGACAGACAGACAGACATTCTCTATGTAGAAAATAGATTGGGGATTCTTTTACTTTTGCCAGACTCGCCAGCTTTATATTGTGAACTGTGCATCCCTGACCATATTTATTTGTATGGCTCTCATGGTGGCTTAACCCTGCTCATTACCTTTACTTCAAACTTTTTGCATCTTATTGGCTTATGATATTGTCGTGTAAATTTCAAATGCATAACCCAAGTGAGTGAAAACACTGGTCTTAACATACAATGCATGTCATACTAGGCTGTCAGTCTCCATTTGTTAATATGATGTTCTACATGGCTCTGCTGTGTTCTCTTTTCTTCCACTTCTCCTCCTTGCTCTCTTGCTTTCTCTATTTCTTTCTTCTCCATGCCGTTTCTATACCCACGTCACCCCCTCCCTCCCTGTTCTGTTCTCATTCTACTCCTGATGTGCCTAATCTCCAGATCATCTTGCTCTCGTTATTGAGTTGCTGGGTAAAATCCCGCGCCACTATTCTCTGAGTGGGAAATTCTCACAGGAATACTTCGATAAGAGAGGTACGCCACCCTGTGTGTTTGTGTGGGGCCTGCCCTGGGAACAGTTGGAGAGAAGGCCGGGTAGGGATGGGTGATGACCCCCTGACAGCACTCTTCACACCTGCCAAACTTGTTGTTGGTGTGTGTTCAGGCACAAAAACAAAAGAACCAACCATTTTTTTAAATTCTACTACAGTGAGTCTCAGTGCATCTCCCTAATAATTATTTGCAACAGGAGCCCCTATTAGTTTTAAATGTACATACAGCTTGTAATGCTGACTTTGCTTTCTGTTTATTTATGTCCTACATATAAAAACAAATTTTAACAAACTGTCACAATCTACTAAATGATACATTTAATATATCAATAATTGTAGAAGGTACATTGTAAAATCCTGAGTGTTAATTAAACTCGGTGTACAATATAACCAAATAGACTTGTAATGGCCCTTTTGGTTACATCTGTACAATCAAATGGATAATTGTACTGTATAGTACTGTGGCATCTTTTCACCGGGCGTAGTTGGAACACAACACATGCTGTTGTGTTGCAAACGTATGATTCAACCACCTCTTGCTTTCTGCCTCACAAGATTGGAATTTGGAGGAGCTGGGACCATATTCCAGTCCATTTATTTTGTGAATAATTTTTCCTGTGTTATCTCCCTCCCAGAGGATTATTGTGGTGGAAGCAAGCAGCAACCATTTAGCTCAGGACATCTTAAGCTCCGGGGCTGGGACCTGAAATGTGTTGCAATACTATTGTTGTTGCTCTCTGCAGGATATGAAAACTAGTGTTTTTGATAACGATGGCGCCCACGGCAGAACTTAAATTATGCATCCCCACCTAGTTTACTTTGAGTTGCACAGGGAAGACCACTGCATCCACTGCATTGTCTGGTGGCCTGATTCTTCCACGCTAAAGTTTCCCCATGTGAGTGCTGTCAGCTGGAAACCCTCTCCTCCTTGGCCGTCGTCCTACACACCCAGAGCGGGTCCGTGGTTGATGCGCTGTCTGATGAATCTTGTTTGTTTCGTTTGTCTCTCTTGCCTTTTGTTTGCCGTATGCCGGGCGGGTTCTGACCGCGTAGACCACATAGCGTTGATCATTGAGCTTCTGGGGAGTGTCCCTCGCAAGCTCATTATGACGGGCAAATATTCCAAGGACTTTTTCACCAAGAAAGGTAAAAGGGGTTTTTGAAGTTTCATACGTCATTAGTTGCTGCTGAGATATAATCTATATTAATTATAAATATCTTATCGCTCGAACCCATGCAATGTCGACGGCTTGATAAGTATGTGCACATTTCTGGAATAACATGTAAGCGATAATGCATAATGATTTACATTGATAATAATGAAAGAGGTGGAGGTAAAGAACTCCTGCCAAGTATGTTATTTTCCAAAATCAAAAAGACTTGTGTGAGTGCATTATCATCTTTATACCATGGCCACTTAACATCAGAAACTGCAAACGATCTGTCACCACTTTTAGTGTTTATTACTGTTATTATGGTTACATGCAGTCTAATCAAGAGCCCTAACCATTTAAGGGTGTATTTTTTTAAATGTTTTCAAATGTAATCGTGACCCATAAAAACGTGTCTGTGACTCACAAATGGGTCCCGACCCAGTGTTTGGGAACCAGTGGTCTACTCTAAGCTATTGGTCAGAACTGTAGGGATCTGACATGTCTTTCACCGGCGCTTCTCCAGATGTCGTCGCCCCTCGTCCTCCACAGCAGGGGCAATATAATACAATTTAATTTATAATATAAATTATATATAAATCTATGTTAAGCTCGGGTCTTATGATCCTCGGATGCCCAGGGCTTAGCCTTGGTAAGCCCGTGCATTAAGGCGCCCGTGTCTGTACGCCTGCTTTACAATAAAACGAGTAGTTTCTGTGGCTGTGGTATAAATCTAACAGAGTATGGTTTACATAATATGATTACATGGAAGTAATTAAATGACTTGACAGAATGCCCTTGTCGCTGAATGTTTGTTGATTATCAATGTGTACAACACACAGGGCACAACTGATCTAGCAATCTTGTAGCTATTGTCGTGTAAACATCTTAGCCTGATTATCTTAATCAAAGTAAGGTCATAATCGCCATTAACTGATAAAACAACATTGATTGCTCTTCATTCATTTGGTTTATTTTTTGAAGCACTATAATTTCCTAACCACCCCCCCTTCCCAGAAAAGGTCAGGAGTCAACCTACCTAGTGGTGGCAGTGAATCACAAAGCTGCTTCCAGAATAGAAAATATCCATACTAGTATGTAGTCGAAAAAAACACATTATTGTATAACCTTCCGTTTAATTTGTCTTATCTCGAGACAGATTGTCACGTCTCTGTGTAATTATCCAAATTATAAAATATCCCCAGTAAACCCAGGTTGTGAGAACAAACTTCTGACCATCAAGCAAATAGTTAAATGATCAAACCGTTTCCTTAACTTGGAGTATTGCTTTCATGCAAACGTACCACGTTGCCCTTGTTTTTGGCATGAACCTGCTGTAGTGATGCTGAGCAATGGGACTGACTGCTGTTGTCCGTGCAGGGGATCTCAAACACATCACCAAGCTGAAGCCCTGGGGGCTGCTGGAGGTGCTGGTCGACAAGTACGAGTGGCCACGCGAAGAAGCGGATTGCTTTGCGGATTTCCTGCTTCCCATGCTGGACCTCATCCCTGAGAAGAGAGCCACGGCAGCAGAGTGCCTACGTCACCCCTGGCTCACCTTCTAGTGCTACCTTCTGACCACTGCACTTCCTTTTCTTCCTTCCCTCCCTCCCTTTCTCTCTCTCTCCCTCTCTTTCTTTTTCTCCAGAGACTGCAACAGGTCACTTTCCAGTTTGGGCATATCTGATGAATATTTATTTCTCTTTTTCTTTGTTTTTGTTTCATTGCTTTTTTTTCTTTTCTTACAATGTTCTTATCATTGAGGTAATTACTTCTATGTATGTTCGCTTTGTATTTGTTGGCTACTCTCTCTCTTTCTGTCCCTTTTTTGTGCTGATGTCGTTAAAGAGTCCAGTGGGGTTGTATTTCGTTATACTGGCTCAAACTGCTGTGCTCCCTTCACTCACCTGTTCATGCACCCCCCCCCCTCACCCCCATCTTTTGTAATGCTAGCGACTCGTCCTTGTTTGGTTTCACTCCTGCACTAAACCCCAAACAAATCAAGGATATGTAGCATCTATTGCTGAGTTTTGTCTCCATTAAAAAGTCTTGCAATCCACTTTCTTCCTCTTATAGACTCGATTAGTGCTGTGTTCTCTTTGTTTAGAAATTGTTTTAGGTTACGTTACATCTCCCCAGGCATAATTTTTGTATTAGGGTAGTATTAGGAAGTTGAGCAGATTTGGACTGGGTGTAGCAGAATGCACATTTTCACAGCCAGAATCACATGATGTAGTGTTGTACTATCGCGACATCCAGAGCTCTCTGACGTGTTCAGTCATTGTAGACATAGTGGAAGTCACCTGATATTTAGTACTATCAATCGGTTGTAAGAAATTGTCATGGGAGGCTGGTATTCTCATACACTCGCTGCGTTTCAGGAATATGTTTGGGAAGGTTTCAACAAGTTGTCATGTTAAGCCCACTTTAAAGGGAAAAAAGTGAAAATAAAACTGTCTGTATATACCTGTACCAAAGAGTTTGCCTTGTTATGTATATTACCGCTGTGTACAGTTTTTAACAAATCTTACAAATGTCTTAGCTAAGGTTATTTAGCTGGGTAGTGATGTTTTAATAAAGCATTTGGAGGAAGTGTGCAAGCTCATTTGTATGTTTGGCCAACTGTTCAATACTTTAACCATATTCTTTCCATAGCAATAGTGACCTCTGATGTTAAATAATGGTGTCCTAAATTTATCATGTCCAATTATGTGTATAGGCCAGGGTGTTCATGTATGCTATTTGCATTAATGTCAAAGGTTAAGAACATTTAGACTAGAGATGTGTTAATTTACAGGACTGTATCACACCATACAATAAAACCAATCTATGTTCATACAGTACTATGGAATGTACCACACACACTATACAATAAAACAGACGATCATACTATATGGAATGTACGTATTAGTCCATCTTATTTATTTTTGTCCTCCAGTTGTCACAGAGCAATGCATAGTTCAGTGCTGTGCAATAGGACGTACATGTCAAATGTATCGTATAAAACTTGTGTTTATTCAATGCCAATAATGCATACAATTGCATATTCAGAGAATCATGTAAAAATACTGCTTGCATTTCAGCTCTGTGGAAAACACCATAAACATAAAGGATGCTTGTGTTGATATTAATGGCCAGATTTCTGAGCTTGAATCCCATATTACTTCGGTTCTTCTGTAATGGGAGAAAAACTGCATTAATTGATGGTTAAATTCAAAGGGCATTAGTTCTTTGCTCACATTAGCTCTCAATGTATTAAAAGTGCTCACTTTTAAGCCCCCAAATTCTTAGTCTCAGACCACCCAGACCTCCTTAATGCCACATTTGACAGCCCCCGTAAGCTCCTACAAATGTAATTATCATGCTCAAGGCATCAAGTGAGTCTTCTAAACAAATACAAGAATGCTTTCCCCATAACCTTAGTAAAACTATGCATAAACCTTGCTTTGGTCCATAGCGTTAAGGACCTTCACACTATGCACCAGAGCTGGCCTAAACCTAACTTTATCCCAAAACGTAACCTTAGCAAAGCTTTGCCAAAACCTAACTTTATTCCAAAACGTAACGTCAGTAAAGCTATGCAATAACCTTATTTCCTAAACTTAACCTCCGTAAAACTATGGCTAGTCCTAAACTTATTTCTAACCTTAATCTCAGTAAAACGAATACAACACCTGTTTTAAACTACAATGAGTAAGTGAGCAAGCATTCTTCAGTGCCTTGCCATGCCAACAAGTAGAACCGTTGACCACTGGGAATCCTATCACGCTTATAAAGACAATTTACCCAACCCTTGGACAGCCACCCCCAATTTCTTTGTTTGGGTAACAAATTGGCTTATTTTTAATTCATCATTTTAACATTAATAGAAAGATCTGATGGTTTGAATAGATCGTTTTGATGAGACTGACGACCCTAGTGTCTTCTCCGGAATTGCCACCAGATGGCGAGAATGCACCATTATGCTGATTTTGACAAAAATAGAGGAATCTAGGGGAGTCACTTCCGGTTCAAATGATCATCAACATCCGGCAGTAGTTTGACCCGATGCCTAGCCTAGCATGCCATATTTTTTATAACTAAGTCATATTAACCTCAAATCAACCCCAAAACATCGCAAAATATCACATTTTTCACAGCGACGCACATAGAGACGGCGCGCGTGTGCGATGGCGCACGATCACGCGGATTTCGTTTTCGTTTCCGTTTTTTGGTAGATTACATCCAACATTAGCGATATTAGCGAAAAAATGCTAATTTTTTTCTCCGTTGAAGCCCCAATAACTGACAGTCAATACATTCCGTTTATTCCGTATGTGGCATGTTTATATTTTTCGATTAATTCCGTTTATTCCGGGTTTAGTAGTCCAAGGGTTTTAAGTTACATGCTCTTACCTACTGCTCCCGCTACTTCGAAGTCATCTGGTAGCAGCTTGTCCTGCCGGTTGCCCAGGGTGAAGGCAAGAAAAGACAGGAGGAGTGAATCCAAGATGCTGATGATGCCCAGGATGTAGGCCCAGCGCACCGTACAGTTCCCCAGAGTGTACTTGTCGGTTTGCGTGCCACACATTCTCCTCACCGGTTCGGCATCCCAGCCGTCTGGGTAGATCATGCAGCCAACCACCATCAACACGGCTGTATAGGGGAAGTTAAACACTGATTTATATACAGTAGTTGCATGCACCATACATCTAACTACAGGCTTGTTTTATTACACAAGTAGCCCAGGCTACTGGACAGGGCCCAAATTAGCCAATTGGTCACACCTGATCACCCCTAGATCTCCATATATGGAGCTGACCTGTTCTGACATGGTGATGTTCTGACATCTGCATAGACTCCATATTTGGGCATGCCTGACAAAGAACTTCATATAAAAGGGACACAGACATAATAACTGGGTGGGGAATTCATTTACAACTTGCATCATTCCAAATAGGCCACACCACTATAGTAATGTATAAGGTAGACGACATGATTTGAACACTATAGGGTACATCATTATCAGACCCAAATTACCTTTCAACTTCTTGTTTATGTCCCAAATGACTAATAGCTATCCTCAGGCTTTGTCCTAGCAATTGCAGAAATATTAGGCCTTATAATGTCATAAGAAAAAATATATATTTGACCTCCCATTTATAAAATAAATATAACATTTTTTTTAAATTGTGCCTGCAGTGTTCTCAGGTGCTCACCCGTCTGTCTGTCTGTCTGTCTGTCTGTCTGTCTATCAAGCACCACATCACCTAGTGAATCATGTTACATCATGTAACCAATCTGTCATTGGAGGTGTTCAGAATTGAAACAGGATCTCTTGGCTTCTACAGTGTTGTTGACACCAAGAACCACACACCCTCTGGACACTCCTGAAACTAAAGAGGTGTGTGGGTCACTGTAGTGCCCATTCAAATGGTGTGTGTGTGTGTGTGTGTGTGTGTGTGTGTGTGTGTGTGTGTGTGTGTGTGTGTGTGTGTGTGTGTGTGTGTGTGTGTGTGCACCCCCTCTGAAAATTCACATCTTTTAAGATTTAAATATATTAATTGTTTTGCAATTTGTACAAAGCAACCCATACAAGGGTCTGGGTCCCATTTGGTTCCATTTCTACTTGTTAACCTCAGTGGTGGATACTCACACATATTTTGTACTGCAATAAATATGTATTTTACTCAATAACCTATAGAAATAGTCTGTTACAAGTACAACTATACCTATTCGAAATTTACTTGAGTGGGCCTATATATATATATATATATATATATATATATATATATATATATAAACCTCAGCATTGTACTGTATGTATGCTACTTGAATAAATGTAATTTGAAAGAGAAAGAAAGAGAAAAGGAAGACAAAATAAATCTTGATCTTAGCTTATTTGTTTCCACGTATATGCTACATCTATATACTATCATTCTATACTCATTCGGAATTAGCTACATATATGTTCTCTCTTACTCTTACCCGCAGCTAGTTGCATCCAAGAACATATCTTGTAGACCTGCCCTGCGCTGCAGAAGAAAAACAAACTGAAGCAGCACATGGAGCCCACGATCAGCAGCATGGAGCAGCCCACCATGAACATGGCCGTCCGGAAAGCTCCCGAAGGAATGCTGTTGAAGTCCAGAACACTGCCCTTACAGGTTAGTTCCGACGTCAGGGCATTGCCGATGCAGTAGTGAAAGAGGCCGAAGTAGCCTGCCTGCGGGGTGTTCACGCTGTCCCCTATCCAGAACGGCTGAATGAACACCACCACGCTGATGATGGCAAAGACGATTGTGAAAACGGCCCACATCACACCAATGGCGCGAGAATTCCTCACATAATTGGTGTGATAGATTTTAGCAGCTTCTAAGGCTGTTATCAAGTTAACCATCTTTGGTGATTCTTGAGTAGCCCCGCCAACAAAGCTTTTCTTACAATAATGTTAAAATGTGAACCTGCTGAATGATCGTCGACACACCATGCACGTTTTAAAATTCCTTATTTAAGCCCTGACCCCGACGCGACGCGACCCCTGGCAGCTTTATGCTTCAGTTAGTGAAGTTTCAGCACGCTGGACAGCAACCTCTCCCCTTCAGATGACGTAGAGCTGATTCAGAGGTTGTGGACTACAGTCTGCAGGTGCTCATCCAGTCAGTGCGAATGACTTTGTAGTTACTGGTAGGCAGGGCAGGCTTAGGCAGGCTACCACAAAATGATCTGTATTTTGAGGGAAACGAAGGAAATAACAAAGAGTCAAAGACGGATTGGTAATAGTTTACCCTACTTTTATGACTCGAGGGGAAGGGATTGGAGCTATGTTTGACAGCGTGTTAGATAAAATGCATGCCAAGAAAGGTGTTATATGATGAATTATTCAGCGAAAGAAGATGAGGTTGTAAGGTGAAACCCGTGACTACAATGATAATCCTTTCACAGCCAATTGCAATCGCGCGTGCACACACACACACACACACACACACACACACACACACACACACACACACACACACACACGTTCAAATATAATTAATTTCCCTTATGTTTCACCGCATACAAATTTAAACTGATATTCATTCAACATCTGTTGAGGAATCAGTGATAAAACAAATATATTGAGTCTGGCATAAACCCCATTATACAGGGATGTAATTGCAAAATAATTGGTTTACAGGTATGTAGAGAGCCTCTGCAGAAAAACGTTTTTATCAATTCATGCTCATTTGAATTCATATTACAAACTAAAAGAGCTGTAGTAAATCTAGACTATCTAGACTTTCATGACATAAACTTTGCATAAGTTTATTAACAAGGGAAGGTTAGGGGTTCTGGAGAGGAGAGGAGAAGCTGGGTCAATGATAAAATCAAAAAGAAAAAAAAACAAGCGTGCTACAACTGTGAAAAGATAAGCAGGCTATAGCTCTTCAAACACTGGAAAGCTAAGTGTTGGCAGGCTATACTTTGACTAAAGCTAAGTGTTGGCAGGCTAATAATGCATGGTTAAGCTCTGGCACCGAGTGGCACGTAGCCTTGGCTCTTGTAGACATAGAGTTTGGAGGTGAGTGGAGATGAAGCGTAGGTGTGGACTGAGGAGATGAAGCGTATAGGTGAGGACTGAGGAGATGAAGCGTATAGGTGAGGACTGAGGAGATGAAGCGTAGGTGAGGACTGAGGACTGAGGAGATGAAGCGTAGGTGAGGACTGAGGAGATGAAGCATAGGTGAGGACTGAGGAGATGAAGCGTAGGTGAGGACTGAGGAGATGAAGCGTAGGTGAGGACTGAGGAGATGAAGCGTAGGTGAGGACTGAGGAGATGAAGCGTAGGTGAGGACTGAGGAGATGAAGCGTAGGTGAGGACTGAGGAGATGAAGCGTAGGTGAGGACTGAGGAAATGAAGCGTAGGTGAGGACTGAGGAGATGAAGCGTGAGGACTGAGGAGATGAAGCGTAGGTGAGGACTGAGGAGATGAAGCGTATATAGGTGAGGACTGAGGAGATTGCTGAGAAGTGCTGTTGAGCCTGCTTGAGCCCACAGAACAAAGATGTGGAGGCGGGGATGGTTGAGACATAACTGTGCTGCTGGTCTTAGAAGCCTTCTAAAAAACGTTATTGTGTGTATGGCAGATCATGATACTCCATACTGCTAGACTAATCATCAATGTGATCGAATTAATCACAGCTGTGTAGCTTGCTCTGTCTCAAGATGCTGGAGAATTTGTGTACATCTAGCATGGTTATTTTTCTACCTGGATATCGCTCATTTGTCACAGGTATGGAGGTTTTGTTATTTCGTTAATTCATTATAACTCAGTCTGGGAGTGTGCAAATGGAACCAAATTGATTCCATTTGTAAACTCAGGGTTAAATGAACACTCAGGATTTCAGTGGAAGTGGGAAGGAGGATTCGACAGCAGGGGCCAGCCATGCTGACATACCAATCATAGCGTGGTGTGGTGGGAGCTGCTCTTAGATTTTGTTGTAATGAGGGCTCATGGAGACTGACAGCCTATTCGCTGGGTTGTTCAGCTTGTGAATGACTGGGATGACTTGTCTCGACCTGTCGATAGGGGCTCTCTAAACCCTCTAATGCTGTAAGGTTCCCTGCAGAATAGCAGCCTACTGCCGGGTCTGACAGCTCAAGAGGAGACATGTGACATGCGACTTGGTGTGAAGAAGTTGGGAAGATAAACAATGGGCTAAAGGTCACAACCTTTGAAAATAAAATGACAAGAAGAGCATGAGTACAGGTGCACAAGAATTGAAATTCACCTACAGTATGTACACGCACGCCAAGCACAGCTTGCCATGTTAACAAGGCAGACTGTGTCAGATTCATGTATCTGATGCTGGCAAACTGTTATTCTGAAAGAGAGTGAATGCACAGACTAAATCCTGAATAATTATGTTTGTCTCTCTAACCCCTTTAGTTGCTGCATGTTAAATTAGATATACAGTAGCAATACTATGTGTGGTGGATTATGTTGTTGACTCAGCTCTCTATCTTGTCCTTTGCTTTTCAAAGAGGCTAAAGAAAAGTAATCTTATTTTCCAGTCACCTGGCTGTCCACACATGCCAGCAATAGAAAATTAAAGTCAGTCAGGCCCTCCAAATTGCATAGCAAATTGGTGGTTAGAAAGTAAAGTAACATAAAACCCTTATTATGAACCAAAATGTACATATACAGGTGTCTTTTTGTCGATATAGTGCTATCAGTATGTGATGTAAGCAAGGCTAGCAGTTCTGATGTATCTGATGTTTGCAGGGCTTGCTATACTATAGGTATACGGACACATCCGTCCATAAGTATTCATAAAGCAGAGGCTCAGGCTAGCATATCGGTCTGGTATGCAATTTAATTCATTAAAGAACTCAATCAAAATGTATTAAACGTTCTCTGGCACTGATCCATTGTAAAAGACCCACTACCTCGGTTCTCGGTTCATCATATTTCACTCTATAATCCAATATGAGGTGTGCAGGCCGTTGTGAATTGGCCTCCCCCACTTCTAATAACCTTGGCAGCTTTATTACATTTATAGCCTACTTTGATCAAGCAAGCCATACTTACTTCTTGATAAGATTAAGGCGTGTGTGAGACGAAGCTATAGTCTTGCGAATTGCGATGACAGGCAAAAATAGTGGTCTGTGCTCTTCAATGTGCACTTTGTCTTTGTTTATTTCCCATAAACGATTATTTGACAAAGTTTGCAATCATTTCAATATAATGTTTGGTTTATGCAAACGCTTCCACCTGGCTCTCATTGAATTCAATGAATGTATTTTATTATTGTATAGTCACATTTAGCTACGCTCGGAGACGGAGACTGTGGAAGCCAAACCACAGAGATAACATTTCATATTGATATTTCATAATTCAGAATGAGTATTCAGTAAAATGTATAAAACATAAATGTTTGAAGATTATAATGGCTAAATGCATTGTTTATTTCATTATATGTACTACAAGTATATTGCCAGCTATAGAGGATTCATAAGTAATGACACATGCACAGGCGTTTTGTTTACACTATAGCCTACTGTATGTCCTGAAACTAGTTTGTCGATATGAAATGAATAGGCCTAGATATTGAGCAAATACATGGCCCATATCTTACCTAAAATGCTATCAGATGCTATTTCAGGTTAGATTAAATACTATATGGAATACTGAAGTAGCATGGACTTACGCCATTATGCTCGAAGCTGGTTATAAAGATACGAAGGATTTGTCAGTGATGTCACCGTCATGTGACCGACTCAACTTTTCTCCACTGTGTGTAACATTCAGGTGAAGCTAGGTTACAGACTCAACGTTGCCTGCTCATATTTGTAGTTTTTGTACAATCCATAAATTTGGAATTCCCAGCTGCCTTCTCACGGACCGGTGTTACAAGTCCTGTGGACCGGCACCGGTGGAATGCACTTCCCATTGCATTCAGAGCTGCAGACTCACTCCCAAACTTCCGCCATAGTCTGAAAACCCACCTCTTCAGACTCCATCTTGGCCCGTAGCACTTGCCGTAGCACTTGCCCTAGCCTCGACGACCTTACAGGTGCATGCAAAGGCTCAATTTATGTAATTTAGATAGCATTTTATGTAGACATGGCACTCTATAGTGTATATGCGTAGTTTCATTATATAGATATTCCACTGTTAGATGATTATTAGGTTCTTAGCTTACTTAGGATTCTTGATGACTATTTTTTATGTATTTGATGTATTACTATGTGTTGTTCTTGCTTACTGTAAATCGCTCTGGATTAAGAGCATGATCTGCTAAATGTCTAAATTGTAAATTGTGGTTGGGAAGCTCTGACCTTGATGACCACCTGAATGCAAAGACATGCAATTTGGTCACTTTTTAAAGACAGAAGTGGGACATTGTTGATCAAGTAAATCAACCCTGTCAACCAGGGCCACCGAGGCCATGGTTTTCCCTGCCGCTGAGTAATGTGCCCCAGTCTGGAGCCGTAGCCACCATGTCCAAAAGCCGGACACTGCCCTCAACAGCACCCTATGGACTGTCTCCGGATGCCTACGAGCCACTCCAACCAACCAACTGCCAGTCCTTGCTGGAATTGCCCCTGCAGAGGTCAGGCGAGAGGCAGCCACATTAGCCCTCGCTCGGAAGGCACAGTTGAGCGAATCCCACCTCCTCCACAGGTCGTCACGGAGTCACCACAGCGTACGCGCCTCAAGTCCCCTCGCCCTTTTGCCACACAGGACCAGGAACACCAGCTGACACCTCCAAGGCATCCTGGGTGAAGGCGAGATGGAGGGACCAGTGGAAGGCAGCAGAACCATCCAGGCTTCACCATGCACTACATCGAGGATCCCACAGATGTTCCTGGCCTGGCTTAGACAGGCGGCCAGCAAGCAGACACTGGCTCCTGGGTCATACTGGATTAAACATCTGAAGAGAATAGCCTCTTCTACTGCAGGCCAGCAGGTGCAAGTGCAACACATGAGTGATGGCAAGAGCAGCCTACAAGCAGTTCCACCATGCTGAGAATCACACCATGGTCCACATCCGTTGTTGCCAGGGAATGACTAAAAGGGTATTCCTCCACCTTTAATTAGGCTGTTATTGGTCTTCCTGGGGCCTCACAGCTCAGACGCAGATGAGGTACCATTGGTGGTGGGGTCCCCATCAGCGATCACTCCCTGTTGTTTGGTCGCAAAGGCATGCGACCCAAAGGTAGTGCCTACGTTTGAGGATGAAGCCTGGAGCAGCGATATGGCAGTTCAGAAACCCATCCACCATCATCTTTAGGCAGATTATTCTTTTTAACAAGATTTAAAAAAAAAAAAAAATATATATATATATATATATATATATATATATATATATATATATGTAGCCAGGTGAAATACTGTTCACATATAGCCTCATAATACATGTAGACAGGTCTGAAGCATACTGAAATACTGCCAATAGATGGTGCTAGTTCTCTGGTTAGTGCAATGCAGGAAGGTAGAATGCAGAAGCAGGAAGTAGGAAGTAAAGTCAGATGCTGATGTATGGAGATACACTGTTCAGTTTTACATTGTAATATGTTGGTTTTCATTGGATATATACAGATTATTATTGAGAAGCTGTGATTAAGCTGTGAACTGATCCTTTGGAGTCTGAGAGCTAAGATTCTGGACTGAATGTAGGTTTATTAACCACATGTGTTATGTTTGAATATGTTGTGTTTTTGTTTATTTTTCTGAAGATGTGTTTGATAGCACTTTGTAAATGCAATATGTGATTGTATTTCCTTTTCTTTTGTGTGTGTTCATTTGTCAGTGAGGATTTCCAGTTGGTGTGTTTACACTGCAGTTATTTTTGCACTATAAAAGTAACCATATCCAATTGTTCCTCTGCACTGTAAAACAGTAGTCTTGCTCATTGAGCCACAAACAGACCAACACAGAAGCAGTTATTGCCCAGAATAAAAAAAAACATTATTTTAGTTTGTGTCCGGTGCTTATCTCATTTTGCCTGGTTACACATATATATATATATTTAATTTTTTATTATCGTGAGAACGATGGCTTCCATTTTCACATTGCAACTTTTCAGGAATAGAAAGCATGCACCTCGGTTTTGGAAAGGAAAACCTCCCATAGAGCGAAATATTTCGCGAACACAACTTAAAAGAACCTGCCGTTTCTATTAGCTTGGATTCCCTATCGATGATGTCACTGGTGGACGGGTTTCTGAACTGCCCACAGCCTTCCTATGAGACACAGACACATTAATGAGGACAGATTATATGAAGATAGGTTGAAAAGTGGTGAAGTGGTCCTTTAAGTATGAAGCCAGGGAACAAACAGAGAGGAAAAAAGTAGACCGCATGCAGGAGCTAATGCCACCAAGCTTCACAGACTAATCCAATGCTGCTAATCCAATATCAAATCCAGAGGCATATATCTGAGTGGCAGGCCAGGGCACACTGGGGCACATATGTTATTGCTCTGCTCTGACAGGTGCCCTCCCACTTCGCTACCATTAAACAACAGGAGGTCAGCACAAAATAGAAACTGGTTGTTGTAGCAGACCTGCAGTTTTCTGGGAGTTTATTCCAGATATGTGGTGGATAAAAACAGAATTCTGCTTCATGTTTACTAGTAATCAATGTATTGTTATCAGAGGTGGCAGACGGCCAAAGAGGACAAGGTGAACAAGATACAGCTTGGTGGGGGCGAGCCTCTTTAGCCTTTGGCCTCACAAAGACCCTATGACTGCTTTAGGCCGCTTCTATTGGCCGAACTACAGGCAATCTGTATGGCACAAAAAGGCCCCAGCTGCTGTTCACACGCCCTGCTGCAGCAGTACCAGTGGTGAGCTCACAGGACCTCTGTGGGGTTGACTGTTGTCTCCGAGCGGTTCCACTCACTGATTTCCATTGTAAATGGCCCAGAGGAATGTGATGCAGCATAATAACATAGTTCTCAACATTACATTCTGTTAACCATATCAATCTGTATGATGCAGCGCATCATTTTCCACCATGTAACCTCAAGGGAGGCTGCTGTGAAATTAGCTAAATTAATTTTGTCCCCTTCGTTTTCATAGCAATGTTTGTGTCTCCTGAAGAGATGCTATTTAAGCTCTGTGTTGGTAATGGTTTTCTAATGGGCATTGCAGCAGAGAGGGGGGAGGAGGCAGGGAGCTGGAACTAATAGCCCTCCTCCACCTCACCAGGCTATACCTCTCCAACTCCGTCATCTCATCCCCGGTGCCTGACCCAACACCAATGTTGCCTCTGTTTCATTATTATGACGGCTTCAAAGTTGCCATCCAGCCCACCCTGAGACCAATTTCCTTTCATCCTATTGCTTGTCAGACCCAGCATGGCTTGCCAGCAGAGAGATTGTGGGCCGACCCAGACGTCAGCCAGACGCGTCTCGTTATCTCAGACGCAGAAAAGGAGCGCAATGTGGCAGTCCAGAACCAGGGTATGTGGGGAAACTATAGGGAGGGGGTGGTCATCTCAGGATGAGGTTTGGTGTCACATTAACAGGCTTCTAACAGAAGACGGACAGTCTGCTTTTGTGCAGAGCAGCATAAATACGAGGGTGAATGCAAATCGTTGCTGTCAGAAGGAAACCATTATGTCCAAAACCGTTACTTTTCAGGGAATGTAAAAAACAACCTGTGTTATAAGAATTTCCATGTAGTTATGATGTAGTCACAAGCCCTTGTTAATACTTTTAATTGGATAACTATTTAGTATGTATTAAACACCCGCACAGATCTAACCACACCTTAAAAAAAATTCAAAAGTTGTGAAAATAGATATATCTACAAGTTCAGAACGCATCATGTCAAGATGCATTGTGATCTTGTATAGGTTGGCTATTTTCGCTACTTTTGTGTGACAATGAAGTAGTAGGCCTAGGATATTCATTTACGAGAAAACGTGAACATTTTAAATATGGAGATACAAGGTTTCTGCCCGACAGCATAAAAATGCAACTGGGTCATTTTTGGCTCTGCAACTGTGGCAGTCACATTGTAACAATGATGCCTTCTTTTATTGGCCATGATTGTCCAAGAGGGGGCAGTGCGTCATTATGATCTGAGGAAGACAAGTCAGCAGCCAATCTATTAGTTATAGAGTACATGTTTGAATTTAGAGTTTATCCCTCTCATACTGTAACTCACTCGCTCAAACAGGCAGACATACTGGTGCTATTCATAAACCTATATGTTCCCCATGATCACTAACACCGAACAAACAAATATATAAGCAGCTATCTTTAGAGATTGATTGTGCTCTGAGAGAGAGAGCCCTTTTAATGTTTTTATGTATTCATTTTCACTGGCGTATATGCTGCAAAATGCCTTTGATGTTCATGGAGACACTGGGGTGTTAGTGTTCTGATGGTGCTTTGTAGAGAAGTAGCTGCTGAATCCCCTGAAGTGTGTGAATGGATAAACAGTCTTTTCTCATATCCAGGACTCAAGTTTAACCCTGACAGCGCTGACACTGCCTTTCTTCCTAACTCGGAGCTGTGTCCTGTGTCCAGGCGGGAATACAGTAGCTTAGTTCAGGTTCAGGTTCAGGTTCAGGTTTATTTGTCATGTGTATAGATACAGAGTATAAATACAAGTAGGCCTACATACACGTGTGTGTGTGTGTGTGTGTGCGTGTGTGTGTGTGTGTGTGTGTGTGCGCGCGTGTGCATGTGTGTGTGTGTGTGCGCGCACGAGCACGCTTGCGTGTGTGCTTGCTTGCGCGGGCAGACAGTGTGTGTGTGTGTGTTTGTGTGTGTGTGTGTGTGCGTGTGCGTGTGCGTGTGTGCGTGTGTGTGCGCGTTATAGATGTGTTCATCATTCAGTCTTCCAGACAGACTGAATCCTTCCATCATCTAAAACACAACCAACATCCTCCTCCATCCCTATAGACCCGCTATTCATTGCACAGAGTGCACCAGTATCATCGCACGCATGCTTCATTTATTTATTATACTACTCCAACACTTGACGCTCGTCGCTGTCGCATGCCGAAAATAGCAGGTCTACAAGGTGTACAGAAGGAGTGATATTTATCATTTGTCATAAACATTTGCATCATTATTCTGTCCTGTCTTAAAGTGACTTTCCCTGATGGCAAAGGGCTTTATTGGCATGAGAAAACATAAGTTTACATTGCCAAAGCAGAAAGAACAATACAACAATACAGCAATACAATCAAAACAAAAATGATGTACATTTGAAGGTCAGAATCTTCAATAGATCAAATTATATGTACCAAGGTCACTCGATGCAGGTATAGTGCAGGAATATACACAATGATTAGTCTTTAGGGTGGTTGTGTTCCATTTGATATCCTTCTCCTATCACAGCAACTCACAAATATTGCTGCTGTGTTTGCACATTGTTGTACTTCGGCTTTCAAACATTTTCATGTCAAGAAAATATTTTGTGCCAGGAAGTGGGAGTTTGTTGTTGGATTAGATTTAGTACACAATTCTACCACTGTCTCTACAGTAGGTGGGGAGACTGAAACCTATTATCTGAATATACATTCTTAACTTCTGAAATAATAGGAAATTAACCTCTTTCAACATGGCGTCCCTATTTGGTCATGTCATTATAAGCGAACATTTTCTGAATTTTCCTGATTATTCTTTTATAGACTAGACCCGGCTGTAGAGCACCAAGTCGGTAACAATGGAAGTTGGAGATTCATGCCTCACCCGGCTATGCGATACCCATTGTACCCATGTCAGAGTACCCGTTACACCCATCTGTCTGTGTCCCTTTTATGCCCATATATGGAGATTTCTGTATCTGTCTCTCTGTGTCCCTTTATTCCTATATACAGTATGGAGTTTTGTGTCAGGCATGCCCAAATATGGAGTTTTGTCAGAACAGGCCAGCTCCATATATTGAGCCTGGGCAGGCGCCCTGTCCAGAGCCCGGGCAGAGGCCTTTTGTGGCGTTTCTGGACAACCGTGGGTCTGACCGACTCGACACCGGGCACTCCCTGCGGTGGTGTGGAACGCGTGTCTAATTTGAAGTCGACGGGGCGAAAGGTTCATGAGTTACGTGGATTACAAATGTACAAAAAGGGACATGGTGCATTTATAGTTAGATAGCAAAAATAGACGATTTACAAGCTCACAAAGCATTGCGTAGTGGAGCGTTGTGAGTAGGCCTAATAAGGCATAAGTGCTTAAACTGTGCTGGAACCACCTCAGTTCTTGAGACGCTCCAGTTCTGCTAGTTTAAATTATATAGCCATTTACACATGCAGTCAAATCCCCGTCCTGTTTATTTAACCATGAGGCTGTAAAGAACATTGGTATTGCAGTGGTCTTAGGACTCATTTGGAGCTTGCATGCCAAGCGTGTGTAAACCTCATTGTTCGCTGTGTATTGAGTATTTTCCTCTGTATGCTATTTGAGAACGTCAGGTGGTTAAAATGAAACTTTCAGTCATTGTTTGGTGCCCTTTTGAAATGCCATCCGATCATCATCAATATGGCTGTGTGTGTGTGTGTGTGTGTGTGTGTGTGTGTGTGTGTGTGTGTGTGTGTGTGTGTTCATGTGTGCATGCATACTGTATTGGGGTTTTTGTGTAGGTAATGTGGTGAACTTCTCATTGTAGAGAGAGAGAGAGAGAGAGAGAGAGAGAGAGAGAGAGTGTGTTGTGTGTGTTATGCTCTGACAGTTACATAACCTCATAGAATAATAGGACGCAGGTAGGTTGTTCCACTGACAGTGAGAATTGAAGTGTTGAATTCGCAGAAGCACTGTGAAATGTTGCTGTTAATTGCATCGTGAAGAATGCTTGCAGCATACACTGAGTAGAGTTTACCTCTGCAGCTCTGCTTCATGTAAAAAAGCTCCAATCCGTAAGTTCTGTTTCTCCCGACAGAGACGTAATTGCGACAATGTCCGAACTCCAATAAAAATGGCAGAGCATCTAGGGCCCTATCTTGCGTCAGAGGCACTAAATCCGTAATTTGGGCATTTAGCATTTCGTAAGAGGCGTTCCCCCATACAAATTGCTATCTTGTACTTCCTTGCCTCCCTAAAACACCTCCGCTACCCGTTACATTATGCATACTGTAGGTGTGGTTTGGGTTCATTAAGTCATAACTCGCTCAAATCTGAAGCATTTAAAGAAAAATAAAGTTCTATGTAATCTATGAAGTTCCCGTTTCATTTGGTATATTGATCATGATTGTATTGTCTCTCTATGAAACTGTATCAAGCGAAAAGCAAAGTTCGGAATAAAGGCAAAATTATATTGGAAATGACATGACACCCGTTGCTTCCTTACAATCTAGCCTTTAATTGCCTTTTAATAAAACCACATTTGTATAATCTAAGTATAATCTACGTGTTACTGATTATTTGGAATTTTATATGATTGTAATCCATTAAATATTTGCTGCGCAATGAAGTGATTAAACTGAACGAGCGAATGGAATCGCACAAATCAAATATAACTTCTTTGACTAGACAATTATATAAACACAATGGACACAAGGAATTGTGATTATAGTAAAATTACAATCGCAGAGATGTGTGGAGAATTAAGACAGAACGAGACCTCTGAGCTGTGAATGTTCTGCAACATTGTGCGTCGAGGCAGCTCCAACTCAGGAGCGCCTTCTTCTATCAAACAGAATTCGCATTGCGGGTGGTTTGAGGAGGCACTTTCCGCCGTCCTAAACCTGCGTGGGAAAGATAGCAATTTCAAGGAAAGCACATCAACACGCCTACGGCCACACCCCCACCCCCACCCGCAAATGTAGGAGTCGGCAAAATGTATAATGCGTTGCGTGGCCGCAAGATACCGTTTACGGATAGTGAAAGCTCCTGAATGCGTAATTCACTAATTGTGCTTAGTGCTGGCGGGTAAGGCATGGCATACGATAGAGCCCCTATAGTGTGCAATCCGATAGCTTATTCCAATAACTTTGACAGGGTCAACCAGAGTCCTACCAGAGTCAAAATGTGACTGTCTCAATGGAAGAGTAGAGAGACCACCTCCAACCTGTGAGGATGTGCTATTAATTGCGACCGAAGGTCACAGTTAACTATGGAATCGTGCATTTCCCGTCAGTGTGTTGGTCGGGCATGTGACATCACGTGATATCATCAGGGATGGAGCATGTGACATCACATCACGTGACATCAGCACTCATCAGGGATGAGCACGTGACATCACGTGACATCAGGGATGGAGATCTCTGATGTCATTGATATTGGCAGGCAATATTAAGCCCATATATCACGTGACATCATCAGGGATGGAGATCCCTGATGTCATCAATATTTACCAGCAACTCTACATCTGACCTCAAACCCTTAGATCTCCATAAGGAGCTGAGCTGTTCTTACATTCCATAATGTGAGTGGTTGTTGCTCAGCATATGTTGATCCTTCCCCATCCATCCTTCCCCTTTGACTGATACCTGTCAATTTAACAATTTAAACTCTAGATGGGCCTGGCGCGCCCGGCAGCCGGCGAAAACTTTTCTTAACAGGCCCGAAAATTAAGATCTTACCCCCAAGCCAAAGCACCAGCACTCGCCCAGCAGTCTGCTGTCACCCAGGCGGATGTGTGCACTGGACCTCGGTCGCTTCTCGCCCTCAGGCGTCTTACTGTTAATGAATTAATAGGATTGTATAGTTTTAACATTATTTAACATTATTTTCTCCGTAACGGAGGCTGCTTTGCCTGGGATTTATGCTTCACAGTTCACACACCAGCCTAGTGAGTTTATAATATTAAGTTGGTGCAAGAAGAAAAATCGCCCAGAGAGAGAAAGTGTTTTTGTATTAGCTATTAGCTGGTGTTTTATCCACACCGGCTGTGGGAGAAACACTCCATCATGCCCAGCAGTGGCTGCACAGTGAGGTATTGATAAGGATGAAGTGTGATTACACAACGTTATTGGTTTCTGGACTACCCAATTCAAGCCTTTATTGTGGTGCTCCTCTGTCTTCTTCACACGTTGTAATGAGTCTCAAATGTTTGTCTAGTTCAGAAAGTGTTCAGGCTACACTCTGTTTTGCTGTGTTTGGGGCAGATTTAGGTTGTTGCATTATCCAACTTTATGTTATCTCTGATGGGCTCTGATTGTAAGCGTGTAGTGTAAGGTCTTATTACAGATCTCTATAGAGCGTCGCAGTCCCTCCCCCTTTCAGAACGACGAGTGGCCTCGTCATGATTTGTCACGACAAGAGTTGGCTTCGTACGACGCTTAAAAGGTCTTTAAATAAATACGTTTTGAAATGCCTATGGAAAAAATGCATTGGGATTCATTTCCTGGGCCACTCGTTGTTCTGAAAGGGGGAGGGACTGCGACGCTCTATATCTGACAAAGTGAAATCTACTGTATTGTAGAGGGAAGGCTGGATATTTTGGTCCTAATGAATTAAAGATGGCAGAGTTCACAGGCGTGATGTTCCTTAGCCGCACCTCCCCCTACACACGCAACCCTTCAACCTGCTCCCCTCTTCACTGATTAGATTGCAGAGTATACACACACTGTAAAGTGAGGGGATGGTTTATATTACTGTGCAATCTGAATTGTGTTACTGTAAGTCTGGTTGCATTTGAGAGGCATGTGTAGGAAGGGATGGAAAGGGTGGGTCAGGTTAGAAAAGAGCAATGGACTGCTATTAACCCACTTAAACCATATGTATTTAGTTGACTGGGATCCCACAGGGTTCTGTCCTACATCCGCAAGTATTTCCCTCTTCACCAAATATCTTTACAGAAAATAGCTCACTGTGAGCTTGTAGATCGACTATTTGTTGAATGTTCGCCCCCAGAAGAGGGACGCTAGGGGGTTCACGTGGTTAATGACACCTCAACAGAGCTTTGGGAACTGATGGTGTTTCGTCTGGTGATGACAACCCACCCCAGGGCCCTGTGCAAGGAGGACACCCATCAACTGTTCACGCTGGTACCGTAATGAGGAAAACCATAATGGTGAAGACCGCTTGGAGCATCTTCTGGCTGTGTTCAGCTGGTGGATAGGCCCTCTCATTATCTCAATATGAGCGCCATGAGGTTTGAGTAGTAGCTTAGTGTGTTTGGACTCGCATTAATCATTCTGTCACATCATATTTCATATACCGTATATAGGCCCACTCCGGAGATAAGAATTCACATTGTGTCACATGAGGAGGTTTTCGTATAGACTGGCACGGGTAGGGCTCATATTGTTGCAATTTGCGAGAAACCTTGTATCTCCATGTAACAAAAGAAGCAATAACAGCCGATCTACAAGCTCGCAGTTTATATCTGCAACTGACCTTACAGTATGTAGACCGCAGCCGTCTTACCATTAAGTTAATGGCTGTCACCCTCGTCACAAAAGCACGACTGACACATCCTGCACAACACCACAACAGCTCCAGCGCCTCCAAGCAGACTCAAGTCCTGCTACCCCTAGGCTACATACAACAAGGCAGCACAAGATATGCTCAATTCCACTTCGGAGGACATCTCCAGAGATGCATGGTTGGCAGCAGCCTGGAAGCTTGAATTATCCTCTTTCTATCTGCAAAGTGTTTGTTCATAAAAACCCACTGTATGCAAATGTTTGTAACCAATGTTTGGATGTATGGGCTGTCAATGTCAAATTGCGACTGCAAATTTCTGCAATCTTGCTTAATGGCAAGAAGAGCGAAAGTGTTCTAGTCCGTCTGCGTTTTTTTTTAATTATAAATATTGAACCAATAAAAGGTATTCACAAGAGCTTCCGACAAATTACTTTGGAACCATTGGAACAAAACAGTTCTTATTTCTCATTTAAGTAACAGTTTTGGACATACAAGGCTTCCACCAGACAGCGACAATATGGCCCAGAAGAACCCCAAGTGGCGTACCCATCTAGCCTGGCTGCAGGGAGCTGTGCTTTCCTACTTTGCAGCAGCATGGTGTTTGATACTTTCTGGCAATGCAGGCATTAATGGTATTTCTCCTCTGTAGCTCAGGGGTGTTTCGCTACAACTCAACCTTATCAGAAGAATTTAGGCAGAATCCCGCTGTTCCTAGTCACTGCACAGTAAAGTCCCCTAGTGTTCCTTTAACTCAGAGTGTCCAAATCTAATCAAATTGACCATGGGACCCATTTGGTTACTTTTGCTCATTTAAATTTGTTAAATGAACACTACTTTACAGTGATGTATTGTGCTTATGCTGTGAGGTTTTCTGTTCTTGATCATTTAAATTTAAGTTGTATTACTTCAGAGAGAGGGGTTAGAAAGAGACTACACATAGTAGTCCGGATTTTAAGTTTTGAACCCGCAATCCTGTGTGGTACTGTACTGTACAGCTGAGCCAGCAACTCACTGCTGTGGCCTTTTTTGTGTGGAAATGTTTTCTGTTCTCTGTATTAATTTCCTTCCAAATCATACACAAAGGGTCATACTGGGTATGAAGAGGATGAGTGTAATGATATTCATGGTTAGCTTTGAGAAAACAATTTGATGAAAGTCCCTCATGAATAAACTGTTGTTGTTCTTTGTGATGAATATTGCGCACTGAAAACAGCTAATATACAAGCCAGTCCCATCAGCGACACGTTGGGAGCTTGCATATCAGCTATACCTGTATGTATGTTTCAATGTGCAACACCGTCATACAACTAAATATAAGCCTGGCTTTACTGGGACATGGAGCTGCAGGAATTGATTGCACTTAGGTTGAGGTATATATGCGGTTAGGCACGGATTAGATAGAACAGACAGTTTCGACCAGTTCAGGAAAGGGGGCTCCCTCAAAAGTTCCAAAGTTGTATTTAAGGTAATTCGATTGGTGGCCTTCTCTGGAAGCACGCAAGTCAGGAACAGTGCAAGTTGGAAATGCAATCACCCGGTTATGCAATACCCATTGTACCTACCTGCTGTATGGGTACTCTAAATACTGTTAGAGTACCCAGTATGATACCCATGGGACTACTCCTAACCAACAATGCAGGTCATACAGATTTTATGAAATTACTATAACCAAAATAATTATAGTAATAGTATTGAATGGGAAAGGAACCGAGGAAACTCCCTCCTGTCAGGTGAAAAGAAACGGCTTGGACTCCTCATGCATTGAATGAGGTCAGTCCGTTGCTCTCCCCAGGTTGGCAGAGGGAGTGTAGAGCCGAGGATTACATTAGATAATTAACACTGGGTGAGATATTGGGTTACAAAATTGTGGGATAAAAATTTAGATAAAAATAAAGTAGTATTTCTTAGTTATGCAAACAATTAAATTTCCATTTTAGATGATTTATTAGTGTTTGTGCTCTATAAAAAAAGACTTCAATGGAGAATGTATACATTGAACGCATGAATTACACAGATTATATCTCAGTTTCCTGATTCAACATTATTTAAATTTTCTTCTATATTGAATGACATTTTATTGACTTTTATGATTAATGGAAGAAGCTGCATGGTATAACTAATGACAATCTTACTGTACATAAATAATCTTACTATTGGTTTGCTGGGTGTTAAAAGAACCTCAGTGCACTCTTGTTTCATTCTGACTCTTTTATGCCTGAATAACCAGATTGCTTTGAAAATACCAGATTTATTTCTTTATTTTAAAGACTGACTACCGTACTTTTTAATTAAATTTCTCACATTGTCTGAGTCAGAGTCTAGAGAGCACAAGAAATACAAGATAAGAATTAAGGAAGAAGATGAAATTTGTCTTTTGTGTCTATTTCAGGAGCTGAACCTGTTTGGACGGAAAAACCTTTCTGACTGAGAGTGACAGTTGTAGGCCTAGATTTACAAGTTTGTATATATTGCCTTTCATGTTCTCGGTCTACCAACTAATTTAGTAATACCGTTCAGAATTGTTAAATAAGTTCATATTAATGAGGTGGTTGTTTAGTTTTGTTATGGGTTGCTACCAAAACCCACCATAGAAGTTTGAACAACTGGTGGTGTTTGTATACTATTATGGATGGTTTTGTCAAAGTGAATCACTCAGAAAAAAGGTTTGTGATGTAGTGTGTTATCAGCACAGAACATATAAATCATAAATGGCATTGTGTTTGGTCACTGTACTGTGGACACCCACAGGCACAGACTTTGCATCCAAATGCTGTTTAATGAATGCTTTCTGTTCCCAGCCAGTGCTATAGCCCATATCGTACGGCATACTATAGCACGCCGTTTTTCATCATTTTTGAGGATTTGAAAAAAATGAAAAAAACGATGGGTTATAGCCCATGTTTTTTGAAATTTTGAAACAACCAAAAGTGTCAAATAATGGTTAGAAGCTGTTTTTCAACAACCAAAAGTGTCAAATAATGGTTAGAGAAAGTTTAAAAAATCAAAGCAAATACAGGTAATTCGAAAATGTTATTTTTGTACTTTTGTGTTTCTCTTCTTTATATATTACTTTACTGTTGAAATGTAAAATTTACATTTCAACGAAAGGACCTGTAAATGACAACACAAAAACTAAGGCACTGGTGTCGTACTTCTGGTTTACCGGAACGGGGTGCAACTCCCTGCAGTGCCCTGCTCAATTTGTTGTATTTACATGGTTCATTGGTCCATGGTCTCAGAGGTCATCGCTATAGTCTTCATCATTGTTGAGGATTTAAAACACGACACGGCATGCTATAACACGCCGTTCCACATCATTTTTGAGGATTTTTAAAAATTCCACAATTTGCAATTTCCGCAATTTGCAATTTCCGCAATTTTCAATTTCCGCAATTCCGCAATTTGATAAAAACCATGGGTTATAGCCCATGTTTTTTGAAAATTTGAAAAAAAAAGTTAGCCTCGTTTCTCATCATTTTGGACCGTGGGCTATAGCCCATATCGTACGGCATACTATGGCACGCCGTTTTTCATCATTTTTGAGGATTTGAAAAAAATGAAAAATGAAAAAAACGGTGGGTTATAGCCCATGTTTTTTGAAATTTTGAAAAAAAAAGTTAGCCTCGTTTCTCATCATTTTGGACCGTGGGCTATAGCCCATATCGTACGGCATACTATGGCACGCCGTTTTTCATCATTTTTGAGGATTTGAAAAAACTGAAAAATGAAAAAAAAACGGTGGGTTATAGCCCATGTTTTTTGAAATTTTGGAAAAAAAAGTTAGCCTCGTTTCTCATCATTTTGGACCGTGGGCTATAGCCCATATCGTACGGCATACTATGGCACGCCGTTTTTCATCATTTTTGAGGATTTGAAAAAAATGAAAAATGAAAAAAACGGTGGGTTATAGCCCATGTTTTTTGAAATTTAAAAAAAAAAAGTTAGCCTCGTTTCTCATCATTTTGGACTGTGGGCTATAGCCCATATCGTACGGCATACTATGGCACGCCGTTTTTCATCATTTTTGAGGATTTGAAAAAAATGAAAAATGAAAAAAAAGGTGGGTTATAGCCCATGTTTTTTGAAATTTTGAAAAAAAAAGTTAGCCTCGTTTCTCATCATTTTGGACCGTGGGCTATAGCCCATATCGTACGGCATACTATGGCACGCCGTTTTTCATCATTTTTGAGGATTTGAAAAAAATGAAAAATGAAAAAAAAGGTGGGTTATAGCCCATGTTTTTTGAAATTTTGAAAAAAAAAGTTAGCCTCGTTTCTCATCATTTTGGACCGTGGGCTATAGCCCATATCGTACGGCATACTATGGCACGCAGTTTTTCATCATTTTTGAGGATTTGAAAAAAATGAAAAATGAAAAAAACGGTGGGTTATAGCCCATGTTTTTTGAAATTTTGGAAAAAAAAGTTAGCCTCGTTTCTCATCATTTTGGACCGTGGGCTATAGCCCATATCGTACGGCATACTATGGCACGCCGTTTTTCATCATTTTTGAGGATTTGAAAAAAATGAAAAATGAAAAAAACGGTGGGTTATAGCCCATGTTTTTTGAAATTTTGAAAAAAAAAGTTAGCCTCGTTTCTCATCATTTTGGACCGTGGGCTATAGCCCATATCGTACGGCATACTATGGCACGCCGTTTTTCATCATTTTTGAGGATTTGAAAAAAATGAAAAATGAAAAAAACGGTGGGTTATAGCCCATGTTTTTTGAAATTTTGGAAAAAAAAGTTAGCCTCGTTCTCATCATTTTGGACCGTGGGCTATAGCCCATATTGTACGGCATACTATGGCACGCCGTTTTTCATCATTTTTGAGGATTTGAAAAAAATGAAAAATGAAAAAAACGGTGGGTTATAGCCCATGTTTTTTGAAATTTTGAAAAAAAAAGTTAGCCTCGTTTCTCATCATTTTGGACCGTGGGCTATAGCCCATATCGTACGGCATACTATGGCACGCCGTTTTTCATCATTTTTGAGGATTTGAAAAAAATTAAAAATGAAAAAAACGGTGGGTTATAGCCCATGTTTTTTGAAATTTTGGAAAAAAAAGTTAGCCTCGTTTCTCATCATTTTGGACCGTGGGCTATAGCCCATATCGTACGGCATACTATGGCACGCCGTTTTTCATCATTTTTGAGGATTTGAAAAAAATGAAAAATGAAAAAAACGGTGGGTTATAGCCCATGTTTTTTGAAATTTTGAAAAAAAAAGTTAGCCTCGTTTCTCATCATTTTGGACCGTGGGCTATAGCCCATATCGTACGGCATACTATGGCACGCCGTTTTTCATCATTTTTGAGGATTTGAAAAAAATGAAAAATGAAAAAAAAGGTGGGTTATAGCCCATGTTTTTTAAAATTTTGAAAAAAAAAGTTAGCCTCGTTTCTCATCATTTTGGACCGTGGGCTATAGCCCATATCGTACGGCATACTATGGCACGCCGTTTTTCATCATTTTTGAGGATTTGAAAAAAATGAAAAATGAAAAAAAAGGTGGGTTATAGCCCATGTTTTTTGAAATTTTGAAAAAAAAAGTTAGCCTCGTTTCTCATCATTTTGGACCGTGGGCTATAGCCCATATCGTACGGCATACTATGGCACGCCGTTTTTCATCATTTTTGAGGATTTGAAAAAAATGAAAAATGAAAAAAACGGTGGGTTATAGCCCATGTTTTTTGAAATTTTGGAAAAAAAAGTTAGCCTCGTTTCTCATCATTTTGGACCGTGGGCTATAGCCCATATCGTACGGCATACTATGGCACGCCGTTTTTCATCATTTTTGAGGATTTGAAAAAAATGAAAAATGAAAAAAACGGTGGGTTATAGCCCATGTTTTTTGAAATTTTGAAAAAAAAAGTTAGCCTCGTTTCTCATCATTTTGGACCGTGGGCTATAGCCCATATCGTACGGCATACTATGGCACGCCGTTTTTCATCATTTTTGAGGATTTGAAAAAAATGAAAAATGAAAAAAAACGGTGGGTTATAGCCCATGTTTTTTGAAATTTTGGAAAAAAAAGTTAGCCTCGTTCTCATCATTTTGGACCGTGGGCTATAGCCCATATCGTACGGCATACTATGGCACGCCGTTTTTCATCATTTTTGAGGATTTGAAAAAAATGAAAAATGAAAAAAACGGTGGGTTATAGCCCATGTTTTTTGAAATTTTGAAAAAAAAAGTTAGCCTCGTTTCTCATCATTTTGGACCGTGGGCTATAGCCCATATCGTACGGCATACTATGGCACGCCGTTTTTCATCATTTTTGAGGATTTGAAAAAAATGAAAAATGAAAAAAACGGTGGGTTATAGCCCATGTTTTTTGAAATTTTGGAAAAAAAAGTTAGCCTCGTTTCTCATCATTTTGGACCGTGGGCTATAGCCCATATCGTACGGCATACTATGGCACGCCGTTTTTCATCATTTTTGAGGATTTGAAAAAAATGAAAAATGAAAAAAACGGTGGGTTATAGCCCATGTTTTTTGAAATTTTGAAAAAAAAAGTTAGCCTCGTTTCTCATCATTTTGGACCGTGGGCTATAGCCCATATCGTACGGCATACTATGGCACGCCGTTTTTCATCATTTTTGAGGATTTGAAAAAAATGAAAAATGAAAAAAAAGGTGGGTTATAGCCCATGTTTTTTGAAATTTTGAAATAAAAAGTTAGCCTCGTTTCTCATCATTTTGGACCGTGGGCTATAGCCCATATCGTACGGCATACTATGGCACGCCGTTTTTCATCATTTTTGAGGATTTGAAAAAAAATGAAAAATGAAAAAAACGGTGGGTTATAGCCCATGTTTTTTGAAATTTTGAAAAAAAAAGTTAGCCTCGTTTCTCATCATTTTGGACCGTGGGCTATAGCCCATATCGTACGGCATACTATGGCACGCCGTTTTTCATCATTTTTGAGGATTTGAAAAAAATGAAAAAAACGGTGGGTTATAGCCCATGTTTTTTGAAATTTTGGAAAAAAAAGTTAGCCTCGTTTCTCATCATTTTGGACCGTGGGCTATAGCCCATATCGTATGGCATACTATGGCACGCCGTTTTTCATCATTTTTGAGGATTTGAAAAAAATGAAAAATGAAAAAAACGGTGGGTTATAGCCCATGTTTTTTGAAATTTTGAAAAAAAAAGTTAGCCTCGTTTCTCATCATTTTGGACCGTGGGCTATAGCCCATATCGTACGGCATACTATGGCACGCCGTTTTTCATCATTTATGAGGATTTGAAAGAAATGAAAAATGAAAAAAACGGTGGGTTATAGCCCATGTTTTTTGAAATTTTGGAAAAAAAAGTTAGCCTCGTTTCTCATCATATTGGACCGTGGGCTATAGCCCATATCGTACGGCATACTATGGCACGCCGTTTTTCATCATTTTTGAGGATTTGAAAAAAATGAAAAATAAAAAAAACGGTGGGTTATAGCCCATGTTTTTTGAAATTTTGGAAAAAAAAGTTAGCCTCGTTTCTCATCATTTTGGACCGTGGGCTATAGCCCATATCGTATGGCATACTATGGCACGCCGTTTTTCATCATTTTTGAGGATTTGAAAAAAATGAAAAATGAAAAAAACGGTGGGTTATAGCCCATGTTTTTTGAAATTTTGAAAAAAAAAGTTAGCCTCGTTTCTCATCATTTTGGACCGTGGGCTATAGCCCATATCGTACGGCATACTATGGCACGCCGTTTTTCATCATTTTTGAGGATTTGAAAAAAATGAAAAATGAAAAAAACGGTGGGTTATAGCCCATGTTTTTTGAAATTTTGGAAAAAAAAGTTAGCCTCGTTTCTCATCATTTTGGACCGTGGGCTATAGCCCATATCGTACGGCATACTATGGCACGCCGTTTTTCATCATTTTTGAGGATTTGAAAAAAATGAAAAATGAAAAAAACGGTGGGTTATAGCCCATGTTTTTTGAAATTTTGAAAAAAAAAGTTAGCCTCGTTTCTCATCATTTTGGACCGTGGGCTATAGCCCATATCGTACGGCATACTATGGCACGCCGTTTTTCATCATTTTTGAGGATTTGAAAAAAATGAAAAATGAAAAAAAAGGTGGGTTATAGCCCATGTTTTTTAAAATTTTGAAAAAAAAAGTTAGCCTCGTTTCTCATCATTTTGGACCGTGGGCTATAGCCCATATCGTACGGCATACTATGGCACGCCGTTTTTCATCATTTTTGAGGATTTGAAAAAAATGAAAAATGAAAAAAAAGGTGGGTTATAGCCCATGTTTTTTGAAATTTTGAAAAAAAAAGTTAGCCTCGTTTCTCATCATTTTGGACCGTGGGCTATAGCCCATATCGTACGGCATACTATGGCACGCCGTTTTTCATCATTTTTGAGGATTTGAAAAAAATGAAAAATGAAAAAAACGGTGGGTTATAGCCCATGTTTTTTGAAATTTTGGAAAAAAAAGTTAGCCTCGTTTCTCATCATTTTGGACCGTGGGCTATAGCCCATATCGTACGGCATACTATGGCACGCCGTTTTTCATCATTTTTGAGGATTTGAAAAAAATGAAAAATGAAAAAAACGGTGGGTTATAGCCCATGTTTTTTGAAATTTTGAAAAAAAAAGTTAGCCTCGTTTCTCATCATTTTGGACCGTGGGCTATAGCCCATATCGTACGGCATACTATGGCACGCCGTTTTTCATCATTTTTGAGGATTTGAAAAAAATGAAAAATGAAAAAAAACGGTGGGTTATAGCCCATGTTTTTTGAAATTTTGGAAAAAAAAGTTAGCCTCGTTCTCATCATTTTGGACCGTGGGCTATAGCCCATATCGTACGGCATACTATGGCACGCCGTTTTTCATCATTTTTGAGGATTTGAAAAAAATGAAAAATGAAAAAAACGGTGGGTTATAGCCCATGTTTTTTGAAATTTTGAAAAAAAAAGTTAGCCTCGTTTCTCATCATTTTGGACCGTGGGCTATAGCCCATATCGTACGGCATACTATGGCACGCCGTTTTTCATCATTTTTGAGGATTTGAAAAAAATGAAAAATGAAAAAAACGGTGGGTTATAGCCCATGTTTTTTGAAATTTTGGAAAAAAAAGTTAGCCTCGTTTCTCATCATTTTGGACCGTGGGCTATAGCCCATATCGTACGGCATACTATGGCACGCCGTTTTTCATCATTTTTGAGGATTTGAAAAAAATGAAAAATGAAAAAAACGGTGGGTTATAGCCCATGTTTTTTGAAATTTTGAAAAAAAAAGTTAGCCTCGTTTCTCATCATTTTGGACCGTGGGCTATAGCCCATATCGTACGGCATACTATGGCACGCCGTTTTTCATCATTTTTGAGGATTTGAAAAAAATGAAAAATGAAAAAAAAGGTGGGTTATAGCCCATGTTTTTTGAAATTTTGAAATAAAAAGTTAGCCTCGTTTCTCATCATTTTGGACCGTGGGCTATAGCCCATATCGTACGGCATACTATGGCACGCCGTTTTTCATCATTTTTGAGGATTTGAAAAAAAATGAAAAAAACGGTGGGTTATAGCCCATGTTTTTTGAAATTTTGGAAAAAAAAGTTAGCCTCGTTTCTCATCATTTTGGACCGTGGGCTATAGCCCATATCGTATGGCATACTATGGCACGCCGTTTTTCATCATTTTTGAGGATTTGAAAAAAATGAAAAATGAAAAAAACGGTGGGTTATAGCCCATGTTTTTTGAAATTTTGAAAAAAAAAGTTAGCCTCGTTTCTCATCATTTTGGACCGTGGGCTATAGCCCATATCGTACGGCATACTATGGCACGCCGTTTTTCATCATTTATGAGGATTTGAAAGAAATGAAAAATGAAAAAAACGGTGGGTTATAGCCCATGTTTTTTGAAATTTTGGAAAAAAAAGTTAGCCTCGTTTCTCATCATATTGGACCGTGGGCTATAGCCCATATCGTACGGCATACTATGGCACGCCGTTTTTCATCATTTTTGAGGATTTGAAAAAAATGAAAAATAAAAAAAACGGTGGGTTATAGCCCATGTTTTTTGAAATTTTGGAAAAAAAAGTTAGCCTCGTTTCTCATCATTTTGGACCGTGGGCTATAGCCCATATCGTATGGCATACTATGGCACGCCGTTTTTCATCATTTTTGAGGATTTGAAAAAAATGAAAAATGAAAAAAACGGTGGGTTATAGCCCATGTTTTTTGAAATTTTGAAAAAAAAAGTTAGCCTCGTTTCTCATCATTTTGGACCGTGGGCTATAGCCCATATCGTACGGCATACTATGGCACGCCGTTTTTCATCATTTTTGAGGATTTGAAAGAAATGAAAAATGAAAAAAACGGTGGGTTATAGCCCATGTTTTTTGAAATTTTGAAAAAAAAAAGTTAGCCTTGTTTCTCATCATTTTGGACCGTGGGCTATAGCCCATATCGTACGGCATGCTATGGCACGCCGTTTTTCATCATTTTTGAGGATTTGAAAAAAAATGAAAAATGAAAAAAACTGTGGGTTATAGCCCATGTTTTTTGAAATTTTGAAAAAAAAAGTTAGCCTCGTTTCTCATCATTTTGGACCGTGGGCTATAGCCCATATCGTACGGCATACTATGGCACGCCGTTTTTCATCATTTTTGAGGATTTGAAAAAAATGAAAAATGAAAAAAACGGTGGGTTATAGCCCATGTTTTTTGAAATTTTGGAAAAAAAAGTTAGCCTCGTTTCTCATCATATTGGACCGTGGGCTATAGCCCATATCGTACGGCATACTATGGCACGCCGTTTTTCATCATTTTTGAGGATTTGAAAAAAATGAAAAATGAAAAAAACGGTGGGTTATAGCCCATGTTTTTTGAAATTTTGAAAAAAAAAGTTAGCCTCGTTTCTCATCATTTTGGACCGTGGGCTATAGCCCATATCGTACGGCATACTATGGCACGCCGTTTTTCATCATTTTTGAGGATTTGAAAGAAATGAAAAATGAAAAAAACGGTGGGTTATAGCCCATGTTTTTTGAAATTTTGAAAAAAAAAAGTTAGCCTCGTTTCTCATCATTTTGGACCGTGGGCTATAGCCCATATCGTACGGCATACTATGGCACGCCGTTTTTCATCATTTTTGAGGATTTGAAAAAAATGAAAAATGAAAAAACGGTGGGTTATAGCCCATGTTTTTTGAAATTTTGAAAAAAAAGTTAGCCTCGTTTCTCATCATTTTGGACCGTGGGCTATAGCCCATATCGTACGGCATACTATGGCACGCCGTTTTTCATCATTTTTGAGGATTTGAAAAAAATGAAAAATTAAAAAAACGGTGGGTTATAGCCCATGTTTTTTGAAATATTGGAAAAAAAAGTTAGCCTCGTTTCTCATCATTTTGGACCGTGGGCTATAGCCCATATCGTACGGCATACTATGGCACGCCGTTTTTCATCATTTTGAGGATTTGAAAAAAATGAAAAATGAAAAAAACGGTGGGTTATAGCCCATGTTTTTTGAAATTTGAAAAAAAAAGTTAGCCTCGTTTCTCATCATTTTGGACCGTGGGCTATAGCCCATATCGTACGGCATACTATGGCACGCCGTTTTTCATCATTTTTGAGGATTTGAAAGAAATGAAAAATGAAAAAAAACGGTGGGTTATAGCCCATGTTTTTTGAAATTTTGAAAAAAAAAGTTAGCCTCGTTTCTCAACATTTTGGACCGTGGGCTATAGCCCATATCGTACGGCATACTATGGCACGCCGTTTTTCATCATTTTTGAGGATTTGAAAAAAAATGAAAAATGAAAAAAACGGTGGGTTATAGCCCATGTTTTTTGAAATTTTGAAAAAAAAGTTAGCCTCGTTTCTCATCATTTTGGACCGTGGGCTATAGCCCATATCGTACGGCATACTATGGCACGCCGTTTTTCAGTCATTTTTGAGGATTTGAAAAAAATGAAAAATAAAAAAAACGGTGGGTTATAGCCCATGTTTTTTGAAATTTGAAAAAAAAAGTTAGCCTCGTTTCTCATCATTTTGGACCGTGGGCTATAGCCCATATCGTACGGCATACTATGGCACGCCGTTTTTCATCATTTTTGAGGATTTGAAAAAAATGAAAATGAAAAAAACGGTGGGTTATAGCCCATGTTTTTTGAAATTTTGGAAAAAAAAAGTTAGCCTCGTTTCTCATCATTTTGGACCGTGGGCTATAGCCCCATATCGTACGGCATACTATGGCACGCCGTTTTTCATCATTTTTGAGGATTTGAAAAAAAATGAAAAATGAAAAAAACGGTGGGTTATAGCCCATGTTTTTTGAAATTTTGAAAAAAAAAGTTAGCCTCGTTTCTCATCATTTTGGACCGTGGGCTATAGCCCATATCGTACCGCATACTATGGCACGCCGTTTTTCATCATTTTTGAGGATTTGAAAAAAATGAAAATGAAAAAAACGGTGGGTTATAGCCCATGTTTTTTGAAATTTTGAAAAAAAAGTTAGCCTCGTTTCTCATCATTTTGGACCGTGGGCTATAGCCCATATCGTATGGCATACTATGGCACGCCGTTTTTCATCATTTTTGAGGATTTGAAAAAAATGAAAAATGAAAAAAACGGTGGGTTATAGCCCATGTTTTTTGAAATTTTGAAAAAAAAAGTTAGCCTCGTTTCTCATCATTTTGGACCGTGGGCTCTAGCCCATATCGTACGGCATACTATGGCACGCCGTTTTTCATCATTTTTGAGGATTTGAAAAAAATGAAAAATGAAAAAAACGGTGGGTTATAGCCCATGTTTTTTGAAATTTTTAAAAAAAAGTTAGCCTCGTTTCTCATCATTTTGGACCGTGGGCTATAGCCCATATCGTACGGCATACTATGGCACGCCGTTTTTCATCATTTTTGAGGATTTGAAAAAAATGAAAAATGAAAAAAACGGTGGGTTATAGCCATGTTTTTTGAAATTTTGGAAAAAAAAGTTAGCCTCGTTTCTCATCATTTTGGACCGTGGGCTATAGCCCATATCGTATGGCATACTATGGCACGCCGTTTTTCATCATTTTTGAGGATTTGAAAAAAATGAAAAATGAAAAAAACGGTGGGTTATAGCCCATGTTTTTTGAAATTTTGAAAAAAAAAGTTAGCCTCGTTTCTCATCATTTTGGACCGTGGGCTATAGCCCATATCGTACGGCATACTATGGCACGCCGTTTTTCATCATTTTTGAGGATTTGAAAGAAATGAAAAATGAAAAAAACGGTGGGTTATAGCCCATGTTTTTTGAAATTTTGAAAAAAAAAAGTTAGCCTTGTTTCTCATCATTTTGGACCGTGGGCTATAGCCCATATCGTACGGCATACTATGGCACGCCGTTTTTCATCATTTTTGAGGATTTGAAAAAAATGAAAAATGAAAAAAACTGTGGGTTATAGCCCATGTTTTTTGAAATTTTGAAAAAAAAGTTAGCCTCGTTTCTCATCATTTTGGCACGCCGTTTTTCATCATTTCTCATCATTTTGGCACGCCGTTTTTCATCATTTCTCATCATTTGGCACGCCGTTTTTCATCATTTTTGAGGATTTGAAAGAAATGAAAAATGAAAAAAACGGTGGGTTATAGCCCATGTTTTTTGAAATTTTGAAAAAAAAAAGTTAGCCTCGTTTCTCATCATTTTGGACCTTGGGCTATAGCCCATATCGTACGGCATACTATGGCACGCCGTTTTTCATCATTTTTGAGGATTTGAAAAAAAAGAAAAATGAAAAAAACGGTGGGTTATAGCCCATGTTTTTTGAAATTTGAAAAAAAAAGTTAGCCTCGTTTCTCATCATTTTGGACCGTGGGCTATAGCCCATATCGTACGGCATACTATGGCACGCCGTTTTTCATCATTTTTGAGGATTTGAAAAAAAGAAAAATGAAAAAAACGGTGGGTTATAGCCCATGTTTTTTGAAATTTTGAAAAAAAAAGTTAGCCTCGTTTCTCATCATTTTGGCACGCCGTTTTTCATCATTTCTCATCATTTTGCACGCCGTTTTCATCATTTCTCATCATTTTGGCACGCCGTTTTTCATCATTTTTGAGGATTTGAAAGAAATGAAAAATGAAAAAAACGGTGGGTTATAGCCCATGTTTTTTGAAATTTTGAAAAAAAAAAGTTAGCCTCGTTTCTCATCATTTTGGACCGTGGGCTATAGCCCATATCGTACGGCATACTATGGCACGCCGTTTTTCATCATTTTTGAGGATTTGAAAAAAAGAAAAATGAAAAAAACGGTGGGTTATAGCCCATGTTTTTTGAAATTTTGAAAAAAAAGTTAGCCTCGTTTCTCATCTTTTGGACCGTGGGCTATAGCCCATATCGTACGGCATACGATGGCACGCCGTTTTTCATCATTTTTGAGGATTTGAAAAAAATGAAAAATGAAAAAAACGGTGGGTTATAGCCCATGTTTTTTGAAATTTTGAAAAAAAAAGTTAGCCTCGTTTCTCATCATTTTGGACCGTGGGCTATAGCCCATATCGTACGGCATACTATGGCACGCCGTTTTTCATCATTTTTGAGGATTTGAAAAAAATGAAAAATGAAAAAAACGGTGGGTTATAGCCCATGTTTTTTGAAAATTTGAAAAAAAAAGTTAGCCTCGTTTCTCAACATTTTGGACCGTGGGCTATAGCCCATATCGTACGGCATACTATGGCACGCCGTTTTTCATCATTTTTGAGGATTTGAAAAAAATGAAAAATGAAAAAAACGGTGGGTTATAGCCCATGTTTTTTGAAATTTTGAAAAAAAAAGTTAGCCTCGTTTCTCATCATTTTGGACCGTGGGCTATAGCCCATATCGTACGGCATACTATGGCACGCCGTTTTTCATCATTTTTGAGGATTTGAAAAAAATGAAAAATGAAAAAAACGGTGGGTTATAGCCCATGTTTTTTGAAATTTTGGAAAAAAAAGTTAGCCTCGTTTCTCATCATTTTGGACCGTGGGCTATAGCCCATATCGTACGGCATACTATGGCACGCCGTTTTTCATCATTTTTGAGGATTTGAAAAAAAATGAAAAATGAAAAAAACGGTGGGTTATAGCCCATGTTTTTGAAATTTTGAAAAAAAAAGTTAGCCTCGTTTCTCATCATTTTGGACCGTGGGCTATAGCCCATATCGTACCGCATACTATGGCACGCCGTTTTTCATCATTTTGAGGATTTGAAAAAAATGAAAAATGAAAAAAACGGTGGGTTATAGCCCATGTTTTTTGAAATTTTGGAAAAAAAAGTTAGCCTCGTTTCTCATCATATTGGACCGTGGGCTATAGCCCATATCGTACGGCATACTATGGCACGCCGTTTTCATCATTTTTGAGGATTGAAAAAAATGAAAAATTAAAAAAACGGTGGGTTATAGCCCATGTTTTTTGAAATTTTGGAAAAAAAAGTTAGCCTCGTTTCTCATCATTTTGGACCGTGGGCTATAGCCCATATCGTATGGCATACTATGGCACGCCGTTTTTCATCATTTTTGAGGATTTGAAAAAAATGAAAAATGAAAAAAACGGTGGGTTATAGCCCATGTTTTTTGAAATTTTGAAAAAAAAAGTTAGCCTCGTTTCTCATCATTTTGGACCGTGGGCTATAGCCCATATCGTACGGCATACTATGGCACGCCGTTTTTCATCATTTTTGAGGATTTGAAAGAAATGAAAAATGAAAAAAACGGTGGGTTATAGCCCATGTTTTTTGAAATTTTGAAAAAAAAAAGTTAGCCTCGTTTCTCATCATTTTGGACCGTGGGCTATAGCCCATATCGTACGGCATACTATGGCACGCCGTTTTTCATCATTTTTGAGGATTTGAAAAAAAATTAAAAATGAAAAAAACGGTGGGTTATAGCCCATGTTTTTTGAAATTTTGAAAAAAAACAGTTAGCCTCGTTTCTCATCATTTTGGACCGTGGGCTATAGCCCATATCGTACGGCATACTATGGCACGCCGTTTTTCATCATTTTTGAGGATTTGAAAAAAATGAAAAATGAAAAAAACGGTGGGTTATAGCCCATGTTTTTTGAAATTTTGGAAAAAAAAGTTAGCCTCGTTTCTCATCATTTTGGACCGTGGGCTATAGCCCATATCGTACGGCATACTATGGCACGCCGTTTTTCATCATTTTTGAGGATTTGAAAAAAATGAAAAATTAAAAAAACGGTGGGTTATAGCCCATGTTTTTTGAAATTTTGGAAAAAAAAGTTAGCCTCGTTTCTCATCATTTTGGACCGTGGGCTATAGCCCATATCGTACGGCATACTATGGCACGCCGTTTTTCATCATTTTTGAGGATTTGAAAAAAATGAAAAATGAAAAAAACGGTGGGTTATAGCCCATGTTTTTTGAAATTTTGAAAAAAAAAGTTAGCCTCGTTTCTCATCATTTTGGACCGTGGGCTATAGCCCATATCGTACGGCATACTATGGCACGCCGTTTTTCATCATTTTTGAGGATTTGAAAGAAATGAAAAATGAAAAAAAACGGTGGGTTATAGCCCATGTTTTTTGAAATTTTGAAAAAAAAAGTTAGCCTCGTTTCTCATCATTTTGGACCGTGGGCTATAGCCCATATCGTACGGCATACGATGGCACGCCGTTTTTCATCATTTTTAAGGATTTGAAAAAAAATGAAAAATGAAAAAAACGGTGGGTTATAGCCCATGTTTTTTGAAATTTTGAAAAAAATAGTTAGCCTCGTTTCTCATCATTTTGGACCGTGGGCTATAGCCCATATCGTACGGCATACTATGGCACGCCGTTTTTCATCATTTTTGAGGATTTGAAAAAAATGAAAAATGAAAAAAACGGTGGGTTATAGCCCATGTTTTTTGAAAATTTGAAAAAAAAAGTTAGCCTCGTTTCTCAACATTTTGGACCGTGGGCTATATCCCATATCGTACGGCATACTATGGCACGCCGTTTTTCATCATTTTTGAGGATTTGAAAGAAAATGAAATATGAAAAAAACGGTGGGTTATAGCCCATGTTTTTTGAAATTTTGAAAAAAAAAGTTAGCCTCGTTTCTCATCATTTTGGACCGTGGGCTATAGCCCATATCGTACGGCATACTATGGCACGCCGTTTTTCATCATTTTTGAGGATTTGAAAAAAATGAAAAATGAAAAAAACGGTGGGTTATAGCCCATGTTTTTTGAAATTTTGAAAAAAAAAGTTAGCCTCGTTTCTCATCATTTTGGACCGTGGGCTATAGCCCATATCGTACGGCATACTATGGCACGCCGTTTTTCATCATTTTTGAGGATTTGAAAAAAATGAAAAATGAAAAAAACGGTGGGTTATAGCCCATGTTTTTTGAAATTTTGGAAAAAAAAGTTAGCCTCGTTTCTCATCATTTTGGACCGTGGGCTATAGCCCATATCGTACGGCATACTATGGCACGCCGTTTTTCATCATTTTGAGGATTTGAAAAAAAATGAAAAATGAAAAAAACGGTGGGTTATAGCCCATGTTTTTTGAAATTTTGAAAAAAAAAGTTAGCCTCGTTTCTCATCATTTTGGACCGTGGGCTATAGCCCATATCGTACCGCATACTATGGCACGCCGTTTTTCATCATTTTTGAGGATTTGAAAAAAATGAAAAATGAAAAAAACGGTGGGTTATAGCCCATGTTTTTTGAAATTTTGAAAAAAAAAGTTAGCCTCGTTTCTCATCATTTTGGACCGTGGGCTATAGCCCATATCGTACGGCATACTATGGCACGCCGTTTTTCATCATTTTTGAGGATTTGAAAAAAAATGAAAAATGAAAAAAACGGTGGGTTATAGCCCATGTTTTTTGAAATTTTGAAAAAAAAAGTTAGCCTCGTTTCTCATCATTTTGGACCGTGGGCTATAGCCCATATCGTACGGCATACTATGGCACGCCGTTTTTCATCATTTTTGAGGATTTGAAAAAAATGAAAAAAACGGTGGGTTATAGCCCATGTTTTTTGAAATTTTGAAAAAAAAAGTTAGCCTCGTTTCTCATCATTTTGGACCGTGGGCTATAGCCCATATTGTACGGCATACTATGGCACGCCGTTTTTCATCATTTTTGAGGATTTGAAAAAAATGAAAAATGAAAAAGACGGTGGGTTATAGCCCATGTTTTTTGAAATTTTGAAAAAAACAGTTAGCCTCGTTTCTCATCATTTTGGACCGTGGGCTATAGCCCATATCGTACGGCATACTATGGCACGCCGTTTTTCATCATTTTTGAGGATTTGAAAAAAATGAAAAATGAAAAAAACGGTGGGTTATAGCCCATGTTTTTTGAAATTTTGAAAAAAAAAGTTAGCCTCGTTTCTCATCATTTTGGACCGTGGGCTATAGCCCATATCGTACGGCATACTATGGCATGCCGTTTTTCATCATTTTTGAGGATTTGAAAAAAATGAAAAATGAAAAAAACGGTGGGTTATAGCCCATGTTTTTTGAAATTTTGGAAAAAAAAGTTAGCCTCGTTTCTCATCATTTTGGACCGTGGGCTATAGCCCATATCGTACGGCATACTATGGCACGCCGTTTTTCATCATTTTTGAGGATTTGAAAAAAATGAAAAATGAAAAAAACGGTGGGTTATAGCCCATGTTTTTTGAAATTTTGGAAAAAAAAGTTAGCCTCGTTTCTCATCATTTTGGACCGTGGGCTATAGCCCATATCGTACGGCATACTATGGCACGCCGTTTTTCATCATTTTTGAGGATTTGAAAGAAATGAAAAATGAAAAAAACGGTGGGTTATAGCCCATGTTTTTTGAAATTTTGAAAAAAAAAAGTTAGCCTCGTTTCTCATCATTTTGGACCGTGGGCTATAGCCCATATCGTACGGCATACTATGGCACGCCGTTTTTCATCATTTTTGAGGATTTGAAAAAAAATGAAAAATGAAAAAAACGGTGGGTTATAGCCCATGTTTTTTGAAATTTTGAAAAAAAAAGTTAGCCTCGTTTCTCATCATTTTGGACCGTGGGCTATAGCCCATATCGTACGGCATACTATGGCACGCCGTTTTTCATCATTTTTGAGGATTTGAAAAAAATGAAAAATTAAAAAAACGGTGGGTTATAGCCCATGTTTTTTGAAATATTGGAAAAAAAAGTTAGCCTCGTTTCTCATCATTTTGGACCGTGGGCTATAGCCCATATCGTACGGCATACTATGGCACGCCGTTTTTCATCATTTTTGAGGATTTGAAAAAAATGAAAAATTAAAAAAACGGTGGGTTATAGCCCATGTTTTTTGAAATATTGGAAAAAAAAGTTAGCCTCGTTTCTCATCATTTTGGACCGTGGGCTATAGCCCATATCGTACGGCATACTATGGCACGCCGTTTTTCATCATTTTTGAGGATTTGAAAAAAATGAAAAATTAAAAAAACGGTGGGTTATAGCCCATGTTTTTTGAAATATTGGAAAAAAAAGTTAGCCTCGTTTCTCATCATTTTGGACCGTGGGCTATAGCCCATATCGTACGGCATACTATGGCACGCCGTTTTTCATCATTTTTGAGGATTTGAAAAAAATGAAAAATGAAAAAAACGGTGGGTTATAGCCCATGTTTTTTGAAATTTTGGAAAAAAAAGTTAGCCTCGTTTCTCATCATTTTGGACCGTGGGCTATAGCCCATATCGTACGGCATACTATGGCACGCCGTTTTTCATCATTTTTGAGGATTTGAAAAAAAATGAAAAATGAAAAAAACGGTGGGTTATAGCCCATGTTTTTTGAAATTTTGAAAAAAAAGTTAGCCTCGTTTCTCATCATTTTGGACCGTGGGCTATAGCCCATATCGTACCGCATACTATGGCACGCCGTTTTTCATCATTTTTGAGGATTTGAAAAAAATGAAAAATGAAAAAAACGGTGGGTTATAGCCCATGTTTTTTGAAATTTTGAAAAAAAAAGTTAGCCTCGTTTCTCATCATTTTGGACCGTGGGCTATAGCCCATATCGTACGGCATACTATGGCACGCCGTTTTTCATCATTTTTGAGGATTTGAAAAAAAATGAAAAATGAAAAAAACGGTGGGTTATAGCCCATGTTTTTTGAAATTTTGAAAAAAAAAGTTAGCCTCGTTTCTCATCATTTTGGACCGTGGGCTATAGCCCATATCGTACGGCATACTATGGCACGCCGTTTTTCATCATTTTTGAGGATTTGAAAAAAATGAAAAAAACGGTGGGTTATAGCCCATGTTTTTTGAAATTTTGAAAAAAAAAGTTAGCCTCGTTTCTCATCATTTTGGACCGTGGGCTATAGCCCATATCGTACGGCATACTATGGCATGCCGTTTTTCATCATTTTTGAGGATTTGAAAAAAATGAAAAATGAAAAAAACGGTGGGTTATAGCCCATGTTTTTTGAAATTTTGGAAAAAAAAGTTAGCCTCGTTTCTCATCATTTTGGACCGTGGGCTATAGCCCATATCGTACGGCATACTATGGCACGCCGTTTTTCATCATTTTTGAGGATTTGAAAAAAATGAAAAATGAAAAAAACGGTGGGTTATAGCCCATGTTTTTTGAAATTTTGGAAAAAAAAGTTAGCCTCGTTTCTCATCATTTTGGACCGTGGGCTATAGCCCATATCGTACGGCATACTATGGCACGCCGTTTTTCATCATTTTTAAGGATTTGAAAAAAATGAAAAATGAAAAAAACGGTGGGTTATAGCCCATGTTTTTTGAAATTTTGGAAAAAAAAGTTAGCCTCGTTTCTCATCATTTTGGACCGTGGGCTATAGCCCATATCGTATGGCATACTATGGCACGCCGTTTTTCATCATTTTTGAGGATTTGAAAAAAATGAAAAATGAAAAAAACGGTGGGTTATAGCCCATGTTTTTTGAAATTTTGAAAAAAAAAGTTAGCCTCGTTTCTCATCATTTTGGACCGTGGGCTATAGCCCATATCGTACGGCATACTATGGCACGCCGTTTTTCATCATTTTTGAGGATTTGAAAGAAATGAAAAATGAAAAAAACGGTGGGTTATAGCCCATGTTTTTTGAAATTTTGAAAAAAAAAAGTTAGCCTCGTTTCTCATCATTTTGGACCGTGGGCTATAGCCCATATCGTACGGCATACTATGGCACGCCGTTTTTCATCATTTTTGAGGATTTGAAAAAAAATGAAAAATGAAAAAAACGGTGGGTTATAGCCCATGTTTTTTGAAATTTTGAAAAAAAAAGTTAGCCTCGTTTCTCATCATTTTGGACCGTGGGCTATAGCCCATATCGTACGGCATACTATGGCACGCCGTTTTTCATCATTTTTGAGGATTTGAAAAAAATGAAAAATGAAAAAAACGGTGGGTTATAGCCCATGTTTTTTGAAATTTTGGAAAAAAAAGTTAGCCTCGTTTCTCATCATATTGGACCGTGGGCTATAGCCCATATCGTACGGCATACTATGGCACGCCGTTTTTCATCATTTTTGAGGATTTGAAAAAAATGAAAAATGAAAAAAACGGTGGGTTATAGCCCATGTTTTTTGAAATTTTGGAAAAAAAAGTTAGCCTCGTTTCTCATCATTTTGGACCGTGGGCTATAGCCCATATCGTATGGCATACTATGGCACGCCGTTTTTCATCATTTTTGAGGATTTGAAAAAAATGAAAAATGAAAAAAACGGTGGGTTATAGCCCATGTTTTTTGAAATTTTGAAAAAAAAAGTTAGCCTCGTTTCTCATCATTTTGGACCGTGGGCTATAGCCCATATCGTACGGCATACTATGGCACGCCGTTTTTCATCATTTTTGAGGATTTGAAAGAAATGAAAAATGAAAAAAACGGTGGGTTATAGCCCATGTTTTTTGAAATTTTGAAAAAAAAAAGTTAGCCTCGTTTCTCATCATTTTGGACCGTGGGCTATAGCCCATATCGTACGGCATACTATGGCACGCCGTTTTTCATCATTTTTGAGGATTTGAAAAAAAATGAAAAATGAAAAAAACGGTGGGTTATAGCCCATGTTTTTTGAAATTTTGAAAAAAAAAGTTAGCCTCGTTTCTCATCATTTTGGACCGTGGGCTATAGCCCATATCGTACGGCATACTATGGCACGCCGTTTTTCATCATTTTTGAGGATTTGAAAAAAATGAAAAATGAAAAAAACGGTGGGTTATAGCCCATGTTTTTTGAAATTTTGGAAAAAAAAGTTAGCCTCGTTTCTCATCATATTGGACCGTGGGCTATAGCCCATATCGTACGGCATACTATGGCACGCCGTTTTTCATCATTTTTTGAGGATTTGAAAAAAATGAAAAATAAAAAAAACGGTGGGTTATAGCCCATGTTTTTTGAATTTTGGAAAAAAAAGTTTGCCTCGTTTCTCATCATTTTGGACCGTGGGCTATAGCCCATATCGTATGGCATACTATGGCACGCCGTTTTTCATCATTTTTGAGGATTTAAAAAAATGAAAAATGAAAAAAACGGTGGGTTATAGCCCATGTTTTTTGAAATTTTGAAAAAAAAAGTTAGCCTCGTTTCTCATCATTTTGGACCGTGGGCTATAGCCCATATCGTACGGCATACTATGGCACGCCGTTTTTCATCATTTTTGAGGATTTGAAAGAAATGAAAAATGAAAAAAACGGTGGGTTATAGCCCATGTTTTTTGAAATTTTGAAAAAAAAAGTTAGCCTCGTTTCTCATCATTTTGGACCGTGGGCTATAGCCCATATCGTACGGCATACTATGGCACGCCGTTTTTCATCATTTTTGAGGATTTGAAAAAAATGAAAAATGAAAAAAACGGTGGGTTATAGCCCATGTTTTTTGAAATTTTGGAAAAAAAAGTTAGCCTCGTTTCTCATCATTTTGGACCGTGGGCTATAGCCCATATCGTACGGCATACTATGGCACGCCGTTTTTCATCATTTTTGAGGATTTGAAAGAAATGAAAAATGAAAAAAACGGTGGGTTATAGCCCATGTTTTTTGAAATTTTGAAAAAAAAAGTTAGCCTCGTTTCTCATCATTTTGGACCGTGGGCTATAGCCCATATCGTACGGCATACTATGGCACGCCGTTTTTCATCATTTTTGAGGATTTGAAAAAAATGAAAAATGAAAAAAACGGTGGGTTATAGCCCATGTTTTTTGAAATTTTGAAAAAAAAAAGTTAGCCTCGTTTCTCATCATTTTGGACCGTGGGCTATAGCCCATATCGTACGGCATACTATGGCACGCCGTTTTTCATCATTTTGAGGATTTGAAAAAAATGAAAAATGAAAAAAACGGTGGGTTATAGCCCATGTTTTTTGAAATTTTGAAAAAAAAGTTAGCCTCGTTTCTCATCATTTTGGACCGTGGGCTATAGCCCATATCGTACGGCATACTATGGCACGCCGTTTTTCATCATTGAGGTTTAAAAAATGAAAAATTAAAAAAACGGTGGGTTATAGCCCATGTTTTTTGAAATATTGGAAAAAAAAAGTTAGCCTCGTTTCTCATCATTTTGGACCGTGGGCTATAGCCCATATCGTACGGCATACTATGGCACGCCGTTTTTCATCATTTTTGAGGATTTGAAAAAAATGAAAAATGAAAAAAACGGTGGGTTATAGCCCATGTTTTTTGAAATTTTGGAAAAAAAAGTTAGCCTCGTTTCTCATCATTTTGGACCGTGGGCTATAGCCCATATCGTACGGCATACTATGGCACGCCGTTTTTCATCATTTTTGAGGATTTGAAAAAAATGAAAAATTAAAAAAACGGTGGGTTATAGCCCATGTTTTTTGAAATTTTGGAAAAAAAAGTTAGCCTCGTTTCTCATCATTTTGGACCGTGGGCTATAGCCCATATCGTACGGCATACTATGGCACGCCGTTTTTCATCATTTTTGAGGATTTGAAAAAAATGAAAAATGAAAAAAACGGTGGGTTATAGCCCATGTTTTTTGAAATTTTGGAAAAAAAAGTTAGCCTCGTTTCTCATCATTTTGGACCGTGGGCTATAGCCCATATCGTACGGCATACTATGGCACGCCGTTTTTCATCATTTTTGAGGATTTGAAAAAAAATGAAAAATGAAAAAAACGGTGGGTTATAGCCCATGTTTTTTGAAATTTTGAAAAAAAAGTTAGCCTCGTTTCTCATCATTTTGGACCGTGGGCTATAGCCCATATCGTACGGCATACTATGGCACGCCGTTTTTCATCATTTTGAGGATTTGAAAAAAATGAAAATGAAAAACGGTGGGTTATAGCCCATGTTTTTTGAAATTTTGAAAAAAAAGTTAGCCTCGTTTCTCATCATTTTGGACCGTGGGCTATAGCCCATATCGTACTGGCATACTATGGCACGCCGATTTTTCATCATTTTTGAGGATTTGAAAAAAATGAAAAATGAAAAAACGGTGGGTTATAGCCCATGTTTTTTGAAATTTTGAAAAAAAAAGTTAGCCTCGTTTCTCATCATTTTGGACCGTGGGCTATAGCCCATATCGTACGGCATACTATGGCACGCCGTTTTTCATCATTTTTGAGGATTTGAAAAAAATGAAAAATGAAAAAACGGTGGGTTATAGCCCATGTTTTTTGAAATTTGAAAAAAAAGTTAGCCTCGTTTCTCAATCATTTTGGACCGTGGGCTATAGCCCATATCGTACGGCATACTATGGCACGCCGTTTTTCATCATTTTGAGGATTTGAAAAAAAATGAAAAATGAAAAAAACGGTGGGTTATAGCCCATGTTTTTTGAAATTTTGGAAAAAAAAGTTAGCCTCGTTTCTCATCATTTTGACCGTGGGCTATAGCCCATATCGTACGGCATACTATGGCACGCCGTTTTTCATCATTTTTGAGGATTTGAAAAAAATGAAAAATGAAAAAAACGGTGGGTTATAGCCCCATGTTTTTTTGAATTTTGAAAAAAAAGTTAGCCTCGTTTCTCCATCATTTTGGACCGTGGGCTATAGCCCATATCGTACGGCATACTATGGCACGCCGTTTTTCATCATTTTTTAAGGATTTGAAAAAATGAAAAAATGAAAAAAACGGTGGGTTATAGCCCATGTTTTTTGAAATTTTGGAAAAAAAAAGTTAGCCTCGTTTCTCATCATTTTGGACCGTGGGGCTATAGCCCATATCGTAAGGCATACTATGGCACGCCGGTTTTCATCATTTTTGAGGATTTGAAAAAAAATGAAAAATGAAAAAAAAACGGTGGGTTATAGCCCATGTTTTTGAAATTTTGAAAAAAAAGTTAGCCTCGTTTCTCATCATTTGGACCGTGGGCTATAGCCCATATCGTACGACATACTATGGCCACGCCGATTTTCATCATTTTGAGGATTTGAAGAATGAAAAATGAAAAAACGGTGGGTTATAGCCCATGTTTTTTGAAATTTGAAAAAACAAAGTTAGCCTCGTTTCTCATCATTTTGGACCAGTGGCTCTATAGCCCATATCGTACGGCATACTAAGGCACGCCGTTTTTCATCATTTTTGAGGAATGAAAAAAAAATGAAAATGAAAAAAACACGGGTGGGTTATAGCCCATGTTTTTTGAAATTTTGAAAAAAAAGTTTCGCCTCGTTTCTCATCATTTTCTGACCGTGGGCTATAAGCCCATAATCGTACG